>NC_090410.1:34702332-35005017 GCF_036365525.1 Heterodontus francisci
GGAGAGTAATCCATTACACTTCTGACATGTGCCCTGTCGGTGGTAGATAGGCTTTGGGGAGTCAGGTGGTGAGTTATGTGCCACAGGATTCCGTGCGTCTGACCTGCTCTTGTAGCCATGATATTTATATTGCTACTCCAGTTCAGTTTCTGGTCAATGGTAATCCCCAGGATGATGAAAGTGAAGGATTCAGCCATTGTAATGCCATTGACTGTCAAGGGGAGATGGTTAGTTTCTGTTTTATTTGAGATCGTCAATGCCTAGCACTTGCAAATGCTACTTGCCACTTATCAACTCAAGCCTGGATAATGTCCAGGTCTTACTGCATTTCTACATGGACTGCTTCAGTATCTGAGGAGCCATGCATTTGCTTCACGTTATGCAGCCATCAGCGAACATCCCCACTTCTGACCTTATGATGGAGGAAAGGTAATTGATGAAGCAGCTGAAGATGGTTGGGCCTCGGACACTACCCTGAGGAACTGCTACAGTGATGTCCTAGGGTTGAGATGATTGCCCTCCAATAATCACTGATTTTCCCCCTAATTCCCATTGACTCCTGTTTTACTAGGTCTCTTTGATGCCATACTCAGTCAAATGCTGCCTTGATGTCAAGGGCAGTAACTCACGCGTCATCTCTTTTGTCCATGTTTGAAGCAAGGCTGTAATGAGATCAGGAGTTGAGTGGCCCAGGCCAAACCCAAACCGAGCAGGATATTGCTAAGGAAGTGCCATTTGATAGCACTGTCAACAACACCTTCCATCACTTTATTGACGATTGAGAGTAGCCCCTTGCCGTGATGGAGCTCGGAATAGAAAGCTTGTTTTGGGAGCCTTCTGTCAGGCATGCGGACCATATGGCCCTTGCTACCCTCAGAGCTACCTCCAAGTGGAGTTCAACATGGAGCAGTACTGATTCAGCAGCTGAGAAGGGTGGGGGTGGGTGTTGCTCGGTGATAATCAGTAGGTGGTTTCCTTGCCTGTGTTTGTCTAGACTTCATGGGGTCCAGAGTGAATGTTGAGGACTCCCAGGGCAACTCCCTCCCGACTGTATACCACTGTGCTGCCATCTCTGCTGGGCCAGGACATACTCGGGGATGGTGATAGTGGTGTCAGAAATGTACAATTCTGTGAGTATTACTATGACAGGCTGCTGCTTGACTCGCGTCTGTGGGACAGCTCTACCAATTTTGTCACAAGCCCCCAGATGTTAGTAAGGAGGACGTGGCAGGGTTGACAGGGCTGGGTTTGCTGTTGTCATTTTCGGTGCCTAGGTCGATGCTGGGTTGTCTGGTCCAGTTTCATTCCTTATGGACTTTGTAGCGGTTTGATACAACTGAGTGACTTACTCGGCCATTTCAGAAGGCATTTAAAAGTCAACCGCATTTCTAGCTTTTAATTATAGATTTTTATTAATTGAATTCAAATTCTACCTTTTGCGATGGTTGGATTCGAACCCATGTCCCGAAAGCAATACTCTGGGTCTCTGGGTTACTTGTCCAGTGACAATAACATTACGCCACTGCCTCCTCTATATGTTTGGGATATGATTGGGCAGAGTCAACATGGATTTATAAAAAGGGAAATCATGTTTGATAAACCTGTTGGAACTTTGAAGGATGTTACATGTAGAACAGATAAAGGAGTTGCAGTATGCTGATGACACTTGCGTATGTGCACACTCAGAGGCTGAACTTCAAACCCTCGTCGATGAATTCACACAGGCAAATGAAAGAATGGGCCTTAAGCTAATGTGGCATTTTCAGGTTGTCAAACTGAGCCACAGGGATCAGTGCTGGGGCCTTAACTATTTACGATCTATATTAATGACTTGGACAAAACGACTGAATGTATTGCAACCAAATTTGCAGATGATACAAAGATGGGTAGGAAAACAAGTTGTGAGGAGGACATCAGGTGGCTGCAAAGAGATAGAGATAGGTTAAGTGAGTGGTCCAAAATTTGGCAGATGGAGTATAATGTGGGAAATCGTGAGGTTGTCCACTTTGGCAGGAAGAATAGAAAAGCAGAATATTACTGAAAGTAAGAGAGATTGCAGAATGCTGCAGTTCAGAGGGAAATGGGAGTCCTTGTCCATGAATCACAAGGACTTACCATGCAGGTGCAGCAAGTAATTAGGAAGGCAAATGGAATGTTGGATTTATTGCAAGGGGGACGGAGCATAAAAGTATGAAACTCTTACTACAACTGTACAGGGCATTGATGAGACAGCAGGTAGAGTACTGCATACAGTATTGGTCTCCTTATATAAGGAGGGATTTACTTGCATTGGAGGCAGTTCAGAGAAGGTTCAACTCACTGATCTCTGGGATGAAGGTCTTGTCTTACAAGAAAAGGTTGAGTGGGTTGGTCATATACCCATCGGAGTTTAGACAAATGAGTGGTGATCTTATTGAACCATACAAGTTTCTGAGGGGGCATGTCAGGTTAGATGTTGAAAGGAATTTTCCCCTTGTGGGGAAGTATAGAACTAGGAGGCACAGTTTAGAAATAAGGGGTCTCCCTTATAAGACAGAGGTGTGGAGGAATTTCATTTGTCAGAGGGTCACTAATCTTTGAAATTCTCTTCCCAAGAGAGCAGTGGATGCTGGGTCATTGAATATATTCAGGGCTGAGTTAGACAGATCTTTGATCTCCAAGGGAGTCGGGAGTTATGGGGAGGCAGCAGGAAAGTGGAGTGAATGTGACAGTCAGAGGACCCAAGATCTTGTTAAATGTCGGAGCAGGTTTGAGGGGCCGAATGGCCTACTCCTGCTCCCATCTCTTATGTTCTTATAAAGTGGGACATAGGGAGGGAGGCACCACAGAAGCGCTGGCAAGTGGGATTAAGCATCACCTCATCCTGACAGATGCATGGCTGCATGTCAGCCACTGACCACTCTCTTTCACAGCTCACCCCCATTAACTCCCACGTGAGCTGATGGAAGGATGAGCTATACAGGATACCCCAGTTGGGGGCGAGGTGATGCCATGAGCAGAACTGTCATGTTGATCTCTCTGTGAAGTGTGACAAGCTCCCTCTTTCCACTGACAGGACAAGAGGGCCCATAATAGGAGGGAGACATCACTGACTGGCGGAGGCATCCCAGACATCAGACCTCTCTCCAAGGCTGAGGAGGAGGCACTTGAACTAATGTGTCCCAGGGCAGCCGCTCAATAATGGATGGTTAGACTGGAGTCTCCTCACTAAAGAGTGAGGATTGTCTTCCATCAACAGACAGATCACTTCTAGAGACCCCATTACACATGGTTGCTATGACACAACCTGCTCATGCTGAATCGCACATGTTTTGCAGGTCGGTGTTCACAGGAGACTCTACTAGGAGGAGGACATCATTCCACTTCAGAGGAGGATCCACAGTCACAGGATGCACTGTCCAATGAATCTCCGGCACCTTCTACCAGTGCAGATAATTTCACCTCATTGGGTTTCTGCTCGATTTTAGAATCAGGGTCACAATCTGGTGCCTGAGAAGCTGGCTGAGGCTGGGACAGTCGTGGTCTCTGACAGTCGGAGGATTGTGGGTGACCAAGCCCATGCTGAGCCCCAGGCTCATGATGGGCCTCTGGTGTTGACAACACAGGGCATGCTGGAGTTTCAGAGAGAGTTGAGGTAAGGCAACATCTGGCAGAGATGCCAAAGGCAATCCACAGCCATGAGTGGATGATGGTGAAGTCCATCCATGCCTTGAGTGCTGCCATGTATCAGGCATGGAAGTGTATGGATTCCTCCATTGAGAAGTTGGCAACTCTTATGAAGAGTCAGATCCCACAGATGTGCCCAGAGCTGCACACAATCACCTTGGCCATGAGTTCGAAACAGCAGTGGCAAGGTGAGTGTAGGACAAGGCATGTGGAGTCTTCTCCAGTCCCTCGTACTTCTCTGCGCAGGGAGGTTCAGGTGAATCGTGAAAGGGAGGAGGAGTGACTATCCTCCACAGCTGGAGGCTCCCCTCAGGGTGCTCTGAGTGTGGACAGTGGCTCCTCAGCCCCTCTGCCAGTGAACCCAGCTCCAGCAACTGCGATGCCTGAGGAGAGACCTGCACCAGTGCAGGAAAGCCTCAGGCAGCCGGGGCCTTCCAGGCCTCAGGTAACCAGAGGACGGCTGCTAAAGTCATCACAGGCCAAGGGGCAGCCTGATCAGCAGCCTGTCTCCAGCCCAGCTGCTGGCGATGGTTCCCACCTCATAGAAGCACTCACAATCGTAAAAAGCAAAGCACCTCGACTCATTGTGACATACACTGTGTAAAAGTGATTATTCTATCATTCCCTAATTGTGAGCAGCCGACATCCCTCTTCCCTCAATGTAAGCACAGCCTCATTTAAATATGATCTCCCATGGGCACTAGTGTGTGTTTCAGCTGGGCGCTAGGCACGGAACACCAATGGAAAGGAGGCGACAGACTACATGCATTGAGGACAGTCTTTATTGTTTTCTCTGTGAGTGACCATCATGGTGGCTGGAACTGGGTAAGTATGAGATTGTCTCTTGCCTCCTTGATGCATCGCTCAATGTTCCTGGCCTCCAGTGCAAGGGGTTCACCATCCTGTGCTGCCTGTCCATGTCCCTCCTCCACGTCCTCCTCGTCAGTGGAGGAATGGCGTTCACATGGCCACATCATGCAAGGCCTCCCTTCTTTGCACTGCTGGAATGTGCAGAGCACAGCAGACCACCACGATACACGAGACCCTCACTGGGACATACTGCAGGGCTCCACCAGATCGATCCAGGCAAAGGAATCTCATCTTCAGCAGCCCAAGGAGCTGCTCGGTGGTCACTCGGGTGGAGTGCTGGTAACTGTTGTACCTCTCCTCTGCTGCAGTGTGAGGTTTCCTCACAGGCGCTGAAAATCTATATCTTGAATGGGTCGCTCTTGTCTCCCAGAATCCATCCCTGAAGATGAGCAGGGGCCTGAAAAGCTGTGGTACCTGTGACTGTTGAAATATGTAGGCATCGTGGGTGCTTTTCGGGAAGTGGGCACCCACCTGAAAGATCTGTTTTCGGTGGTCACAGACCAGTTGAATGTTGATCAAATGGAAGCTTTTCCTGTTGAAGGAGGAGGCTGGCTGG
The DNA here is from genome assembly GCF_036365525.1 of Heterodontus francisci. Lineage (NCBI taxonomy): Eukaryota > Metazoa > Chordata > Chondrichthyes > Heterodontiformes > Heterodontidae > Heterodontus > Heterodontus francisci. The sequence goes on from NC_090410.1 coordinate 34,707,425, forward strand.
TCAGTTGGAGCCTTAATGACCACATGTGTGCAGTCGATCACACTTTGTACCTGAGGGAATCCAGCAATGTCTTTGAATCCAATATATCTCTCTGCCTGACTGTCAGGGTGGCTCAGTAGCCCGCACAGTCACCGGCTCTCTTGAACAGGGCATTGGTCACCTCCTTGATGGAGTGGTGGGATATTGCCTGGGAGATGTCCCCGGTGGAACCTTGGAGAATGATCCAGACGAGTCAAAGTTAAGTGCGGCGGTGATTTTCAATGCGAGATGCAAAGGCTTCCCACCAAATCCCAAAGGTCGTAACTCGTCCGACAACAGGGCGCATAAGATGTTGCCCGCCTCCCTGGAGAGCCGTGGTCTTCACTGACAATGCCACTTGGTCATTGGGAGGTTGCTGACACGAGTCCGGTACACTCTCTGGCACAGGTTAGTCCTTCTTGGCATCGTCGGCTGCTCCTGCTCTCTTCGTGGAGCTTCACAGGCAGGTGAAGCTGCTTCTTGGCCCTCCTTCCATCGGAGGCACTGCATCATACCACAGGGGTCCAAAAAGACAGGGTGTATGAGACCCAGGCCAGGTGATAAGTAGACCTCCAGAGCGCTGTGCTTGCAGAGACCCCCCTGCTTTGGCAGTTTTCCCTTTGCTCCTTCTCCTGGCAGACTGCCTAATGGGCCTCAGTGCCCACCCTTGATGTTAGTCGACCCTCTCACCCAGCAGTTTGAGCACCCTATGCTGCCACCCAAACCAAGCCCGCCTTGCAGGCCACCCAGCAGCAACCATCCCCTTGCTGAACATCCAATACCCAGCACCCTCTTGCAGATCAACTGACACCCTGCCAACCCATGCTCAACACCCGAGACTCTGCCCCACCATGCAGAGTGTTCAGCACTGTAGGTTAGCAATGGGCTCCACTCCCCCTTCATCCCCTGTGCAGTGCTGATCTTGGGTGCCTATCCATTGCGGCACTGAGTCCCCGTCTCGGTGCTAACAGCATTCAATGGCCAGTGTCCTGAAGGCCAGTCAGGGCCATCCATGGTCCATTTAATCCCAAGCCCCACATTGAATCATAAAAATTACAGGCAAATGCATTGAAACAACATGTTGTACATTCCTGTTACATCGGGGCGGTGATGCTGCCTTGATGCTTTCCCAACATTGACTCGATCCAGAACCAATTGCACAATGTTGGATTTCGGGGGAGACTTGTCCAATACTATTCTACCACCCCCACCCCCCCACCACCACCTCCATGCCCGCTCCAAATGGCTGCCATAAATTGTGCCCTGTATCCCAGTGTCACTGATCAGGAGCAGGAGCCAGGGTCACAATCGTCGACAAAAGAGGTGACAGATAACATAAAGCTAAAGGAAAGAACACACAAAAATTTAAAGAATAGAGTAGGTCGAGGAAACAGTCAGAAAGATGAAGAACAACAAAAACGGTAAAAATAAAGATAAGTAAAAGCTGAAAAAAGCTGATGTGAAAGACAATGAAAGTAAGGAAATTCCAGGCTTGTTGCATAATTGCCTTGTGTCAGTCTTCACAGCAGAGCAAGAGGATAATATAGCTCACATTCCACAATGAATCAAGGACTGGAACTCAATAAAATTAACAGAAACAAGAGAAGTATATTAGAAAACAATAATAGATTCATAGAGTTGTACAGCATAGAAACAGGCCCTTCGGCCCACTGCGTCCATGCCAACCATAATGCCTATCTATACTAATCCCACCTGCCTGCATTAATTCCATATTCCTCTATGCCTTTCTCATTCAAGTACCTGTCCAGATGCCTCTTAAATGTCGCTATTGTTCCTGCCTTCACCACCTCCTCAGCAGCTCATTCCAGATACCCACTATTCTTTGTGTCAAAAATTACCCCTTTGATCCCCTTTAAACCTCCTCCCTCTCACCTTAAATCTATGACCTCTAGTTTTAGTCACCCCGACCATGAGAAACAGACTCTGGCTATCTACCCTATCTGTGCCTCTCATAATTTTATGCACCTCTATCATGTCCCCTCTCAGCCTCCTTCACTCCAGGGAAAACAGACCCAGCCCATCCAATCTCTCTTAATAACTCAAGCCCTCCAAAACAGGCAACATCCTTGTGAATCTTTTCTGCACCCTCTCTAGCTTATTCACATCTTTCCTGCACTGTGGCGACCAGAACTGCACACAGTACTCCAAATGCGGCCGAACCAACGTTATGTACAACTGAAAAATGACGTCCCAACTCTTGTACTCAGTGCCTCGGCCGATGAAGGCAAGCATGCCATACGCCTTCTTCACCAGCCTGTCTACTTGTGTTGCCACTCTCAGGGAACAATGTACGTGCACCCCAAGGTCTCTCTGCTCAACAACACTCCCCAGCGCTCTGCCATTCACTGTATAATTCCTGCCCTGGTTTAACTTCCCAAAATGCATCACTTCACAATTGCCTGCATTAAATTCCATTTGCCACTCCCTTGCCCACTTTCCCAGTCGATCAATATCCTGTTGTAACCTTAGGCAACCTTTTTCACTGTCCACGATACCACCAATTTTGGTGTCATCTGCAAACTTACTACTCATGCCCCTTACATTCACATCCAAGTCATTAATATATATGACAAACAACAGAGGGCCCAGCACCGGTCCTTGCGGCACACCACTGGTCACCGGCCTCCAATCTGAAAAACAACCCTCCACGACCACCCTCTGCCTCCTATCACCAAGCCAATTTTCTATCCAATTTGCCAGCTCACCCTGGATCCCATGTGTTCGAACCTTCTGGACCAGCCTACCATGCGGGACCTTATCAAATACCTTGCTGAAGTCCATGTAGACAACGTCCATCGCCCTGCCCTCGTCAATCCTCTTGGTCACCTCCTCGAAAAACTCAATCAAATTCGTGAGACATGATTTCCCACGTACCAAAGCCATGCTGACTATCACTAATCAGACCATGCCTTTCCAGATGCATGTAAATCATGTCTCTCAGAATCCCTTCCAATAACTTTCCCACCACTGATGCAAGGCTCACCGGCCTGTAGTTCCCTGGCTTATCCCTGTTGCCCTTCTTAAATAAAGGCACAACATTAGCTATCCTCCAGTCTTCCGGTACCTCACTCGTGGCTAACGATGATACAAAAATTTCTGCCAGGACCCCAGCAATCTCCTCACTTGCTTCCCATAGCATCCTCGGATACACCTGGTCAGGCCCTGGGGATTTATCCACCATAATGCGCTTCAAAACCTCCCACACCTCCTCCTTTGTAATGTTGATATGCTCCAGGATGTCGGTGTTCCCTCCCTTGAACTCATCAGCTTCCATGACCTTCTTCATGGTAAAAACGCAAGAGAAATATTCATTTAAGAACTCACCCATTTCCCATGGCTCCACACATAAATTGCCACACTGATCCTTCAGGGGACCTGCTCTCTCCCAAGCTACCATTTTACCCTTAATATACTGACAGAATCTTTTAGGATTCTCCTTTATCTCTGCTGCCAGGGAATCCTCATGGCCCCTTTTTGCCCTCCTAATTTCCTTCTTAAGTGTAGTTCAACATCCCCTATACTCATCGAGGGACTCGCTCGATCCCAGCTGCCAATACCTGACATATGCCTCCTTCTTTGTCCTGACCAGTCCCTCAATATCTCTCATCAACCAAGGTTCCCTAAACTTGCAAGCCTTGCCCTTCCATCTAACAGGAACATGCCGTCCCTGAACTCTTCCTATCTCACTTTTAAAAGCCTCCCAGTGCCAGACGTCCCTTTACCTGTAAACAGCCTCTCCCATTCAACATTTGAGAGTTCCTGTCTGATGCCATCGAAATTAGCCTTCCCCCAATTTAGGACTTCAACCTGAGGATGAGTCCTATCCTTTTCCATAACTATCTTGAAGCTGATAGAGTTATGGTCGCTGGTTCCAAAGTGCTCCCCCACTGACACATCAACCACCTGCCAATCCTCATTTTCTGAGAGGAGGTCGAGTATAGCCCCTTCTTTAGTCGGGCCATACACATACTGCTTCAGAAAACTATCCTGGACACACTTAACACATTCTTCCCCATCTGATCCCTTAGCACTAAGGCAGTCCCAATCAATATTAGTGAAGTTAAAATCACCGACTATTGCAACCATATAATTCCTACACCTATCTGTGATTTCCCTCCATATATGCTCCTCCACTTCCCTCTGACTGTTGGGGGGCCTATAGTATAATCTCATCAAAGTAGTCTATCTGTTTGAGAGAGGGATGGCCACAGGGGACTCCTGCACTACCTGCCTGCGCCTACTACTCCGTCTGGTGGTCACCCATCTCTTTTCTGCAGTGCAGCAATTACCTTCGGTGTGACCACCTCACTAAACGTGCTGTCCACGACGTCCTCAGCATCGCGGATGCTCCACGGTGAATCCACCCGCAGCTGCAGCTCCGTAATGCGGGTAGCCAGTAGCAGCAGATGGATACACTTCCTGCACACATGGTCGTCAGGGACACTGGAAGCGTCCCTGATTTCCCACATAGTGCAGGAGGAGCATATCACAGGGCTGAGCTCTCCTGTCATGACTTACCCTTAGTTTAATTAGTTACTCCCTTAATTAAATAATACTCATTATACTAAGTTCCTTGTTCTACCCACTTCAATCTAAAGTCCTTAAAAAAACACTTTAGTGGTACTCACCTTGTCACCAGAGGTTTTATTTTCAACCAAAAAACTTGCCCCTTATTTTTTTAAGATATTCTAACAGCTGCTACTCACCAACCAATCACCTTGCAATTCTCCTGTAATGTCACTGTTGGCTTTTTTTTTCAAAACTCAGGCGCGCTGTCGCTGCACATTTTAAACACCGCTGGTCTCACTCAGTCTCCTTCTTTCCCGCTGTCGTGCACTCAATGGCACTAAAGACCAACGATCTCCAGAACCTGTTGTCCGTTTTGATGAGAAATTCCGAAGTAAGAAATAAAAACAAATAAGAAAGGTGAGAGAATACAAGAAATTAGAGTCCTGCTTGTGCAACATCTGTTGTGGAAAATTATTGGAACCTACAATGAAGGACAGAGTAACTGAGCATTAAGAGCAATTTGAGGTAATTATGAAGAAACGGCATGGAATTTTTCAGGAATAGGACAAATCTAACAAATCGAATTGTTTTTTTGAGGAGATAATTCAAATGGAGGACAAAATCGAAAATAGGAGCAGGAGTAGACCATTCGGCCCTTCGAGCCTGCACCGCCATTCAATAGAATCATGGCTGATCATCCAAACTCAGTACTCTGTTCCCGCTTTCTCCCCGTATCCCTTGATTCCTTTAGGCCGAAGAACTATATCTAACTCTTTCTTGAATATATTTCATGATTTGGCCTCTGCTTTCTGTGGTAGAGAATTCCACAGCTTCACCACCCTCTGGGTGAAGAAATCCCCCCTCATCTCAGTCCTAAATGGCTTATCCCTTATCCTTAGATTGTGACCCCTTGTCCTGGACTCCCCCACCATCGGGAACATCCTTCCTGCATCTAGTCTGTCCAGTTCTGTTTGTAGGTTTCTGTGAGATCCTCTCACATTCTGATAAACTCCAGCGGATACAAACCTAATCGACCCAATCTCTCTTCATACATCAATCCCAGGAATCAGTCTGGTGAACATTCGCTGCACTCCCTCCATAGCAAGAACGTCCTTCCTCAGATAAGGAGACCAAAACTGCACACAATGCTCCAGATGTGCTGTCACCAACGCCTTGTATTATTGCAGCAAGACATCCTTGCTCCTGTACTTGAATCCTTTCGCTGTGAAGGCCAACATATCATTTGCCTTCTTAACTGCCTGCTGCACCTGCATGCTTACTTTCAGCGACTGGTGCACAAGGACACCCAGGTCTCGCTGCCCCTCCTGCTTTCCCAATCTATTGCCATCCAGATAATAATCTGCCTTTCTGCTTTTGCCACCAAAGTGGATAACCTCACATTTATCCACATTATACTGCATCTTCCATGTATTTGCCCACTCACTCAACCTGTCCAAATCACACTGGAGCTTCTCTGCATCCTCCTCACAGCTCACACTCCCATCCAGCTTTGTGTCATCTGCAAACTTGGATATATTACATTTAATTCCCTCATCCATGTCATTAATATATATTGTGAATAGCTGGAGTCCTAGCACCGATCCCTGCGCTACCCCACTAGTCACTGCCTGCCACTCGGCAAAGGACCCATTTATTCCTACCCTTTGTTTCCTGTCTTTTAAACAGTTCTCTCTCCATTTCAGTACCCTACCCCCAATCCCATGTGATTTATTTTGCATGTTAATCTCCTATGTGGGACCTTATCGAAAGCCTTCTGAAAGTCCAAATACACTACATCCACTGGTTCTCCCTTCTCTATTCTATTAGTTACATCCTTAAAAAATTCCAGCAGTTTTGTCAAGCATGATTTCCCTTTCGTAAATCCATGTTGACTTTGTCCGATCCTTTCATTGCTTTCCAAGTGCTCTGCTATTACATCTTTTATAATGGACTCCAGCATTTCCCCCACTACTGATGTCAGGCTAACCGGTCTATAATTCCCTGTTTTCTCTCTGCCTCCTTTTTTAAATAGTGAGGTTACATTAGGTACCGTCCAATCCATTGGAACTGTTTCAGAGTCTACAGAATTTTGAAAAATGACCAGCAATGCTTCTACTATTTCAAGGGCCACTTCCCTAAGTACTCTGGGATGTAGATTATCAGGTCCTGGGGATTTATTGGCCTTCAATCCCATCCATTTCCCGAACACCATTTCCCTACTAATACTGATTTCATATAGTTCCTCCTTCTCACTAGACCCTATGTTCCCCAACAATTCTAGGAAGTAATTTGTGTCCTTTTTGAAAACAGACCCAAAGTATGCATTTAATTGTTCTGCCATTTATTTGTTGCCCATCATAAATTCCACCGTTTCTGACTGTCAGGGACCCACATTTGTCTTCACTATTTTTCTCTTCACATATAGAAGCTTTTACAGTCAGTTTTTATGTTCTCTGCAAGCATATTCTCATACTCTATTTTCCCCTTTTTAATCAATCCCTTTGTCGCCTTTGCTGAATTCTAAGCCACGGTTGAGCCACCCTTCCTGTTTTATTTTTGTGCCAGACAGGAATGAACAATTGTTGTAATTCATCCATGCGCTCTTTAAATGCTAGTCATTGCCTATCCAATGTCATCCCTTTAAGTAACGTTCCCAAAGCTATCATACCCAACTCGCATCTCATACCATCATAGTTTCCTTTATTTAGATTCAGGACCTTAGTCTCAGAATCAACTCTGTCACCTTCCATCTTAATGCAGAATTCCGTCATGTTATAGTCGCTCTTCCCCTCGGGACCCCGCACAACAAGATTGTTAACTAATCCTTTTTCATTACACAATACCCACTCTAGGATGGCCTGTTCTCAATTATTGGTCCAAATGACCATCACATGCACACTCCAGGAATTCCTCCTCTCCAGTATTATTGCTAATTTGGTTTGTCCAATCTGTACGTAGATGAAAGTCATCCATAAATACAGTTGCACCCTTGTTGCATGCACCTCTAATTTCCTGTTTAATGCCATCCTCTACATCACCATTGCTGTTTGATGGTCTATATACGACCCCCACCAACGTTTTCTGCCCCTTGGTGTTTCTTAGCTCCACCCATACAGATTCCACATCAGGATTCTCTGAGCTAATATCCTTCCTCACTATTGTATTGATCTTCTCTTTTACTAATTACGCTACTCCACCTCCTTTCCTTTTTTGCCTGACTTTCCTAAATATTGAATACCCCTGGATGTTCAGTTCCTATCCTTGGTCACCCTGCAACCATGTCTCCGTATTCGCAACTTCTTTCTTTCTTTTGGGCCTCCTTATCTCGAGAGACAATGGATACGCGCCTGGAGGTGGTCAGTGGTTTGTGAAGCAGCGCCTGGAGTGGCTATAAAGGCCAATTCTGGAGTAACAGGCTCTTCCACAGGTGCTGCAGAGAAATTTGTTTGTTGGGGCTGTTGCACAGTTGGCTCTCCCCTTGCGCCTCTGTCTTTTTTCCTGCCAACTACTAAGTCTCTTCGACTCGCCACAATTTAGCCCTGTCTTTATGGCTGCCCGCCAGCTCTGGCGAATGCTGGCAACTGACTCCCACGACTTGTGATCAATGTCACACGATTTCATGTCGCGTTTGCAGACGTCTTTATAACGGAGACATGGACGGCCGGTGGGTCTGATACCAGTGGCGAGCTCGCTGTACAATGTGTCTTTGGGGATCCTGCCATCTTCCATGCGGCTCACATGGCCAAGACACATTCGCAACTATATTTTATCCATTTACATCTATTTGCGCAATTAATTCACCTACATTATTGCGAATACTCAGCGGATTGAGACACAATACCTTTAGGCTTGTCTTTTTAACATTCTTAGTCAGCTTAGCATTGTTTTGCACCATGGCCTTATTTGTTTCTTGCCCTTGATTTCTATGTCTTCCACTTCTGCTTTTTTATTTTTTATTTAGAGATACAGCACTGAAACAGGCCCTTCAGCACACCGAGTCTGTGCCGACCAACAACCACCCATTTATACTAATACTACAGTAATCCTACATTCCTAGGGGCAATTTACAATGGCCAATTTACCTATCAACCTGCAAGTCTTTGGATATGGGAGGAAACCGGAGCACCCGGCGAAAATCCAAACGGTCAGAAGGAGAACTTGCAAACTCCGCACAGGCAGTACCCAGAATCGAACCCGGGTCCCTGGAGCTGTGAGGCTGCAGTGCTAACCACTGCACCATTGTGCCGCCACTGTCTTTCCTTTCCATCCTTGTTTCCTCCTCAGCCTCCCCACTCAGGTTTCCATCCCCCTGCCATTCTAGTTTAAATCCTCCCCAACAGCACGAGCAAACGCCCCTGCGAAGACATTGGTTCTGGTCCAGCCTGGGTGTAACACATCCCACTTGTACAGGTCCCACCTTCCCCAGAACCGGTCCCGATGTCCCAGGAATCTAAATCCCTCCCTCCTGCGCCATTTCTCCAGCCATGCATTCATCTGGTCCATTCTCCTGTTCCTATACTCACTAGCATGTGGTACAGGAAGTAATCCTGAGATGACTACCTTTGAGGTCCTGCTTTTTAATTTCGCTCTTAGCTTCTTCAATTCATCTTGCAAGACCTCATCCCTTTTTCTACCTGTGTTGTTGGTACCAAGATGTACCACGACCACTGGCTGTTCACCCTCCCCCTTCAGAATATCCTGCAGCCATTCCGAGACATCCTTGACCCTAGCACCAGGGAGGCAACATGCCATCCTGGAGTCTCATTTACGGACACATAAATGCCTGTCTGTTCCCCTTACGATTGAATCCCCTTTCACTATATCCCTGCCACTCTTCTTCTACCTCGCCTGTGCAGCAGAGCCATCTGTGGTGCCACGAGCTTGGCTGTTGCTGCCTTCCCAGGGATGCCATGCAACCGCCCCACCACCCCCCAGCAGTATCCAAAGTGATATATCTGTTTGAGAGGGGGATGGCCACTCCTGCACTACCTGCCTGCACCTACTACTCCACCTGGTGATCACCCATCCCTTTACTGCCTGTGCAGCCATTACCTGCGGTGTGATCACCTCGCTAAACATGCAATCCACGATGCCCTCGGCATTGCGGATGCTCCACAGTGAATCCACTCACAGCTCCAGCTCCGTAATGCATGTAGCCAGGAGCTGCAGATGGATACACTTCCTGCACACATGGTCGTCAGGGACACTGGAAACGTCCCTGATTATCCACATAGCGCAGGAGGAGCATATCACCGGTGCGAGCTCTCCTGTCATGACTTACTTTAGATTAATCAGTTACTCCCTTTAAAAAATACTAATTACACTCGGGGCCTTGTTCTACTCCAAACACGACCCACTACAATCTAAAGCCCTTAATAAATTACATTAATTTCACAAAAAGCACACTTTAGTAGTGCTAAACTTATCACTTGAGTTTTTTTTTGGAATGGCTATGAATGAAGGCAGTCGATATGATTCCACAGCAGAGATTGTCAGTTAAAAATAAAGCTCCTGGAATTGAAGGCAAATGATTGACCTGGTTAGAAGATTGGTTATGCAGTAGAACATAGAGAGTTTGGATAATCAGAATGTATTTGTTTTGGAAGGAAGTGGCTAGCAATGTGCCAAGATGACCTGTTCTGAGGCCTCAACTATTCACAATATATATTAAAAACTTAAGACAATAATGAATTTGAGATCCAAATTTGCCAAATCATCAAAAAGCTGAATCTTAATTCACAAAAACAGGTGGATTGGGGTTGTGCCAGAGATTAAAGGTGAAGAATCTGAAACAGGAACCCAAACTGCATTATATCCCACAGTTATGGATCAGTCGCAGAAGCTGGGGGATTAAAACCTCAGCATGTCCAAGGGTCACTGATCAGGAGATGGACCCTGGTAATTTCCCCACCATATCCCCTGGTAACTAATTCCTATTGTAACTGACCAGACCAAGAAATGATCTCTTTAGTTTTGCAAGGCACCTGTGTGTTTACTCTCTGCACACCAAGGGAGACCATATTTTAACACTGCACATTTATGAATGAACATAAGCATTTTGTTTTTGTGTTTATTTATTGAACTCTTCAGATATGAACTTCTCAAATCATGACTGATAGTTGGTGCAAAGCCTTATTTTTATCATAAAATTCAAACACATTATATTCCACCGTGTTATGTAGTGAGCTTTCAATTTATTATACCCATGTATCCACCATATTGATATTCCTGCTCCCATCCTGATGTATAATGTTCCTGTTTTTCCTCTTCCTTACAGTTAACTTAGTGACGATTGTGATCCTGTCTCGTGGAAAGTGTGGTCTCTCCAAATGTGTCACTCGCTACTTGGTGGCCATGGCAGCGGCGGATCTACTGGTCATTATCTTCGATCTGATACTGAGGCAAATTCCCATTAGTTATCGTAGAAGGTTTCACTTTCTGTTTGATATTCCAGTGTGTAATATCCACGCTGTCCTACTTTATGCAGCAACGGACTGTTCTGTCTGGTTCACTGTCGCTTTCACCTTTGATCGATTTGTGGCCATTTGCTGCCAGAAACTGAAAACTAAATATTGCACTGAGAAATCGGCAGCTGTGATTATTGGAACAATGTCTGTGTTGTTCTGTGTGAAGAATATTTTCTGGTACTTTATGCTTTCAAGCAGCTATACCCGTTTTCGAGGCCCCTGGTTCTGCATTCTTTCCATGAGTGTTCTGTTTTCACCAGTATGGACAGCAATTGAATTGTTACATTATATTTTCACCCCATGTGTTTCATTTATTCTGATTCTGATGCTCAATATTTTAACTGTCAGGCACATTCTAGTGACCATCAGAATTCGCAAGAGACTTCGGGACCAGGTGAGTGGGAAGAGTCACAGTGATCCAGAGACAATGAACAGAAGAAAATCAATCACTTCACTTTTTATGATATCGGGGAATTTTATCTTTCTATGGGTTCTGTTACTAGTGAATACGATGCATGTTAGAATTGGTCTACTCGACCGGAATGCTTCAAAAATCATGTCACCCATTGTCAATCACCTTGCGGTTATTTTTCAGCTCCTAAGTTGCTGCACAAACACTTTTATTTACGCTGTGACCCAGAGTAAGTTTAGAGAGGAACTGAAGAATGGGGTGAAATATCCCTTCACTGCACTTTCTAAGATTATAAAATAATGAGGAAAATGGAAGATTTTTACATATAGAACACATGTGAACCCAGCCTCTCTCCTCTCCGTCTCTGTAATCACATTGTTTTAAAGATTCAGTTTGCATTTACTTTAAGGTACCTTTTGTAAAAGTAGAACAACTGCCATATGCAGAAATTCCTTTACGCTCATCATACATATGGAATAAAATTAAACTAATATACAACATGTCCTCTGATCACTCCCCGTGTCTCTGTTTTATTGGATAAACCTACAGCTTCCCACCTTTTCTCTTTATCTCTCTCAGCATCCTCCACAGTGGACATCGAGGTACTCGGCGACCGCTCATTACGAGCATCAATCCGAATTGCCCCATCCTAATCCTTCATTGAATCTCCCACCCAGTGCACACGCTGAGGGCTAATCTTCCAATATCTTTTTCATCCAACTCACCCCTCCCACTATAGACTCAGCCAGCGGATTAGCTCTCACCATCCCGCTACACATCTCCCACCAAAATATCAAGGCCCTTTCCATCCATGATGTTATTGTGGATGATTTCATTGACATCACGGCCTAACACGTCCCCTGGTGTTCACTGTGGAGAAGAATGATGTCGGTGTAGAGAGCAGGGAGGGGGACTGTGATATACTTAAACAAATCAGCATTGAAAGAGAGGAAGTATGAGATGTTTTAGCGGGCTTAAAACTGGATAAATCCCCAGGCCCAGATGAGATGTATCCCAGGCTGTTATGTGAAGCAAGGGAGGAGATAGTAGGGGCTCTGACACAAGTTTCAAATCCACTCTGGCCACAGGAGAGGTACCAGAGGATTGGAGGACAGTGAATGTGGTACCATTATTCCAGAAGGGTAGCAGGGACAAACCAGGTAATTTTAAGGGCAGTGAGTCCAACATCAGTTGCAGGGAAACTATTGGAAAAATTCTGAGGGACAGGATTAATCTCCACTTGGAACGGCAGGGATTAATCAGGGCTAGTTAGCATGGCTTTGTCAGGGGAAAGTGTTTCTAACAAACTTAATTGAATTTTTTGAGGATGTGACTTGATGTGTAGATGAGGGTAAGGCCATAGTCTACATGCACTTCAGTAAGGCTTTTGATAAGTTCCACAAGGGAGATTAGTTAAGAAGATAAGAGCCCATGGGATCCAGGGTAATTTGGCAAATTGGATCCAAAATTAGCTTAGTGGCAGGAGGTAGAGGGTAATGGTCAAGGATTGTTTTTGCAAGTGGAAGACTGTGACCAGTGGTGCACCACAGGAATCGGTGCTGGGACCCTTGCTGTTTGCAGTGTACATTAATGATTTAGTCGTGAATATAGGAAATATCTTCAGTAAGTTTGCAGATGACTCGAAAATTGGTGGTGTCGTAAATCGTAAGGAGGAAAGCCTTAGAATACAGGACGATATAGATGGGCTGGTAAGATGGCTGGAGCAGTGGTAAATGGAATTTAATCCTGAGAAGTGTGAGGTTATGCATTTTGGGGGAACTAACAAGGCAAGGGAACATGCAACGGATGGTCGGACCCTCGGAAGTACAGAGGGGTCAGAGGGACCTTGGTGTACTTGTCTATAGATCACTGAAGGCAGCAGCACAGGTAGATAAGGTGGTGAGGAAGGCATATTGGATACTTGCCTTTATTAGCTGAGGCATAGAATTTCAGAGCAGGGAGGTTATGATGGAGCTGTATAAAGCATTAGTTGGGCCACAGCTGGAGTACTGTGTACAGTTTTGGTCACCACACTGTAGGAAGGATGTGATTGCACTGGAGAGGAAGCAGAGGAGATTGAGCAGGATGTTGCTTGGGCTGGAGCATTTCAGCTATGAAGAGTGACTGGATAGGCAAGGGTTGTTTCCCTTAGAATAGGGAAAGCTGAGGGGCGACCTGATTGAGGTATACAAAATTATGAGGGGCATTGATAGGATAGCTGGGAAGAAACATTTTCCCTTAGCAGAGGGATCAATAACCAGGAGGCATAGATTTAAGTTAGGAGCAGGAGGTTTCGAGGGGAAAACCTTTTCACCCAGAAGGTGGTTGGAATCTGGAACACATTGCCTGAAGAGATGGTAGAGGCAGGAACCCTCAAAACATTTAAGAAATATTTAGAAGATCACTTGAAATTCCAAAGCATATCAGGCTACGGGCCACGTGATGGAAAATGGGATTAGAATAGATAGGTGCTTAATGGCTGGCACAAACAAAATGGGCCGAAGGGCCTGTTTCTGTGCTGTATAACTCGATGACTCTAAATGAAGCCTCCCCACCCAGCTATACCTTCCACCACAATCCCCATAGAGATTGACGTGATGGCTGTGTGGCACTTTTCACCAGATCAAGGGCGGCACAGTGGCGCAGTGGTTAGCACTGCAGCCTCACAGCTCCAGTGACCCGGGTTCAATTCTGGGTACTGCCTGTGTGGAGTTTGCAAGTTCTCCCTGTGTCTGCGTGGGTTTTCTCCGGGTGCTCCGGTTTCCTCCCACAAGCCAAAAGACTTGCAGGTTGGTAGGTAAATTGGCCATTATAAATTGTCCCTAGTATAGGCAGGTGGTAGGGCAATATAGGGACAAGTGGGGATGTGGTAGGAATATGGGATTAGTGTAGGATTAGTATAAATGGGTGGTTGATGGTCGGCACAGACCCGGTGGGCCGAAGGGCCTGTTTCAGTGCTGTATCTCTAAAAATCACACCTTGACCTGACCCCCTCCTCCTCTTGCACTTTCTTCTCCTTTCACCAACTCCCGTTGCTCCACCCCTCTCACCTCTCAATCAAAATCCTCATTCTCTACAGTCCTCCCATGGACGATGAAAATATTCTCACTGAGATATCTTCATTGCCTTACTCCCTCGGCCTCTGCACTGATTGACATCTCATCCTTGGTGATTTCAATCGCCATCTCAACTCATCATTCTCTCCCTCCTCTGAGTTCATTGCCGTCCAATCTTCCTTAAATCTCTCTCTCCATGTAAACTTCCCAAATCATCTTCATGGCTGCAACCTTGACCATACCATCTTCCATGGTCTCAATTCAATCACAGAGAAGGCCATCTCTGATCACCTCCTTGTATCATTCTCGACCCACATCCCCCTCCTACACCCCAACCCTACCTCCTTCTGTTTCTGCCCCGGAAAAAGGACCATCCCAAATTCACTTCATTTTCCACAACATTTCCACAGCTACCGATTTGCTCAACTGCACCCTCACATCCATCTTTGAAAACCTCGCTCCAAATAAATCTATTTCTCTCTCTCACTCTGGTCATTTCCCCTAGTACGGCCCTCATTTCGGCTCCCATAATTCTGAGGGATGCAGAATTGAAAGGATATGACAGACAACTTGTTTCGCAACATGGCCAGGTCACATAAAGCTCTATTGGGTCCTGTTCTCATTTGCTGAAACTGCTCACCATTCCTGGATCATCCTGCAATGAGAAGATAACCCCTGTCTTCTTTTCTCTACCGCACACTGGCTTCTTAAACTTCATTCCACTGTCTCTCCACCCTCACCTCCAACAGTAAGTGTGAGGAGCTCATGGATTTCTTTGTCACTAAGATGAAACGATCCGATCAGATGCCCCTGCCAATTCCACTGGCCCAAACGTGGTCTACAGCTTCCCCCCTCATAACGCTGATCTCACATCTTTCTCTCATGTCGATCCTAGCTCCCGTCATGTCCTCACTGAGCTCATCTTGAAGATCGGGCCCACCTGTTTTCCTTCAAATCTATTCTCACTAAGCTGCTGATCACCCAACTACCCCTCCTGCTCCCCATGTTAGCTGACATTGTTAACAGTTCCTTCTCTTCAGGTTCTATCTCTTTCTGTCCTCTAAATCTGCCGTCGTCAAACCTCTCCTCAAAAACACAAGTCTTGCCCCCTCCATCTTTGCAAACTGCCACCCCATTTCCAAACTCCCTTTCCTCTCCAAAGTCTTCGAACGTTTTGTCACCTCCCAAATCCATGCCCGTCTTTCTCGGAACTCCATGTTTGAATCCAACCAATCAGGATTCCTCCTCTTGCACAGTAACAAAATGGACCTTATCAACATCACAAAAACATCCCATGTGACTGTGACAATGGTAAACGATCCTTCCTCGTCCTTCTCGATCTTTCAGCACCATTTGACAATGTTGAACACATCGGACTCCTCCAATGGCTCTCCACTGTTGTCCAGTTGGTTGGGACTGAACTCACCTGGTTCCATTCTTACCTAACTAATCATTGCCAGTCAATAGCATGGTATTTTCAGTCAACGAGGGATTATAAATTTTAAAGGACATTAAACGCTGTGCTAATTCTGAGGGGAAAGTTGTAATTGTGATTGGGGCCAATTGATCAGTTAATGCTTTGAAATCTCCACAACTATGGGGCATGGAAGTGGCCTCAGTAACCTCCTCCTCAGGAGGGACGGGTGATCCTGGTTCCCCTTCTCCCCTTCTCTGGGGTCTACCCCGTCTCCTCCGTGTTGTCGTTAACTTAGCAGGACAGACAGGCAAAGGCTCCCCTTCCCCATCATCGTCCTCCACTGAGGACTCCTGTCCTGTCTCAGTATATCCCATGTGATACTCTGCTTTCGTGACGGCTGCGACAACTGCCTGCGGCTTCCCCATCTGGTTCCGCAGTCACTGAATGTTGCACCTGCACTGTGCATTGGTCTGTCTCTCGGTGGGGTCACTCCTGTAGCTCTCTAAAGATTCCCCATGTATCTTCTAACTTCTGGGTTAACTGGGTGTTTTCCTGATGAGAGTGACAATATGCCACTCCACCAACTCTAACCACTGCTGAGCTGCCCCAGCCTGTACGGCATTAAGCGCCTGTTCCTCAGAGTGGCAGTAGAGGATGCGAGCTGATTTTGTAACATTTCCAGCAGTTTCTGCTGCTGCTGGATCGGTTCACTTTGAGCTACCATCTGTTTCACCTGTGACTGTACCACTTCCTCATTGCACTGCACACAGTGCGAGTGTGATTAGATTTAAAACCATGTCACTCTTCCAACATTTAGCCAAGACCTGCACCTGGAGAAACTCTACTGTTTCTTTATTTAGGAACACAGGAGCAGGAGTTGTCCATTCAGACCATTGAGCCTGCTCCGCAATTCACCATGATCAATGCTGATCATCCACTTCAATGCCTTTTTCCCACACTATACCCATATTCCTTTATATCATTAGTATTTAGAAATCTGTCAATCTCTGCTTTAAACATACTCAATGACTGAGCTTCCACAGCCCTCTGGGGTAGAGAATTCCAAAGATTCACAACCCTCTAAGTAAAGAGATTTCTCCTCATCTCTGTCCTAATTGGCTTACCCCTTATTTTCAAATTTGTGTCCCCTGGTTCGAGACTCCCCAACCAGGGGAAACATCTTAGCTGCATCTCCCCTGTCTATCCTGAGAAGTATTTTGAAGGTTTCAATGAGATCACCTGTCATTTTTGCAAACTCTGTAAAATACAAGCCCAGTTTCCCCAATCTCTTTTCATAGGACAGTCCCATTATCTCAGTAACAAATCTGATGAATCTTCGTTGCACTTGCTCTTTGGCAATAATATCCTTCCTCAGGTAAGGGGATCAAAAATGCACACAGGTGCAGTCTAACTAAGGGCCTATACAATTAAAGCAAAACTTTGCTACTCCTGTACTCAAATCCTCTTACGATAAAGGTTAAAGGTCGCCACACTACCAGAAGGACGTGGAGGCTTTGGAGAAGGTACAGAAGAGGTTTACCAGGATGTTGCATGGTCTGGAGGGTATTAGCTATGAGGAGAGGTTGGATAAAGTCGGATTGTTTTCACTGGAACGACGGAAGTGGAGGGGCGACCTGATAGAGGTTTATAAAGTTATGAGCGGCATGGACAGAGTGGATAGTCAGAAGCTTTTTCCAGGGTGGAAGAGTCAGTTACTTGGGGGCATAGGTTTAAGGTGTGAGGGGCAAAGTTTAGAGGGGTTGTGCGAGGCAAGTTTTTTACACAAAGTGTGGTGAGTGCCTGGAACTTACTGCCGGGGGAGGTGGTAGAAGCAGGTACGATAGTGACGTTTAAGAGGCATCTTGACAAATATATGAATAGGATGGGAATAGAGGGATTTGGACCCTGGAAGTGCAAAAGATTTTCGTTTGGACAGGCATCTAGATCGGCGCAGGCTTGGAGGGCCGAATGGCCTGTTCCTGTGCTGTACTGTTCTTTGTTCTTTGTTCGAACATCCCATTAGCCTTCTTCATTGCTAGCTGCACCTGCATGCTGGCTTTCAGTAACTTATTGACAAAGACACCCAGGTCGCTTTGTACATCTACACCTTCTAATTTCTTCCTATTTAAGAAATTCTCTGCACGTCTATTCTTCCTGCCAAAATGGATAACCTCACATTTTTCCACATTATATTCCATCTGCCACATTCTTGCCCACTCACTAAATCTGTTCAAATCCTCTTGAAGCCACTTTGCATCTTCCTCAGAACACACATTCCCATCTAGTTTTGTGTCATCTGCGAACTTGGAAATATTACATTTGGTCCCCACATCCAAATCATTGATATATATTGTGAACAGCTGGTGCCCAAGTTTTGCTCCTTGCAGTACCCACTAGTCACAGACTGCCAATGCGAGAATGACCCGCTTATTCCTAAACTCTGCTTTCTGCCTGTTAATCAATCCTTAATCCATGCCAGTATATTGCCTCCTATCCCATGTGCTTTAATTTTACGAACCAACCTCCTGTGGGGGACTTTAACAAAAGCCTTCTGAACGGAACGTGCTCATGTTTTTGTGTCTCCTCTTCTCACAGGGATTGGATACTGTCTGTGTTATATTTAGTGACTAACTTTATATATGTATCCGAGAAACCCTTCTTTACATTGGCCTTTCACGACATAGCTTGTACTTTAAAGAGACACCACTGGGTCAGTTTAATCTACCACCCTTCCTGAGAGATTATCCCCGTAAGAATTATCACTGACCAAACAATGTTCCGACATTTGTGAAACATGCTTTAACTCCCTCGGTTGATGTACTTGTCAAAGTCCAGGGTTTCGGCACCACTTGTAAGATCTGGAGTTTGCTTTAATTCAATTGTCAGACTTGGGTCAATTACAACTGCAGTCTAAGTTGGGAGAGCAGATCTAAAAGGGACTTATACAGACGAGCTACAAAACCACATGGGTACGAGTAGTTTTTCACAAGCTTCACAGACTTTATTGCGTTTTCTACAAGAAGCACAAAATCGTGTAACTTAGCAAAGGGCAGTGGTCAGCAGTTGTGTTCACGATGGAACACCGGTCATCAACCTCCAGTTAACTGCGATGCCTTGTCTCTTGATTGAAGTCTATCTTCTGTCTTCGTTTGGATGATGATGCGTGCTTTTGGGGTCTTACACGTTCTTCCTTTATACACCTTTCCCAGCTTGGTTCTGTGCCATATTAGGTAAAACCCCATTTCTGTTCATCTAATTGGTCAGTCACTAACTAACTGCCCTTCCATGATGGTACTTTGACCTTGTTTAGATCATTGTCATTGTCATTCAGGGGGCTCCAGATTCATGTTTCCTTGCTGTATATTCATCAACAATGATCACTTGATGAGATTGATCCTGAAAGGGAGCATTTTTGAGATACAAGGGTGGTGCTGTTGTTGTATGGTGTTCCGACCTCTACCTTGTGGAGATTCAACGACAACTTTCAGACCCTTCTTCCCACCTCCCCCTGGACCATGACCCCAACACCGAACATCAAGCGACTGTCCACAGGACTGTCACTGACCTCATCTCTTCTGGAGATCTTCCCTCCACAGCTTCCAACATCATAGTCCCGCAACCCCGGTCAGCCTGCTTCTACCTGCTTCCCGGCAGACACATTGTGTCAGCCTGCTCCTGCCCCACTGAACATATTTCTTCCTATCTTGACTCTATCTTTTTTCCGCTGGTCCAGTTTCCTCCCACCTACATCCATGACTCTTCTGACACCGTACGTCAATCTGACAATTTCCAGTTTCCTGGCCCAAACCGCCTCTTCTTCGCTATGGACATCCAATCTCTCTACTCCTCCAACCCCCACCAGGATGGTTTGAGGGCTCTCCAATTCTTCCCTGACCAGAGGCCAAACCAGTCCCCATCCACCACCAACCTCCTCCGTCTGCCTGAACTTGTTCTCACATTGAACAACTTCTACTTCAACTCCACTCACTTCCTTCAAGTGAATGGTGTTGCTGTAGGTACCCACATGGGTCCTAGTTATGCCTGTCTTTTTGTGGGATATGTCGAACATTCCTTGTTCCAGTCCTACTCAGGCTCCTCCCACAACTCGTCTTCCAGGACATTGATGACTGTATCGGTGCCGTTTCCTGCTCCCGCCCGGAACTGGAAAACTTTATCAACTTTGCTTCTAATTTCCACCCTTCTCTCACCTTTACATGATCCATCTCTGACACCTCCCTTCCCTTCCCTTCCTCGACTTCTCTATATCCATCTCTGGGGATAGGCTGTCTACTAATATCCATTATAAGCCCACCGACTCCCACAGCTACCTCGATTACACTTCTTCACACCCTGCCTCCTGTAAACACTCCAATCCATTCTTCCTTTTTTTCCGTCTCTGACGCATCTGCTCTGATGATGCTACCTTCCACGACAGCACTTCTGATATGTCTTTCTTTTTCCTCAACCGAGGATTCCCCCCACTGTGTATGACAGTGCCATCAACTGGGTCCAGCCCATTTCCCGCACCTCTACACTTACCCCTTCCCCTCCCTCCTAGAACAGCGACAGGGTTCCCCTCGTCCTCACTTTCCAACCATCAGCCTCCATATCCAAAGGATCATCCTCCGCCATTTCCACCACCTCCATCCACCTACCAAATGCATCTTTCCCTCCCTTCCCCTGTCAGCATTCCGAAGGGATCATTACATCCGCGACACCCTGGTCCACTCCTCCATTACCCCTACTGCCTTCCAGTTTTTGCTACTAAAGTGGATAACCTCACATTTATCCACAATATACTGCATCTGCCATGAATTAGCCCACTCACTCAACTTGTCCAAATCACCCTGAAGCCTCTCTGCATCCTCCTCACAACTTACCCTCCCACCCAGTTTTGTGCCATCTGCAAATGTGGAGATATTACATTTAGTTCCCTCATCTAAATCATTAATGTATATTGTGAATAGCTGGATCCCTGCGGTGCCCCACTAGTCACTGCCTGCCATTCGGAATAAGACCCACTCTTTGTTTCCTGTCCGCCAACCAATTTTCTATCCATCACAATACATTACCCCCAATCCCATGCACTTTACTATTCTACGCTAATCTCTTATGTGGGACTTTGTCGAAAGTCTTCTGAAAGTCCACATCCACTGGCTCCCCCTAATCAACTCTGCTAGTTACATCCTCAAAGAATTCTAGTAGATTTGTCAAGCATGATTTCCCTTTCGTAAATCCACGTTGACTCTTCCCGATTCTACCACTGTTCTCTAAGTGCTCTGCTATAAAATCTTTGATAATGAACTCTGGAATTTTCCCCACTACAGATATCAGGCTGCCTGACCTATAAATCCGTGTTGACACTTCCCAATCCCACTACTATTTTCTAAGTGTCCTGTGACCACATCCTTCACAATAGATTCAAGCATTTTCCCTACCACTGACGTCAGGCTCACAGGTCTGTAGTTCCTGGTTTTCTCTCTCCCTCCTTTCTTAAATAGTGGCGTTGCATTTGCTACCTTCCAATCTGCAAGAACAGTTCCAAAATCTATAGAATTTTGGACGATGATCACCAACACATCCACGATCTCTTCAGCCACCTCTTTCAACACTCTGGGATGTTGATCATCAAGTCCAGAGGATTTACCAATTTTCAGTCCCATTAATTTCTCGAGTACTTTTTTTTTAAGAATATACTTTTTTTCAGTTCCCCATTCTCACTAGTACCTTGGCTCTGCAGAATTTCTGGGAGGCTTTTTATATTTTCCTCTGTGAAGACAGACACAAAGTATTTGTTTAGTTTCTTTGCCATTTCCTTATTGCCCATTATAGATTTTCCTGTCTCTCCCTGTAATGGGCCCCCATTTTTCTTTGTTAATCTTTTCCTTTTTACATACATATAAAAACTTTTACAGTCCATTTTTATGTTCCTCATTAGTTTACTTGCATATTCTATTTTCCCTTTCTTTATCAGTTTCTTGGTCCTCCTTTGATGAATTCTAAAATGCCTCCAATGCTCACGCTGACTACTTTTTTGGCAATGTTATAATCCTCTTCCTTTGGCCTCATGCAATATTTAATTTACTTGTTAGCCACGGTTTGGATCATTTTTCCTGTCAGGTTTTTGTGCTCAATGGAATGTATAGTTGTTGTAAAGCATGTATTAATTCTTTAAATGCTAGCCATTGCCTGTCTACCGTGTTGGCCAGGGGCTGCAAGAAACACAGAATCAGTTACAAAATGCTGGAATTGTTTGACATTTAGTAACCTGGAGCTCGGACACTGGCCTGTGCTGGTAAAAACCAGTTTGAACTAATCACTTTCTGGGACAAGACAAAGAACAGGACACAGGAAAAGGGTCTTATTTGGACACGGTGTGATACCGGGGTCTTTGGGCCTGGGCCAATTAAGAGAAGCTGTGAACGAGGTGATCAAGCTTAAGCCAACCGGAAAGACACAGCTCAGATTTGGAGGGATAAGCAACAGGATAAGAACAGAGCTTTTTGGGCATAGAGCCAGTGAAAACTTCGGAGATCAACTTTTGTGGAAGTGGAAGACCCTGCGTGAGCTATGCGGCGACGACGTAGAAGAGAGAGAGAGAGAGAGAGAGAACGGAACGGCTGGCCAGCGTTAACTCTCCCTTTTTCGGGTAATATCCTTTGTATTCTGTGACTCGGACAGGGAAAGTTCAGAGGAACCTAGTGGGTGTGCTTATGAATTCTAGCTAGTTTTGTTATTAACTGTGTAGCTCAAGGGAGTTGTATGTTTTTGTCTAACTAAGTGTACAAGCCTTATTCTTCCATTGCCCAACAACGTGAATAAAGTAAATTGATAGTTAAAGAAAGGACTGAGTTCCCCCTCTTTGTACTCAGCCAGTAACTGTAGCTGTGGACAAGGGGGAGTTGACTCCGCGCCACGGTTAGCATAATTGGTGTCCCTGGGTGGGCTCGAGGATAAATCTCTCCGTTGAATCAGCGGGAGACTCGAGCCGAACCAAATTGGCAAAGTACAGAGAGAACAGGAACTTAGGGGTTAATTTGTAGCTTTTAACATAAGATGACGAAACAAAGGGAATCTCCAAACCTTGGAGACCCGGATTGTTTTGATTGGAAAGGATTCCTCCAAAAATACGTAATAGCGAAGTGGCCGCAATAAGGAGCGTATGCTGGTCACACTAGTGATAAGGGAAAACCTGTAGGGGAAGCCCTTTGGAAGACTGCACAAGCCAAGATGTCAGCTAGGAAATTTAAAAAGATACAGAAATCAATAGTTATTGGCTGCTTACTTGAGGAATGGATAGAATGCCAACAGCAGGCTAAAAATGAGCAGAACAGACTCGAGGAGGAAATGAAAAAACTTCAATGAGGAGGCAGCCCGCCTTAATGAAAAAGTAACTAATTTGCAGAGACAGAGAAGTGCAGATTTGATGCATATGAACCAATATCAGTTAGTGTGAAAAACTAGTTAGGGAAAAAAGTAGGTGAGAGGGAGAAGCCCAAGCAGCTAAAGCTGAGGTGGAAGAATGGAAGCAACAATGTAGTGATTTAAAAACTGCCATGAATGTGATTCAGAGAGCAGCTCAGGAAAAGAGAAGTAATTCAGGTGATCACACAAAGTGTAAAGAATACATAGCGAGACTGCAAGAGCAGCTAGCCACGCAGAGAGGTATAATCTGTGCGTTTGCACGCAAAGGAAGTGAGAATGGTGAAGGGGGCATTGATTGGAATGAGTTAGCAGATGAAGCGGCTAGATACGGTTATGATGATGGAGACCCTCTACCCAAGGATCCTCCGCCAGCATATGAGCCAGAGCCAAAGGAGCCATCGGTCCCCATGGAGCCCCCTTGTGACCACTAGGGCAGCGATAGGGGCAGATGGTCAGGTGGCAGCTGGCCCGCGTATGACATATTCCACTCCAATGGGGGTACAGCAATTGAGGGATATTGCGAAAGATATTGGGACGTGCGCACCCGGGGATGATCCTAGGGAGCTGTTCCAAGCGGTTCGTCAACAGAGAGGAATACACGGCTTAGATGATGCTGAAGAAAGAAAATTAATTATAATGTGCCTACACCCACACATACACTCCGCCCTACCGGAGGAACAAAAACTCAGTAGAGGCACAAATGAGGATTTAAAAAAACAAGTATTAAATGTCATGGGTGCGAACAGAGGGGACCCATTGGAGGCGCTAACGAAATGCTATCAAAGAAAAGGTGAACACCCTGTCGCGTTTGCGGCTCGCATCTGGGCAGTATTTCAAGGGGTATATGGCGCGAACCTAGACAGAGCCAATCCAACGCCAGAGATTAGAAATCAATGGCTGAGAACGCTGGTGTCGCACGGCACTCAGGAGTCAAGAAGGGCACTAGATCAATTTGATCCCTCTGACACGCACACTGAGGCTTGGGTACTCAGGAGGATGGTTAGAGCATGGGAGAAGGAAACAACAAAATTCTCCAAGGCCCCTGGGGGAAAGGCAATGCCTGTAAAAGATCAGACAATAACCTGGAGAAATGAAGGGAGGGGAACTACACAAGGGGCACCCCACCCAGCCTTTCAGACAGGAGGAAGGGGTAGAGGCATTGGGAGAGGATCCGTCCTCGGAACAGGGAGAATTCCGGGCGGGCTGACCCACTGCTATAATTGTGGTCAGGAGGGACATTTCAAAAGAGAATGCCCAAACCTGAGGCGAGAAAATGGAGGTCTGGGAGGAGGCCAGAACAAACACCAGAGCCTACCTGTGGAAGGACCAAATAGGTCAAATCCTCAATGTGATATACTAGAGATAGCACCGTCTTCGGGGTTGTACCCTGAACTACAATGACGGTTGCAGGCCTCTCCGTTATGGGTGTGTGACACACAGTGGGATAACACAGGGAGACCCCGAGTGAATGGTAGTGTTGGAGGCCGCCCTGTTACGGTCCTTTGGGACACTGGAGGATCCCGAACCACCGTAAACACCACCAATGTTAGTGAAGTAGATTGGGAAATTCAAAGTAAACTTGTTTTACGTGGATTTACAGGACATTCACAAGTGGGATACGTGAGCGTACCGTTGGAAGTCAGTGTGGAGGACGTAGCAATGGAGCACTCAGTGGTTCTCATTGAGTTACCCAGAGAACAAGAGCATCCATTAGGGTGTGATTACATGGTTAAAGCAGGACTCTGTTTTGACCCTGTTAATTGCACGATTTGGCAAATGCCCTTGGGCATGGGCAGTATAGATCACACATCCGTCCCAGTGGGGGAATACCAGGATAGGATATGCACGTTTGGGGAACTGTGGACAAGACCAGAAGAAATGAGTAGGGATAGTGAAGTACAACTAAATATCACACGGTTTTCAGTAGTATTTGCTCGACATAAACATGATTGTGGGAAAATGACCGGGAGTGTGTGTATACAGGGCCCAGACCCCAAACCACAGAAGCAGTATGGTTTTCCAAAACAGGCAGAAGAGGAGGTAGGAAAGGTGATACAGAGTTTACTGCTACAAGGGATATTAAGACCGGTAGCCTCCACTAACAACTCGCCTATTTGGCCGGTGAGGAAACCGCACGGCAGCTGGCGACTAACGATAGACTATCGAGAATTAAATAAGGTAACCCCGTTAACGGCCCCTACCGTAGCAACTAGCCCAGAGACGGTAGTTAAACAAAATGAGGATGCACAGTGGTTCACTGTTTTAGACATTAGTAACGGTTTTTGGTCTATTCCATTGGAGAAGGAACGCCAATATAAATTTGTGTTTACCTTTCAAGGACAACAATATACATGGACCGCCCTGCCACAGGGATTTCATAATTCCCCATCTATATTTCACCAACGTTTAAGGGGAGGGTTAAAAAGGTTCTCAAAACCTGAATGTCTGGTGCAGTATGTAGACGATTTACTGCTACAAACTGAAACGGAACAGGAACATTATCAGTTACTAAGTGAATTATTACAATTGTTACATGAATTGGGACTAAAAGTAAACCCAAAAAAAGCGCAAGTTATGAAACAGAAGGTTACTTACTTAGGAATGATCTTGACACCGGGAAAGAGAGAAATTGAACAACGAAGGGTAGTAGCAGTTGGCAGACTCCCTGTCCCGAGGGATGTAAAAGGGTTGAGATCTTTCCTGGGTTTGGTGGGATATTGCAGGGACCACATTGATGGATTCGCTACAAAAGCGGCCCCATTAATGGAACTATTGAAGAAGAATGTGGCGTGGGAGTGGAAAACTGAACACACACAGGCCATTTCAGATTTAAAGCAGGCACTAGCTGCTGCGCCTGCTCTGAAAACCCCAAATCCAACTGAGCCATTTTCATTGGAGGTAGCTACCACAGACACGACCCACTCGGCAGTTCTGTTACAGGAGACACACGGGAAATTGAGACCAGTAGCGTATGCCTCGCGTATGCTTTCACCGGTAGAGCAGGGGTATACGACGTGCGAGAAACATTTGTTAGCAGTTTTTTGGGTAGTACAGTATTTTACTTACATAGTGGGACTGAATCCACTTACAATACTGACAGAACATACTCCTGTACAGTTACTATTAGACGGTAGGATCAAAGATGGGTCAGTAAGTCAGAACCGAATTGCTAGGTGGACACTATTGTTGCAGGGAAGAAACATAAGCGTGAAAGGAGTAAAAACTACCAGTATGTTGGCAGACAACCCAGTGTATCAAGGAGAGAAACATGAGTGTCAAGTCATGATAGCAAATGATCCCAAGGGACCATTTGTATCAAAACAAAAAGGAGGTGGTAGGAGCGGATTGGAGAAAGCAATGGGGACAGAAAATAAAAATGAAAAGAGAAAAGAAGATCCCCACTTAAAAATTTTTGTGGATGGTTCCTCATCAGTTCAGGATGGTGAGAGGAGGACTGGGTGCAGGATATATGTAGAAGACGAACAAGGTCAGGAAGTTTAGTGCAGCCTTAAGATTGCCTAAAACCATGAGCGCGCAGGCGGCAGAATTAGCAGCCGTCGCATATGTGGTTGGCCACCCGGAATACTTCCCACCCGGATCAGTTATATATTCTGATAGCATGTATGTCTGTAATAGCCTCACAGAACATTTTCCCTTATGGGAGGCGTGAGGTTTTGTTTCAGCGGATGGGAAGCCCCTTCCATCGGCTCCATTATTAAGATACATCTTTGAAGGAGCACAGGGGAAAGGATATGGGATCACGAAAGTAAAAGCTCATTCAAAACTTACTCCGGAAGGGAACAGGAAAGCGGATGAGCTAGCCAAACAAGGTGCTGTTAGTGGGCAGGAATGGCAGCCTCCGATTGAGGACATTGGGGAACAGAAAGGAAAACAAGTTAAGGTAATGGATTTGATAGAGGAGCAGAAGAAAGATGGAGAATTGAAAAAACTGATAGAAGGAGTAGAGTCAGATACATACAAAGAGTACAAGGGGATATATATTCAGGATGGAGTAGTTTTATGTGAGGGAAAATTTGTAGTGCCAGAGGGAGGACGAAACCAAATAATCCACTGGTACCATGACTTATGGGGACATAAAGGGACAGAGAGTACCCTGGAAAGGATAAAGGAGGTTTGCTGGTGGCCTGGAATGAAAGGTGACGTGGAACACTACGTCAGGAATTGTTTGATCTGTGCACAACACAACCCCGATAGGAATGTCAAGAAAGGGGCCGTCCGACATACTAGACCGGTAGAAGGGCCTTGGACTAATTTACAGATAGACTATGTAGGACCCTTACCCCCCACTCCAGGAGAGTTTAAATACTTTCTAGCAATAGTAGATATGTTTACCAAATGGGTGGAAGCTTTCCCAACCAGAACAAATACAGCCAAAGTCACTGCGAAAATTCTGTTCGAAAGGGTATTCACTCGATGGGGTTTACCCCGAAGCACAGAATCAGATCAGGGAACACATTTTACAGCCCAAGTAATGCAAAATGTAATGACCCTCTTTGGGGTTAAACAGAGATTCCACATCCCCTTTAGACCACAGTCTAGTGGAATTGTGGAAAGGATGAATCGGACATTGAAAAACATGATAGCTAAAATGGTACAGCAGCATAAGGAGACCTGGCAGGTTGTTTTGCCCTATGTGTTGATGGTAATTAGGAATACCGTAGCTTCATCAACAGGTTACTCCCTATAAACTCATGACAGGAAGGGGCATGAGAGGAATGGAGGGGTTGGTAGGTTTGGACTTGTCCGAACCTGAGGTGGACAGTATTATATCAGAAAAATGGGTACAACAATTAGTAGAAACAGTGAGGGAATCAAATTACATGGCAGCTCACCAACAGGGAAAGAAGAGACAGCAAAGTAAGGCTTATTTCGATGCGAAAGCCAGCCCGATGGAGTTGAAGCCCCGGACAAAGGGTAATGATCAGAATATACCGGCCCATCTCATTTTTGAGTCCAAAGTTCGCCGGTCCCTATGAGATCGTAGATAAAGCTAGTCCATCTGTATACAAAGTATTTACGGCACCAGACAAGAGTGGCTGGTATCACATTAATCAGTTAAAGTTAGCTGGAGAAAAACAAGATAATCACAGTTGGCATGTGATGCTTGATGCTACCGATATTCCGATGGAAGGTCAGGGAGATCAGGAGCAGGATCAATTGCGGATCCAAGCGGAAGTGTTTGATAGACAACCTGATGTTGTACGTCCACATACAGAGGGAACTCGTGGGAAAAAACGAAAGAAAAATAAAGAAAACAGGGAAAGTAAGTGGGCTAGGAGAAATGGACGGTTAGAATCAATAACAAATTGGGAACAAGTTATAGACAGTCTGGCTCAGTGTATGGAGAGACTGGACTTAAAATAGGATAAGAAAGAAACTGTAAATAAGAGCAGAAATTACACTTGTATATTACAGGTCCAGCCCACAATGAAGAGGGTGATACATTGCATTGCAATTGGATTGACCATATTTGGGACTATGGGTGAATCCGCATTGGAGCTATCACGACGAATGAACGCGCCTGAAGCAGTGGCGACGTGGGAAGACTATCCCGTGGCCAGAAACAACTTTGCTCGGCAGATCAAGATAGTTCGAACCAACAAAGGACAGAGAGAAGATTTAAATTTGTATTATGCGGGAGTGGATGGGTTGGCGTGCGCGGGAAAGACATTGGGTATACTGGAGGGAACAGACGTTTGACCTTAACTAACAGAGTGTTAGGTACCTGTGAAGAGGATAGTGATAAAGGAGAATCTTACAGTCCAGCGTACTGATACAGATCAAGAGGTACGGGAATATATTGCCACTGAATTACCACCCATCCCACACCTGACAGCAGATTGGGCACAAATAGCAGAAGAGGCAAAAGTGATAATTCATCAATGGAATAAACACACTAAAACAATTAGAACTCATGCTGACAAGGCAAATGAACTGTTGCGTGACCCAGGGTTTTGGAATTGGGGATCTAATGTTCGAATTCATCCATTGGTCAGAATTGTATCACATATTGCTGTCATAGTGATTCTATGTGTGCTAATAATTGTTGTATTCAATGTATATCAGCTTAGAAGGTGGAAAAATGAACTTTTGCGAAGATTGGATGATGGGACTATAATAAAACAGAAGGAACGGTTATCAATGTAAACAAAAAACTGAGAAAAATAACTGTATATACTAAGTTTTATATCATATCTTTTTATATGTAACAGTATTGCACACTCATTGGTGGACAAAGACGTTCTCAGGAATGGTTCACAGAGCAGAGAAACTTGATGATCCTAAGATAAGTATCTTTGGATCATGAGGGGGGAGATGTTGGCCAGGGGCTGCAAGAAACATAGAATCAGTTACAAAATGCTGGAATTGTTTGACCTGTAGTAACCTGGAGCTCGGACACTGGCCTGTGCTGGTAAAAACCAGTTTGAACTAATCACTTTATGGGACAAGACAAAGAACAGGACACAGGAAAAGGGCCTTATTTGGACACGGTGTGATACTGGGGTCTTTGGGCCTGGGCCAATTAAGAGAAGCTGTGAACGAGGTGATCAAGCTTTAGCCAACCGAAAAGACACAGCTCAGATTTGGAGAGATAAGCAACAGGATAAGAATAGAGCTTTTTGGGCAAAGAGCCAGGAAAGCGGAGCCGAGCTCGGGTCAGTCTCAGGTGGTCAGTCCTTCAACAGATCTCCAGGCGTGACTTCAGAATGGCTGACCAGGTCACTCTACCGACTGCAGTAACAATGTCCTTGAGGGCTGTGACTTTATACAACGTCCTGACCCTGGCCCATGGCATATCAGGTAATACTTCAAATTGGATCATCCAATTGGATTAATAATCACACCTTGGCCATTCAGGACCAACCCCCACTTGGTCATATCCCAGTGGTGGGGTGGGGGGGAGAGAGTGTCTCTGGTTGCATGCCAATAATGCGTGTGATTACTGTGTCCTGGAGCAGGAAGAAGGCCATTCACACATTCCCGAGTGGCCATTGTCTGTTGGCAAAGTGTCTGTGGCAATTCACCACCTCAGGGACATGTCCTGACATGTGTGTGTGTGTTTTTTTATTTGTTCCTGGGATTTAGGAGTCGCTGGCTCGGCCAGCATTTATTGCCCTTCTCTAATTAATTTCCCTTGAAAAGGTGGTGGTGAGCTGCCTTCTTGAACCTCTGCAGTCCATTTGGGGTAGGTATACCCACAGCGCTGTGAGGAAGGCAGTTCCAGGATTTTGACCCAGCGACAGTGGAGGAAAGGCGAAATAGTTCCAAGTCAGGATGGTGTGTGGCTTGGTGGGAAAATTTCAGGTGGTGGTGTTCCCATGTACCTGCTGCCCTTGGCCTTCTAGGAGGTCAAGGTCATGGGTCTGGAAGGTGCTGTCCAGGAAGCCTTGGTGCGTTGCTGCAGTGCATCTTGTAGATGGCATCCAATGCTGCCACTGTGCGTCGGTGGTGGAGGGAGTGAATGTTTTAGATGGGGTACCAATCAAGTGGGCTGTTTGTCCTGTATAGTGACGAGCTTCTTGAGTGTTGTTGGAGCATCACCCATCCAGCAAAGTGGAGAGTATTTCATCACATTCTTGACTTGTGCCTTGTAGATGGTGGACAGGCTTAGGGGAGTCAGGAGGTGAGTTACTCACTGCAGGATTCCGAGCCTCTGACCTGCTCTTGTAGCCGTGGTATTTATATTGCTACTCCAGTTATGTTTTTGGTCAATGGTAACCCCCCCAGGATGTTTATAGTGGGGCATTTAGCCATCATAATGCCATTGAATGTAAACGGGAGATGGGTAGATTCTATCTTTTTGGAGATGATCATTGTCTGGCACTTGTATGGCGTGAATGTTACTTGTCACTTATCAGCCCAAGCCTGGATATTGTCCAGTTCTTGTTGCATTTCTACACGGACTGCTTCAGTATCTGAGGAGTTGTGAATGGTGCTGACCATTGTGCAACCTGTCTGTTTTAGTTAAAACTGTCCCAGTCATAATGTCATCAGTCAGAATTCACCCTTCACAGCTCCATCTTCCTACCATCATGAGATAAACTCTGCCCACAGGACTCCACCACAGCCAGCTTACATTCATGAATATGAAAGAAATAAAAGCATGGTGTACATGATAAAGAGTGATTAATACTGAGTTCCGATGAAGGGTCACTGACCCGAAACGTTAACTCTGCTTCTCTTTCCACAGATGCTGCCAGACCTGCTGAGTGATTCCAGCATTTCTTGTCTTTATTTCAGATTTCCAGCATCCGCAGTATTTTGCTTTTATTTAGGTAAATAATGCATTGGCTTACACATGTCACAAAAATGCCAGGCAATGACCATTTCCAACAAAAGAGAATTGAACCATCTCAGCTTGAGGTTTAACATCATTACCATTGCTGAATTTCCACCATCAACATCCTGGGGGTGGGGGAGGGGAGCAGTCACCATTGATCAGAAACTTAACTGGACCAGTCATATAAATACTGTGGCTACAAGAGCAGGTCAGAGGCTGGAATTCTGTGGTGAGTAACTCACCTACTTACTCCTCAAAGCCTGTCCACCATTGAAAAGGCACATGTCAGGAGTGTGTTGGAACACTCTGCACTTGCCTGAATGAGCACAGCTGCAACAACACTCAAGATGCTTGATACTATCCAAGACAAAACAATCAGCTTGATCAACACACCATCCACCACATTAAACATTCACTGCCTCCACCACCATTGCACAGTAACAGTATTGTGTATCCTCTAAAAGATGCACTGCAGCAACTTGCCAAGGCTCCTTCGACAGCACTTTCCAAATACACAACCTCTACCACCTTGAAGAACAAGGGCAGCAGGCACATGGAATACCATCACCTGCAAGTTCCCCTCCAAGTCTCACACCATCCTGACTTGGAACCATATCACGATTCATTCATTGTTACTGGGTCAGAATTCTGGATCTCGCTCCCTTACAACACTCAAGGAGCAGCTACACCACATGGACTGCAACGATTCAAGAGGGCAACTCACCACCACCTTCTCAAAGGCAATTAAGGATGGGCAATAACGGCTGGCCTTGCCATTGATGATCCCATGAAGAAAAACAAAGTATTCATAGAAAGCAAAATTTATTCAGTATTTCTCATGAACGAGCCAACATGAACTGGAATTCTCAAACTGTGATTGTATTGACTTCTACGAAGTCAGCATAATCCTGAGAAATGACTTCATATCACAAGCTCCCATCCTGATTCAATATCTAGAATTTTATTTGGAAGTCTGGCCATACAGTCTATATGCAGGCTGTAATCCATATATAGGCCATAATCTGACCCTCAAATAGCTTCTGGGTTTCACTCGCTATACCTGTCTCCGAACTCGACAACAGTTCATGATGCTCTGTGCTGACTCCACCCTGTCTCCATCATCGTTACCCCTCACAGGACCTCTGTCTTTAACTCTGGACTCTTTCCTGTTATCTTCCGTTTCTCGTCTATTGGCAGGTACTTATGTTCCCTAATTTTTATCTAAACAGATCCATGTAACTCGAGGCTTCCCTGAGTCCATTCGAATGTGTATTTTAGCTGCCACTCTGGACCCGAGCCCATCACTCTTTGTTCTTTCTTTTTAACTTCTTTTCTTTTTACCCCTCCAAGATGCCTCTCTTCTATCGTCCTGCCTACTTTCACTTCTCCCCTCTCAGGTACTCTCAATTACCTACCCAAACCTTTCAGTACTCCTCGATCATCCTGCTCTCATGTCACTGTCCCAGCTTGGGCTCCATCTGAGATGAGCATGAAACCCCTACAATTTATCATATCTTACACCCCTGTCTCCTCCGCCCTCACCTCCAACAATAAGTGTGAGGAAGTGAGAGTGAGACCATCTGATCAGCTGCCTCTGCCATGTTCCTCCTTTCCACTAACCCACCAGGACAAACCTCCTCTAAACTCCCCGCTGCCTTAGCTCTGAACAACTCACATCTTTCTCTGGTTCTCTCCTATCTCTCCTCGTTCCCTTTCTGAGTTCATCTTGTCCATGAGACCCACCTCCTACTTCCTTGACCCTATTCCAATAAACTGCTGAGCAGCCATAAACCGCTCCTGGTCCCCATGTTCGACAATATCGTTAACGATTCCCTCTCTCCTTCAAATCTGCAGTTTCATCCCTTTCCTGAAAAAATAACCCTCACCCCACTGTCCTTGCAAACTACCATCCCATATCCAACCTCCTTTCCTCTCCAAAGTACTTGAAGGATTGTCATCTCCCAAATCCGTGCCCATCTTTCCGGAACTCCATGTTTGAATCTCACCAATCAGGCCTCCACCCCTGCCATAGTATCAACTCAACTCTTGTCAAAGTTACAAGTGACATCCTATGTGACTGTGACAAAGATTTTCTATCTCTAATTGTCCTTCTCTCCTGTCTGAAGCCTTTGACACAGTTGACCACAGCATCCTCCTCCAACACCTCCCCACTGTCATCAGAACTGGGAAAAGTTAGAAATGTAATAGGTTTTTAGCAGGTGAAATGCGGAAGGTTGAAAAGGAACAAAATAGATGGTCTGTGATAATGTGGAAGACAGGAGAGATTAAATGACAAAAGAGTTGGTGGAGCAGGGCCAAAGGGAGTTGTCATGGGACCAGTAAAGAAAAAAAAGATCTGTCTGAACGAGGTGTGAATGATAGAATGATGAACAGCTGCTGTCAGAAAGCAAAAACAAGACATTTACAACAGGAAGGCCAAAACATGCAAAGAAAAGAAAAAAGAAAAGGGGCAGAGATTATGGTCTGAATTGTTGAACTCATTGTTGATTCTGGAAGGCTGTAAAGTGCCTAATCAAAAGATGAGATACTGTTCCTCGAGCTTTCATTGAGTTTCATTGGAACACTGCAGTAGGCCAAGGACAGAGAGGTCTGTGTGAGAGCAAGATGGAGAATTAAAATGGCAGGCGACCGGAAGCTCGGGGTCACACTTGCAGACAGAATGGAGGTGTCCTGCAAAACGATCACCCAACCTATGTTCAGTCTCCCCAATGTGGAGCAGACCACATTGTGAGCAGTGAACACAGTGTGGTAAATTGAAATAAGTACACATAAATCGCTGTCTCGCCTGGAAGGAGTGTTATGCGATCTTGGACGGTGAGGAGAGAGGCGGTAAAATGGCAGATTTTACATCTCCTGTGCTTGCATAGAAAGGTGCTGTGTGAAAGGGAGGTGGTGTTGGGGGTGATTTGAGGAGCGGAGCAGAGTGTAGTGGGAAAAACAGTCCCCTCGGAATGATGAAAGGGGAAAGTAAGATATCATTGGTCGTGGCATCACGCTGTACCTGACAAAAACGGTTAAGGGTAATCCATTGAATACAGAGGCTGGTAGGGTGGAAGGTGAGGACAGAGGGAACCCTATCATGTCTCTGGGAAGGAGGGGAAGGACTGACAGAAGAAGTGCTGGAAGTGGGACAGACACGGTTGAGGCTCTGGTTATTCATGGTGGGGGAATCCTTGGTTAAGGAGAAAATGAAGACATATCAGAAGCACTGGAAGGTTATGTCATCAGAACAGATGCAATGGAGATGGTGTGCTGTGACAATAGAATGGAGTCCTGACAGGAAGCAGGGTGTGAACAAGTGCAGTTGATGTAGGTGTGGGAGTCACTGAGCTTCAGATAAATATTTGTTGAAAGCCTATACCCAGAAATGGAGACAGAGAAGTCAAGGAAGGGAAGGGAAGAGTCAGAGATGGATCATGTGAAGGTGAAAGAAAGTTGGAACTTCGAAGCAAAGTTGATGATGTTTTGCAGTTCAGGATGAGAGCAGGAACCGTCACTGATACAATTATCAATGTACCAGAAAAAGAGGTGAGCGAGAGGGCCCGAGTCAGACTGGAACAAGGAATAAAAACAGAAAGTGATGGAAATACTCACCAGGTCAGCAGAATCTGTGGAGATAGAGACAGACTTAATGTTTCAGGTCTGTGACCTTTCATCAGAACAAGGATTGTTGCACATATCCCACAAAAAAGCAGCATAGCTGGGACCCATGGCTGTTTGCATCTCTGTGACATCACCCAACTTAGCCCCTGTTTCAGCTCATCTGAAACCTTCATTCATGCCTTTGTTACCTCTCGAACTGATCATTCCAACACATTCCTGACAGGTCTTCCACATTCTATTCTCCTTAAACTTGAGGTCATCCAAAACCCTGTTGCCTGTGTCCGAACCTGCACCAAGTCCTGTTCCCCGATCACCCCCGTTCTCAATGATCTACATTGACTCCCTCTCAAGCAATATTTTGATTTTAAAATCCTCATCCTTGCTTTCAAATACCTCCATTGCCTCACCACTCCCTATCTCTGTAATCTTCACCAGCCCATAAACCCTCCAAGATACCTCTGCACTTCTAATTCTGGCCTTTTGAACATTCCCAATTTTAATCGCTCCACCATTGATGAACATGCATTCAGCTGCTTAGGCCCTAAAATGTGGAATTCCCTCTCTTAATCTCTCCGCCTCTCCACCTCGCTTTCCTCCGTTAAAACAATCCTTAAAACCTCGCACTTTGTCCAAGTTTTTTGTCATCTGACCTCATATCTCCTCATGTAGTTCGGTGTCAAATGTGGTTTGAAAATGCTCAGGTGCAAAGCCTTAGGATGTTTTTATTATGTTGAAGGTACTATACAAATGCAAATAGGAGCTGTTTCGACAGTCATTTTATCATTCCACGCTGAAGAAGTCTGTGCCATCTTTTTGAAAGAGAGATTCAATTATTATGGGGCAGCACAGTGGCGCAGTGGTTAGCACCATAGCTCCAGTGACCCAGGTTTGGTTCTGGGTACTGCCTGTGCGGAATTTGCAAGTTCTCCCTGTGACCGCGTGTGTTTCTGCCGGGTGTTCCAGTTTCCTCCCACAGCCAAAGACTTGCAGGTTGACAGGTAAGTTGGCCATTGTAAATTGCCCCTAGTGTCGGTAGGAGAATTGAGGGAAGGTAGGGTATATGGGATGAATGTCGGATTAGTATAAATGGGTGGTTGATGGTCGGCACAGACTCGGTGGGCCAAAGGGCCTGTTTCAGTGCTGTATCACTCTATTACCTCTCTGCTGCTATTTCCCCATCGTCATGCAAATACCTCCTTTTCAATATATATCCACTTCCTTTGGAAAGTTACGATGGGATCTGCTTCCTACTTTCTCAGATACTGCAGTCCAACTCACAACAAATCATTGCATCAAATTTCTCCTCTTTTCCTTGCTGGATTGTTTGCCAATTGTTCTAAATCTGTGTCATTTGGTTATTGACCCTCCTGCCAGTGGAAACAGTTTCTCCCTCTCGATTCTTTCACAATCCCTCATGATTGTGAGCGTCTCTGTTAAATCGACACTAACGAGTCTCTGTTCTATGGAGAACCATCCCAGTTTCTCTCCTCTATACACATAACTCAGATCCGAGGTCAAAATTCAGGAATTAGCTCATTGTTTGGTGGGGATTCCTTCGAATGTGACTCTGCCTCTTGAAGTGAGAGAATATGTATAAAGAACAAAGAACAAAGAACAAAGAACAAAGAAAATTACAGCACAGGAACAGGCCCTTCGGCCCTCCAAGCCTGCGCCGATCCAGAACCTCTATCTAAACATGTCGCCTATTTTCTAAGGGTCTGTATCTCTTTGCTTCCTGCCCATTCATGTATCTGTCTAGACACATCTTAAAAGAAGCTATCGTGCCCGCGTCTACCACCTCCGCTGGCAATGCGTTCCAGGCACCCACCACCCTCTGCGTAAAGAACTTTCCACGCATATCCCCCCTGAACTTTTTCCCTCTCACTTTGAACTCGTGACCCCTCGTAATTGAATCCCCCACTCTGGGAAAAAGCTTCTTGCTATCCACCCTGTCTATACCTCTCATGATTTTGTACACCTCAATCAGGTCCCCCCTCAACCTCCGTCTTTCTAATGAAAATAATCCTAATCTACTCAACCTCTCTTCATAGCTAGCGCCCTCCATACCAGGCAACATCCTGGTGAACCTCCTCTGCACCCTCTCCAAAGCAT
This sequence comes from Heterodontus francisci, assembly GCF_036365525.1. Lineage (NCBI taxonomy): Eukaryota > Metazoa > Chordata > Chondrichthyes > Heterodontiformes > Heterodontidae > Heterodontus > Heterodontus francisci. The sequence goes on from NC_090410.1 coordinate 34,744,788, forward strand.
CTACATCCTTTTCGTAATGTGGCAACCAGAACTGCACGCAGTATTCCAAATGTGGCCGAACCAAAGTCCTATACAACTGTAACATGACCTGCCAACCCTTGTACTCAATACCCCGTCCAATGAAGGAAAGCATGCCGTATGCCTTCTTGACCACTCTATTGACCTGCGTTGCCACCTTCAGGGAACAATGGACCAGAACATCCAAATCTCTCTGTACATCAATTTTCCCCAGGACTTTTCCATTTACTGTATAGTTCACTCTTGAATTGGATCTTCCAAAATGCATCACCTTGCATTTGCCCTGATTGAACTCCATCTGCCATTTCTCTGGCCAACTCTCCAATCTATCTATATTCTGCTGTATTCTCTGACAGTCCCCTTCACTATCTGCTACTCCACCAATCTTAGTGTGTTCTGCAAACTTGCTAATCAGACCACCTATACTTTCCTCCAAATCATTTATGTATATCACAAACAACAGTGGTTCCAGCACGGCTTGGTCTCCAGGTTTTCTTGGTCTCATGATAGACATCCCCTTCACTTTCCTCAGCTGCTCTCAAGACTCCTTTAGCTGTTTTGCCAACTCAGTTTTCTTTCTCTTTTTGGACTTCTTTCAAAACTACTGTTTTTTACTGCCTTTCTCGAGCTGAAGCACACCAGTTCTCCGGTCACATCTTCAGTGGTTTCCCGCTCTGCGACTTACTCATCTTTCATCTTTTGAATCCTTGAACCCTCAGTATGTCTCCAAACTGGTGTCTCACATCAGCTTCTGTCTCACTATCCTTGTCTCTCTCTCTGTGGTTCTCACTCTTCTGCCTTCACCTTCATTCACAAAACTCTCTTACTTTCCTTAGTACTCTCCTACCTTTGTTGCTGCAGTCCCCTTTTAAATGTTCCTCTTGCCCTCAACTTTTTCTGTATTACTGCTCTTGCCCTGCTTTCCTCTTTATCTTCCTTGGCCTCTTCCTCGGCCACTTTCTGTGCATTGTTTGTGCCCTTAAGGCCTTGGCTTTGGTTGAACTCTTGCTTCTGAGACAGAAGCTCATGAGTTCAAGGCCCATTCAAGTCTTGAATGCATAATCTGCTCTGACACTTGTGTTGTTTTTCTGATGAGAGGCTAAGCCTGTCTGCTTGCTCAGGTGGATGTGAAAAAAAGACTATGACAGTATTTGAATACGAGGAGGGTAGATCTCTTGTTTAGTTCTGGCCAATATTTATCCCTCAAACAACATTACAAAAACAGAGATATCTGGATACTATCTCATTGCTGTCTATGGGATTTTGCTGTGTGCAAATTGGCTGCTGTAATTTAGTTCTGCAACTGAAAACAGATATCAGCCTTCGAAGCATGCCCAGTTTACTTGCATTCTATGTTAAATTCTGCTGATAATCCTCAATCTGGATAATGTAGCATAACTGTTATCTGTGTGTCTTTTGTTCTTTATTGATGGTGTGATTTTCTTGTAAGATGTTTCTCTTAAACTGATAAGAACAGTATTGGCCTACCTTGCTAGGTTGGCTCATTGATAGCATTCTTGCCCCAGAGTCAGGAAAGTCGTGGGTTCCAGACCCACTCCATTGCAGTGCTGAGGGAGTCCTGCATTGTTGGACATATTGTCTATCAGATGAGATGCTCAACTGAAACCCCATACACCTGCTCAGGTGAACATAAAAGATTCTGTGGCACTATTCAACGAAAGGCAGGGGAGTACTCCAGGTATGTTGGCCAACATTTGTCCCTTAACCAACATCACTGAAATGGATTAATCCATTGCTGTTTATAGGGGCTTGCTGTGTTTGCTTATAAAAATACAATGGTTACAAGCCAAAGCACTTCACTGGCTGTGGAGTGCTTTGGCATGTCCTGAGAATGTAAAAGATACTAAACACAAGTTATTTCTTTACTTAAAGTAAATTTTCTGACTTTTTTCATCCATTAGTCGCTAGGAGAGATTTCTACATACGCTCTGCTTTGTCCTGCAGAAGGTGACCTCCTGTTTTAGGGCTTCACGCTGAGTTTGCACCTGTTCCACTGATGTCAGTATCAGGAATCTGAGGGAGTGAAACTGGAACAGGGCCATTGTTGAATTGTACACGTCTTCTGGTTTGGAATTCTGCACTTATATGTGACTATTAGTGTTTCTCGCTAAGCTGTGGCAGTGTTACCGAAGTGATTAGTTGAGATAAGAGCATCTGGTATATGGGAAGATATGCCAAATTAGGTAGAGAAGTGACTATATGTGGGAAATACTGGCTGATATTTTCTCAGTGGAATCGACAGCCTGGTGGGAAGTGCCACAGTGATTAGTCATGGGTAGGGCGGCACAGTGGCGCAGTGGTTAGCACCGCAGCCTCACAGCTCCAGGGACCCGGGTTCGATTCTGGGTACTGCCTGTGTGGAGTTTGCAAGTTCTCCCTGTGTCTGCGTGGGTTTTCTCCGGGTGCTCCGGTGGTAGGGAAATATAGGGACAGGTGGGGATGTTTGGTAGGAATATGTGATTAGTGTAGGATTAGTATAAATGGGTGGTTGATGTTCGGCACAGACTCGGTGGGCCGAAGGGCCTGTTTCAGTGCTGTATCTCTAAAAAAAAAAAATTCTAGTTCTCATCTACATCAATGATAAGGACATTCACATTTGCAGGCAATACAATTGCACTGAAAAACTAAGTAAGCCAAAAAGCCAATTTGTATTCAGCAGTGATCTGGAAATCTTGATCCGTGGGTAGAAGGTGAACGTTTTATGAATTGTATCTGAAATTGGTGATGATAACAGTTTACATTTATATAGTGCTCCTCACTTGGTTAATATTAAGAGTGCATTACTGAATACTGACTGGGAAAGGGGCATGGTTGGTTGGAGTGATGGCTTGGTTTAAAACAAAAGATTTTTAAGGAGGCTTTTAATCTTGAGAGGGGAGGTTGTGAGGTGGAAGGATTTTGGATAGGAATTCTAGATGATGGGGACATAATGGCAGAAGGAACAGACAGCAGGTAGCAATGACAAGTGGGCGGAGCACAAAAGAAATAAATCAGTGTCAGAGGAGTAGAGAATATATGGAAGCAAATTTTAGTTGAAGGAGGTCACAGGTAGGGTGGGATCAGGCTATGAAAAGCAGCGAGAACAAGAATACGGTTCCTTTAATTAATCCTTTGGGCTATAGGAGGCCAGTGAAGCTTCGTGAGGACGAAAATGGATGTGCAAGTTTTTGTGCATAAGGGTTGTGTACCTCAACAATAATTTGCATTTATATAGTGCCTTTAATGTGGTAAAATATCCCAAGGGGCTTCACAGAGGCATTATCGAACAAAACCACCAAGCCACATAAGGAGCTATTAAGACAGGTGACTAAAAGGTTGGTCAACGAGGTAGGTTTTAAGGAGTGTGAAAGGAAGAAAGAGAGGCAGAGAGAATCAGGGATGGAATTTCAGAGCTTCGGGTCCTGGTAGCTGAAGGCAGGTCCGCTAAATGTGGTATGATTAAAATCGGGGATATGGAAGAGGCCAGAATTGGAGGAGCATGGGTATTTCCAAGGGTTGTGGAGCTGGAGGAAGTTACAGGTTAGGGGGAGATATGGAGGGATTTGAAAACAAAGATGAAAAGTTTAACATTGAGGCATTGCTTAACTGGGAGCCAGTGTAGGTGAGCGAGCACAGGGCTGATGGGTGAACGGGAGTTGGTGTGAATTAGGATGCAGACAGCAGAACTTTGGATCAGTTAGGGCATTTAAGTGGTCATTGGATAGACATATGGATGAAAATGGAATAGTGTAGGTCAGATGGTTTCACAGGTCGGCGCAACATCGAGGGCCGAAGGGCCTGTACTGCGCTGTAATATTCTAATTCTAACACCACTGGTCACACGTCTCCATTTTGAGAAACTCCCTTCCACTGCTCCTCTCTGTCTGCTTTTGCCCAGCCAGTTCTTTATCCATCTAGCTAGTACACACTGGACCCCTTGCGACTTCACTTTCTCCATCAGCCTACCATGGGGAACCTTATCAAATGCCTTACTGAAGTCCATGTATATGACATCTGCAGCCCTTCTCTCATCAATCAACTTTGTCACTTCCTCAAAGAATTCTATTAGTTTAGTTTAGTTTAGTTTAGTTTAGAGATACAGCACTGAAACAGGCCCTTCGGCCCACCGAGTCTGTGCCGACCATCAACCACCGATTTATACTAATCCGACACTAATCCCATATTCCTACCACATCCCCACCTGTCCCTATATTTCCCTACCACCTACCTATACTCGGGGCAATTTATAATGGCCAATTAACCTATCAACCTGCAAGTCTTTGGCATGTGGGAGGAAACCGGAGCACCCGAAGGAAACCCACGCAGACACAGGGAGAACTTGCAAACTCCACACAGGTAGTACCCAGAATTGTACCCGGGTCGCTGGAGCTGTGAGGCTGCGGTGCTAACCACTGCGCCACTGTGCCGCCCCTTAGTTGGAAAGACATGACCTTCCCTGCACAAAACCATGTTGCCTATCACTGATAAGCCCATTTTCTTCCAAATGGGAATAGATCCTATCCCTCAGTATCTTCTCCAGCAGCTTCCCGACCACTGACGTCAGGCTCACCGGTCTATAATTACCTGGATTATCCCTGCTACCCTTCTTAAACAAGGGGACAACATTAGCAATTCTCCAATCCTCCGGAACCTCACCCGTGTTTAAGTATGCTGCAAAGATATCTGTTAAGGCCCCAGCTATTTCCTAACTCGCTTCCCGCAGTAACCTGGGATAGATCCCATCCGGACCTGGGGACTTGTCCACCTTAACGCCTTTTAGAATACCCAACACTTCCTCCCTCCTTATGCCGACTTGACCTAGAGTAATCAAACATCTGTCCCTAACCTCAACATCCGTCATGTCCCTCTCCTCGGTGAATACCGATGCAAAGTACTCGTTTAGAATCTCACCCATTTTCGCTGACTCCACGCATAACTTTCCTCCTTTGTCCTTGAGTGGGCCAATCCTTTCTCTAGTTACCCTCTTGCTCCTTATATATGAATAAAAGGCTTTGGGATTTTCCTTAACCCTGTTTGCTTAAGATTTTTCATGACCCCTTTTAGCCCTCTTAATTCCTCGTTTCAGATTGGTCCTACATTCCCGATATTCTTTCAAAGCTTCGTCTTTCTTCAGCCTCCTAGACCTTCTGTATGCTTCCTTTTTCCTCTTAGCCAATCTCACTATTTCACCTGTCATCCATGGTTCCCTAATCTTGCCATTTCTATCCCTCATTTTCACAGGAACATGTCTCTCCTGCACGCTAATCAACCTCTCTTTAAAAGCCTCCCACCTATCAAATGTGGATTTACCTTCAAACAGCTGCTCCCAATCTACATTCCCCAGCTCCTGCCGAATTTTGGTATAGTTGGCCTTCCCCCAATTTAGCACTCTTCCTTTTGGACCACTCTCGTCTTTGTCCATGAGTATTCTAAAACTTACGGAATTGTGATCACTATTCCCAAAGTAGTCCCCTACTGAAACTTCAACCACCTGGCCGGGCTCATTCCCCAACACCAGGTCCAGTATGGCCCCTTCCCGAGTTGGACTATTTACATACTGCTCTAGAAAACCCTCCTGGATGCTCCTTACAAATTCTGCTCCATCTAGACCTCGAACACTAAGTGAATCCCAGTCAATGTTGGGAAAATTAAAATCTCCTATCACCACCACGCTGTTGCTCCTACATCTTTTCATAATCTGTTTAAATATTTGTACCTCTATCTCACACTCGCTGTTGGGAGGCCTGTAGTACAGCCCCAACATTGTTACCGCACCCTTCCTATTTCTGAGTTCTGCCCGTATTGCCTCACAGCTCGAGTCCTCCATAGTGCCTTCCTTCAGCACAGCTGTGATATCCTCTTTGACCAGTAATGCAACTCCTCCACCCCTTTTACCTCCCTCTCTATCCCGCCTGAAGCATCGATATCCTGGGATATTTGGTTGCCAGTCATGCCCTTCCCTCAACCAAGTCTCAGTAATAGCAATAACATTATACTCCCAGGTACTAATCCAAGCCCTAAGTTCATCTGCCTTACCTACTACACTTCTTGCATTAAAACAAATGCACCTCAGACCACCAGTCCCTTTGCGTTCATCATCTGCTCCCGGTCTACTCTTTCCCTTACTCACGCTGACTTCATTATCTAGTTCCTTACAGGCTTTAGTTACTACCTCCTTACTGTCCACTGACCTCCTCATTTGGTTCCCATCCCCCTGCCACATTAGTTTAAAACCTCCCCAACAGCGTTAGCAAAAGCACCCCCAAGGACATTGGTTCCAGTCCGGCCCAGGTGTAGACCGTCCAATTTGTAATAGTCCCACTTCCCCCAGAACCGGTCCCAATGTCCCAAAAATGTGAGCCCCTCCCTCCTGCAACATCTCTCAAGCCACGCATTCATCCTGACTATTCTTTCATTTCTACTCTGACTATCACGTGGCACTGGTAGCAATCCTGAGATTACTACCTCTGAGGTCCTACTTTTTAACTTGGCTCCTAACTCCCTCAATTCTGCTTGTAGGACCTCACCCCGTTTTTTCCCCAGATCATTGGTGCCTATGTGCACAACGACAACTGGCTGTTCACCCTCCCCTTTCAGAATGTTCTGCAGCCGATCTGAGACATCCCTGACCCGTGCACCTGGGAGGCAACATACCATTCGGGAGTCTCGTTTTCGACCACAGAACCGCATATCTACTCCCCTTACAATCGAATCCCCGATGACTATAGCCCTTCCACTCTTTTTCCCGCCCTTCCGAACAGCAGAGCCAGCCATGGTGCCACGAACCTGGCTACTGCTGCCTTCCCCTGGTGAGCCATCTCCCTCAACAGTATCCAAAACTGTATACCTGTTTTGGAGGGAGATGACCGCAGGGGACACCTGCACTGCCTTCCTGCTCTTTCTGTGCCTTTTGGTCACCCATTCCCTTTCTCCCTCAGCAATCCTAATCTGCGGTGTGACCAATTCGCTAAACGTGCTATCCACGACCTCCTCAGCATCGCGGATGCTCCAAAGTGAGTCCATCAGCAGCTCCAGAGCCGTCATGCTGTCTAACAAGAGCTGCAGCTGGACACACTTCCTGCACATGAAGGAGTCAGGGACATCAGCCGTGTCCCTGAGCTCCCACATTGAGCATGAGGAGCATAACATGGGTCTGAGATCTCCTGCCATTTTTAATCTTAAGCTTAACTTAGATAAATGAAAAAGGAACGAAAAGTTTTTACCAATCACACGAAAAAAAAAATAAATAGAAAAAGCCTTACCTTATCTGCACACCACCGAGTCCTTCTTGTTTGGTGAGAGGAGGAGGGCGGGTGGGAGACACTACAGGTGTAGTGCCTCGGGTTCAGCCGCTGCCCAAATATATAGGACTTACGTACCCAGCTGCCACCTCGCTCTCCCTGTCGCCGCTGCAAAAAGAAACTGCCAAAACAAAAAGGTAAGTTTATATAAGTTGTAAACTCACTTACCCAGCTGCCACCTCGCTCTCCCTGTCGCTGCTGCGAAACGAAACTGCCAAAACAAAAAGGTAAGTTTATATCAGTTGTAAATAACTTTATATAAGAAATACTTGAGAGTGAATTTGTTCATTCGTGGGACGTGGGCATCACTGGCGATGCCAGCATTTATTGCCAAACACTAATTGCCCTTGAGAAGGTGGTGGGGAGCTGCCTTCTTGAACCATTGCACTCATTGGGCTGGATGTACACCAACAGTGCTTGAAGTTTGATACAACTGAGTGTCTTTCTAGGCCATTTCCAGAGGGCTGAAAAGAGTCAACCACATTGCTGTGGGGATGGAGTCACATGTAGGCCAGACCAGGTAAGTCCAGCAGATTTTCTTCCCAAAATGACATTAGTGAACCAAGAGGGTTTCTATGACAATCGACATTAGACTAGCTTTTTAATTCCATATTTATTAATTGAATGCAAATTTCATTACATGCTGTTATGGGATTTAAACCCATGTTCCCACAGCATTAGCCTGGGCTCTGAATTACTAGTCTAGTGACATTACCATTACACCACCACCTCCTGGAGTCTTAAGGGCGATGGAAATAGAATGATATGTGAGCTGGATCTCCAGAAATAAGCAAAGAATATTCTCAGGGGCTGTACCACATGGTCTGGTCTCACTGGCTGAGTTTAAAGCCCACCCTGTGAATTGGATAGAAATTCTCTGGAATTACAGAACACATTATATCACAGAAATATCGGGAAACCTGTAAATAAATCTGTTCTCACTGCACCCAATGCTGTCAGACTGTGGATTTCACCCAGTCTGTTCTTCCCTGGACTCTGGGGAGATTCACTTTCCATTGTGCAATATCTGGCTAAATATAATTTATGATATTGCAATGTGTTGTGTAAAAGAGATTAATTGAATCTTTTTGTTCAGTCACTGTAAGTAATGTCAGTCTCCTTGCCTCATAATTATGTCAATGGGGATTTCTCCTGCCTTACATAAGGGTCTTCGCTCAGTGACAGAGTCAGTAAGAGTTTGGTCTCCAGCACAAACCGGGATCAATGTTCTGCAGAAATGGAAAGAGTGAATCAGATTTATACACTTGAAGATTTGGTCTTTAAGATTCTTCTGGATTTCGGGGATATTTATTTTCTCACCCTCGCCGTTATTGGTGTCCCTGGTAAGTTTTATGCCCAGGTATTAATACTGTACCTGCATTAACTCTGCTCCTGATTGTCAGTTGGTGTTGGGTTCCTTGTAAGTAACCATATCTTTATTTCAATATGTCGATGATATTTAACTGTAAACACTGCCTTCATTATTCAAGTTTCCTTATCCAACAATTGTATGTATTCAGTTTATTCTGCTTGCTGTGTGATTGAAAGTACATTGTTCCCTCGATAATGTTACTGGGTGATTTATTTGTTGAACAGTCTGCTCTCTGCATTGAGTCCTGGGAGTAGATTTTACTCTTTGCCATCTGGGTGTTAAACAGCGCCTGAAGGGGGCGGTGGAATAAAAAGTGATGAAGAAAGATTGCACGTCCTTTACAGAACCAGTCTGATATTCATTGCAATAAAAGCAAAATACTGCGGATGCTGGAAATCTGAAATAAAAACAAGAAATGCTGGAACCACTCTGCAGGTCTGGCAGCATCTGTGGAAAGAGAAGCAGAGTTAACGTTTCGGGCCAGTGACCCTTCTTCGGATCTGACAAGTATTAAAAATGTCACATGTTACAAGCAAGTGAGGTGGGGGTGAGGCAAGAGATAACAAAGGAGAAGGTGTAGATTGGACAAGGCCACATAGCTGACCAAAAGGTCATGGAGCAAAGGCAAACAATATGTTAACGGTGTGTTGAAAGACAAAGCATCAGTACCGAAAAGGTGTTAACGGACTGAATATTGAACAGCAGCAAGTGCAAACATGAAAAAATGTTTCATGATATTCATTACATTGAGTTTAAGAGGAGGATAATCAGGCGGGTTTTATTCCTGATGAAGGGTCTGTTCCTCCACCCTGATTATCATTGTGCACGTAGAACAGGAGCTGCTTAATTGATATATGGTGTCGACATGGCTTTAAGGATGATTTAAGGTTTGCTGGCTAAGATTAATGATATAACGTTGTTCTTTCTTTTGGGCCTCCTTATCTCGAGAGACAATGGATACGCGCCTGGAGGTGGTCAGTGGTTATGGAGTGACCTCTCCATGGCGCATGCCTGGGCAAATTTATGGAGGTTGAGAGTTGCCCAGTCGTCAAAACCCCCCTCTCGGCCTTTCTGGTGGGGTCCAAAGGAGTGCAGGACACGACGTTTGGCACCAGTATGGCTGCAGGAACTGCCGGAAACATGCCAAAGGTGACACATGACCGCCTACGGGGTTCCGCTCCGGATTTTCTGTTAGGGTTTACTCCCTTAGCCTTGGTCTCTCCCGAGACGCCCACAAGGCAGGTACATACATAAACGTAAAACGATAGAAATCATTTGTAGGACTAGGCATAGGAACCAAGTAATGATTACGAAAGCGACTAGAAACACGGGCACTGGATGCATCCATTCCTTTTCTATGCCTGTCATACACACATTCATTACGGACCTACAAACAGGGTGATCAAGGTTAATAACCTGGCAAGGTTAAAATACCCAACGCGTCCACTGGAACAAGTGCTGATAGGTCATTCCTAAAATTAAACCTCGAGAAAAAATTAGGAACAAAACGTACTGACGGCAGTACCACAAACCACAACACGTGTTTGTATTGGAAGAGTGACGGATAACTCACACGTGCAGTTACAGATATGTTTTTCTTGTGAATGCTCCATTATAGATCAGCGCTCTGTATTTCTGTATTCAGTAGAGGCTGCGAAAGGAGAAACATTTGACCCCTGGGCCCTTGCCTTAGTAAAATCCAAGTGGAACATAAAATGCTGCCGTTTCTCTCACTCACAACTGCATTTCTTGTCTTTTCTTCAGGCTGGGTTTGAATAAGCATTGCAGCCTCCAGCCACAAACAGATCCCAGGTACAGGGGCGGGGGCTGGGGAGAGGTCACCCAACATCTTGACTCCGCCCCCTGACTCCTACCCCAGAGACTAATTCTCTCTCCAGCTTATTTGCTAATGATCATTAACTGATTTTTTCCAAAAATATACTTTATTCATCTTTTCTCTTTCTCTTTTGGGCCTCCTTATCTCGAGAGACAATGGCTACGCGCCTGGAGGTGGTCAGTGGTTTGTGAAGCAGCGCCTGGAGTGGCTATAAAGGCCAATTCTGGAGTGACAGGCTCTTCCACAGGTGCTGCAGAGAAATTTGTTTGTTGGGGCTGTTGCACAGTTGGCTCTCCCCTTGCGCCTCTGTCTTTTTTCCTGCCAACTACTAAGTCTCTTCGACTCGCCACAATTTAGCCCTGTCTTCATGGCTGCCCGCCAGCTCAAAGTTTGTAAAAATACATTACATAACAGTTCAAATTTGACATTACATAAAGTACAATACAGATCAGTTTCTGGCAACACAGTATGTGGCACTCTGGAGGTGTCTCACTACACTTACAATTGCAGGTCACATTTATAAAGCACATTTCATTTGAAACATACAGCATGAGGGGTTTTACATGAGTTCCAACCCCTCAGTGGCTGGTGGTAAGAAGGGCCCTCCCTGTCAGATCCTTCCTGCAAGCCTGGAGTCTCACTGCCTCAGCACACTGTCCTCGAGTTGGCTGCGGTGGGGAAAAAACCGTTGCCCACCTCCTTCTGGAATGTGCCTTTGCAAAGCAGGTCTGGAAAGAGATGCAGTGGTTTTTTGTTGAGGTTCATCCAGAGCAGGACTCTGTGCTCTGTGGGCTGTTCCCAGGGATGCACATCGAAGCAAACATCAACTACTGCTGGAGGACCATCAACTCTCTTTGGTCTGCCCGAATCTTGTGGATCTTCTAGTGCACAGTTGTCCACGACAGAGTGTTGCACACTGGCACATACCAAATGACTAGAACCCATGTTAAACCCCTTGGACTGCATTCACCAGAGAATGTTTAATATGGAATGTAAATGTACATTGTAAATGTAACCTGCAAAGATAAGTGTAGTGAGGCACCTGTATTGCACTTGATATAATGTCAAGTTTGAACTTTTCTATAGGCATAAAATTTGTAAAAATATATTCAAGTATATTTTTAGAAAAAAACATACCATGACATGAGGGTTTTAGACAGTGCTTTTCCATAGAGTTGTTCATGACCAAGGAAGGAAAAGAATTTCACTCTCTTACAGTGGTCTCCCCTCATTACTTTGAGAAATAAATACCAAGTTGTCAAATTAATCCATTTTTTAAACTTAAAAATATTTTTTAAATATTGCAAATGTTCTGCATTTACTCTTTCAATTTACTCAAATATACATTCTGCTCTGTTCTGACTTGGACATATGTCACTGTTCCTTCAGTGTCACCGACTCATGAATTAAAAGATTTAGATAAGAGCCTGAGGCTTGTTGTCAAACTCCTTTCTGATATTAGACCGCGTCATAAACTTGGCATGAACAGGCGGGAAGGTTGTTTCAGTAAGGGAATTTAAAAGGCTTAGTTTCTGCTTTGTCATTTGAGGCTGCTGGATGTTTTATGGTCTGTTTTCTGACTCTAAAACCTTAATCCTGACCGCTGAGAAGAGGTTTCATTGGTGTTATTGGCTTTATTCACAGCTGTTGTATGGCTCTCATGGGTGCTCTGCAAGGGTTCCCATTGTGGCTGGAGGACAAAGGGGAGCAGCAAACTCAGGAAACAGTAGAAGCAGTTCACCCTGTAGGGAGGTAAATGGCTCCGTGCCGCAGTTTATACGAAGATCAGATCTCCTGCTTCAGCAGACAAACACCGTCAGGGCTTCGAGGCGAGTAAAACTCCCGGAAGCGATGGCTTACCAGTTGAGTTGTATTCGGCCCTGTGGGACTGAACCTGCTGGAAGTACACGAGAGTATGCTCCTGGCCGGCAGCATGTCAGAATCCATGAGGAAAGGCACCATCACCCTCATCTACAAGCGGAAGGGGGAGAGGGCAGAAATCAGAAATTGGCGGCCCATCTCACTGCTTAATGCCGACTACAAGATTCTGTCCAAAGTCATAGCCAGTCGAGTCAAGTCTGCTCTGGAGTTGGTGATCCACCCCGATCAGACCTGTACTGTACCCGGCAGGAAACTCTCCGACAGCCTCGCGCCACCCAGGGACACGATCGCCCACGTACAGGACATATATAACGTTGTAATTGGTGATAAATCATTCCAAATGATTTTACTTACAACTGATTGTAAATGGAATAATGTGTGAAGTCGATTCCTTTCTCATTTTTTGATTCATATTCCCTTGAGTAAATGGAAATCTATTCTGTTCTCACTGACAGGTGGAAAGTGCCCACTTCCATCCTGATACATTCTCAAACCTAAGGGAGCAGATCTCAGCATCAGTTACAGCATCCGCCCCTTGGTAGTGACTGTTCATCATAAGGGGAGCTTAGAAGATTGGCAGCAGAGAGAGAGTGAGAGCAGAGTGAGGGGGACCAAGACCAGCAAGGGGCGGGGGGTGGGGTGGTGCCGTACTGGTTTGAATTAGGAGTTGGACAATTAACTAAGTGTTGTAATCCGAGTATAAACACAAAGCAGGACCAGAGGTATTAATTACAATTGATAGTTAAAACAGGCTACTAAATAGTTTGTTCAAAAAGGGAATAGCGGGTTTTTGTTTAGATCATGGATGGGCAGCTGTGACCTGTTGCTTGCAATTCCTGTTCCATGTGGGAACTTCAGGACACTTCATGAGTCTTGGGCAACCATGTCTATAGCTTCAGATCGAGCTTATGATTTCCGAGCTTGAGGGACAGCTGGAATCACCGCGGAGCATCAGGGAGCAGGAGAGTTTCCTGGATTGTATGCTCCAGAAACTGGTCACCCCACAGGCAGTAGGAGTTCAGGGTGGGTGGCCATCCAGAAGGTTAGGAAGAGGCAGAACATGCAGGAGTCTTTGGGGTGTGTGCTACTCACAAACCAGCTTTGGAGACTGCTGGGAGTGACAACACCTTGAAGGAGGCACCAATGGGCATGGGACTGTACAGGAGGGAGCAGCAAAGGGCAGAAATGAAGTTGTTATTGGGGATTCTGTCGTCAGGAGGTCAGACAAGCATTTCTTTAAATGTTATCGAGAGTTCCGCCCCCCTGTGTATTGCCACCCTGGTGCCAGAGTAAACTATATCTTGGAGAGGGTGCAGGATATTCTGAAGGGGAAGGGAATGAGCCAGAAGTAGCAATACACATTGATCGCAACAACATAGAAAAGGCTGGTATTGAGGTCCTGTGGTCAGATTTTCAGGAGCTATTCCAGCTGGAAAACTTTCAAATCCTGCCCGGTGACTGACCACATTTGCATACTGCAGCTACAACCAGAAAACCTTTGAAGAAAATCATCTGCATCGCTATCTCCAAGAGACTCACATAACCTGTCACCTACCTCTTCAAACTAAAAGCCTCAGGACCACCAAATTCAGCTTGAAGCCAGCTGAATTATCAAACATCACAGATTGCATACGCCTTTTATCTATGGACTCTAACTTAACCAATCTATCTTTCCCCACTCTGTCACCTAACTATGTGTGTATAAACCTCGAGTGGGTGTGTGCAAGTGTGTGTGTGTGTGAGTGAAAGTTGGTGCATTGCTTATTATTTTATTAGTTCAGTTTAGGTACAATAATGTTAACCTTTTTCTTTGTGAACTCAAGAAAAACTCTCCAGTTGGTTCTTGTTATGATCACAGCAAGTAAGGAATCAAACACCTACTGAATTGGCCATGACATCCACTTTAAAAAAGAATTAAACCCATTGTGGTCAAACAAGGAGAGGGAAAAGAGGGAAGCTTTTCGACCCCTCCTCACTTGATTGTAACAGAAATTTGGGGACTCACATCTGGGATTAAACAAAAAGACAAACAGGCAATTGGAAGCAGGAAACAAAATTGATCCCTATCAATAATTTCAAAACTTCATTACAGGTTTTCTGTGCTCGAATAGTCAAATGTCCACATTCGAGGGCAGTACCTTCCCAGAATAAAAGAGGGTGTATGATGCATGTCAGGTGAATTCTTCAAGTGAGAACCAGGCCAAATACAATATGTTGAGAGGGGAGGTGAAGAGGAAAATAAGACTGGCAAAGAGAGAATATGAGAATAGAATGACAGTCAACATAAAAGAGGACCCAAACATTTTCCACCAGCATGTAAGCTGATAGTAAGAGGTGGAGTGGGGCCTATTAGGGACAAAGAGGGGAATATATGTTGAGAGGTGCAGGGCAAGGCTTATATACTTAATGAGTACTTTGTATCAGGGATCACTAAGGAAGTGAAATCTGACAAAATACAGGTAGAAGTGGAGAGAGTAGAGGATAAAAAATGAGGCAGGGGAGGCAGTAAAAAGGCTGACTATGCTTGGTTAGATAAGTCAGGATGGCTTGCATCCCAGGCTGCAAATAAATTTGGAGATGGAGCTAACGGAAGAGCTGGAGAGTGATAAATGTGACATCCTTATTTAAGAAAGGGTATAAGCTGAGTCCAAGCAACTACAGGCCAGTTAGTTTAGCATCAGGATAAGGTTTTATAAACAATAATGAGGAAAAATTCAACAGACACCTGGAGAGATTTGAATTTATTAAGGAAAGCCATTATGGATTTGTAAAAGGGAAACTTGACCAACAAAATTGAATTTTTGACGAAGTGACAGAAAAGGTTGATTAAAAGAATGTGGTGAATGTTGCTTATATGGATTTTAAGAAAGTATTTGATAAGGTACCACATAAAAGGCTGGCTAATAAAATTGAGGCTCATGGAATAGTCAGTGTCCAATTGGATAAAAAATTGGCTTAAAGACAGAACACAGCCGGTCATAGTAATTTGCTGTATTCACACCTATTCAGTGTATTCACACCTAATCTGTACTAATGCTTTGTCTTTCAACACACCATTAACATATTGTTTGCCTTTTATCCGTGACCTTTTGGTCAGCGATGTGGCCTGGTCCAATCTGCACCTTCTCCTTTGTTATCTCTTGCCCCACCCCCACCTCACTTGTTTATAATCTGTGACTTTTCTAATATTTGCCAGTTCCGATGAAGGGTCACTGACCCGAAACATTAACTCTGCTTCTCTTTCCACAGATGCTGCCAGACCTGCTGAGTGATTCCAGCATTTCTTGTTTTTGTCATAGTAAATTGCTGTTGTTCAAACTGGAGGATTATAGACAGTGGTGTTCCCGAAGTGTCAGTGCTGGGCCACTGGAGTTCCTGCTGTATATCAATGACTTGGATCTTGGAATGCAGAGTAGAATCTCAAAATCTGCAGATGAAATGAAACTTGGAGGTGTGGTAAAAAGTGAGGATGACATGAACCACCTGCAGCAGGACATAGATAGGCTAGCAGAAAGGGCAGACAGATGGCAGATCGATATTAATATTGACAAGTGTGAGGTGATGCATTTTGTCAGAATGAACAGAGAGAGGCAATATTGTCTTAATGTCACAGTTCTAAGGAGTGTGGAGGAACAGTGGGACCTGGGGGTACATGTGAATTGATGTTTGAAGGTGGGAGGGCATATTGAGAGTGATCAGTCACACTGATGGGATCTTGGTTTTTCCATAAGAGTTTTGATTTTTCAAAAAAAAAACTTGAGATCTGTGTGCCTTTAAGGCCTGTTGCAATTTTCTGTGAACAGTGACTGGAGGGATTGTGGTATTTGAAAGTCCAGGCTGCAGGGCAATGTGTTTCCAAGCAACAGGAATATTTTATGATGGTCTTGTGACTCCTATTGAAAAGGCTTTCAGTTTCATTTTGGCAGTGTGAAAAAAAACAGGGGATCTGTGAGCAGCTAATAGTTACTGCTGGAAACTGGCCAGGAATACAGCCCTGAGAAAACGTTCTCTTTAAGAATAATTCCTGTATCAAGTAAAAGGTTAATCTCTTCATGAAGTCAAAAGAACTTTGAAGGAGTTGCAAAAATCTAATGTGTGGGATTACAAACCCTTGTTGCTATTTATGCCTGAATAGAGAGGTAGAGAATCAGAAATAAAAAGGATTTGCGACACTCTGTGGAGAAACCCTGCTTTGGTGAAAGGAAGCCTGTATTTTGAGTGGGGTAAGTTTCTGCTGCCTCCAGACTAAGTTACTTAGTTGTTGTGTTCTGTGGGGAAGGCCTGTTGACTTTTGTATTTTTGGAAGTTCCTGAAATCTCAAGAAAGTTTCTACTGTTAGAGTCACAGAGAGATACAGCACCAAAACAGGCCCTTCAGCCCAACGAGTCCGCGTCAACCAGCAACCACCCATTTATACTAATCCTACATTAATCCCATTTCCCTCTCACATCCCCACTTTTCCTCAATTCTCATACCACCTACCTACACTAGGGGCAATTTTCTTCTTTTGGGCCTCTTTATCTCGAGAGACAATGGATATGCGCCTGGAGGTGGTCAGTGGTTTGTGAAGCAGCGCCTGGAGTGGCTATAAAGGCCAATTCTGGAGTGACAGGCTCTTCCAATTTACAATGGCCAATTTACCTATCAACCCGCAAGTCTTTGGCATGTGGGAGGAAACTGGAGCACCCGGAGGAAACCATGGGCTCACAGGGAGAACTTGCAAACTCCGCACAAGCAGTACCCAGAACTAAACCTGGGTTGCTGGAGCTGTGAGGCAGTGGTGCTAACCACTGCGTCACTGTGCTACTTTAAAATTTAAATAGACCTGTTGCTACAGCCTATTGCTGAAAGATCTATGTGATGCCTGCTGCAGATGAACTACTTTGAATGCCTACCCACTATAGTTTATTCATTAATTTCACCTGGAGAGCCATCAAATGGCATCTGACTATTCGACTCTGGGACACCTCACTGATCCAGGAAAATACGACCAGAAGATTACCCCAATTATTTTATTATCCTTAAGAAACTGTTATAAAATGTTACTAATATGCTGTGACCTCTGGTGTCGTGGGACTGAATCAACAGTGCATTACTCCCACCTTGATCATAACAGGCTTCATAGGTACAGGCACTGAGTATAAAAGCAGGGAAGTTATTCTAAATCTTTGTGAAGCTCTGGTTAGGCTCCAACTGGAGCATTGCTTCCAGTTCTGGTCACACACTTTCGGAAGGTGTGAGGGGCCTTCAGCAGATGCAGAGATTTCCCAGAATGGTTCCAGGGATAGGGGATTTTAGTTACAGCTTTTGGTTAGAAATGCTGGGATTGTTTTCCTGAGAACAATGGAAATTGAGGGAGGGTTTATTAGAAGTGTAAAAGATTATGGCAAGCTGAAATAAGTTAGACAAAGAAAAGTTGTTCTCTTCAACTAATGGTACAAGGACTAGGGACACAGATTGAAGGATTTGGACAAGAGATGCAGGGGAAATATGAGGAAGAATTTTCTTACGCAGTGGATGGTAATTATTTTGAACTTGCTGCCCACAATGATGGCGAAAGTGAAGAGGATCAATGACTTCAAAAGGAAATTGGATGGCCACGTGAAGGAAATAAATTTGCAGGGTGACGGGGATCGAGCAGGAGAATGTGACTGACTGGATAGCTCCGTGGCGAGCCAGCATGGACTTAATGGGTTGTAGCCTCATTCGTGCCATAAATGAATCTTACTCTGTGTTCTGGGACTGAGATGATTGACCTCCAACAATCACAACCATCATCCTTTATGCCATGTTTGATTCCTACCAGTGGAGTGTGTTCCCCTGATCCCCATTACTTCAATTTGGCTGTTCTGGGAACCTCAGGAAGAGGCCAAGATGGATCATCCACTCAGCACTTCTGGTTGAAGATTGTTCATGCTTCATCCTTGTCTTTTGCACTGATGTGTTGGGCTCCCTATCATTGAGGAGCTGCCTCCATTGGTTAGATGTTTACTTGTTCACCATCATTCACAAATGCATGTGGCAGGACTGAAAAGCTTTGATCTGAACAGTCTGAACAGAGGTGAGGTAACGTTGCTAATAAAGGAGGAGATCAGTACATTAGTGAGAGGATCTTTGATCAGAGGAGCAAGATGTAGTATCAGTTTGGGTGAGCTAAGAAACAGCAAGGGGCAGCAAAAATTTGTGCAAATTTTTTATAGGTCACCAAACTCTAGTGGTAATGTTGGGTACAATATACATCAGGAAATTAGAGCTGCATGTAACTTGGGCAGTACAGTAATAATGGGTGACTTCAATTACATATAGATTGGTTAAACCTAATTAGCACTAATGCAGTGGAGTATGAATTCCTGAGTGTGTACAAGATGGGTTTCTGGAGCAGTATGTTGAAGAACAAACAAGGGATCGGGCTATTTTAGATATATTATTATGTTATGAGAAAGGGCTAATTAATAACCTTGTTGCAATGGAGGCATCAGGAAATAGTGACCACAATATGATCGAATTTTACGTTAAGATTAAAAGAGATACAGTTCATTCTGAAACTAGGATCATAAAACTGAACAAAGGAAACTAAGGTTTGAGGGGCAAGTTGGCTGTGATGGATTGGGAAAATACATTAAAAGATTTGATGGTAAACAGGCAATGGCTAGTATTTAAAGAAGTATTACACGGTTTCCAACAAATATGCATTCCTCTAAGTGTCATGAATAGATGAGAACAAATTGTAAATTGTCATGAACCGATGAGAACTGACTGTAAATTATGTTTTGTGCACTTGGCTATTAATGTCAACTGCCATTTTATGCAGTATGTCTAAGTTTTTACTTCTATATTCCACTTGTTAAAATGGAGGAGCGAGAGCAGGTGGGACAGCAACTTGAAGGGGTCCAGTCCCATTTAGAAACAAACGAACTTATTAGCGAGAGACAGCATGGTTTTGTGAAGGGGAGGCCGTGTCTCACTAATTTGATTGAGTTTTTTGAGGAAGTGACGAAGATGATTGATGAAGGAAAGGCAGTGGATGTTATCTATATGGACTTTCGTAAAGCCTTTGACAAGGTCCCGCATGGCAGGCTGGTACAAAAGGTGAAGTCACACAGGATCAGATGTGAGCTGGCAAGATGGATACAGAACTGGCTCAGTCATAGAAGACAGAGAGTATCAGTGGAAGGGTATTTTTCTGAATGGAGGAATGTGACTAGTGGTGTTCCACAGGGATCAGTGCTGGGACCTTTGCTGTTTGTAGTATATATAAATGATTTGGAGGAAAATGTAGCTGGTCTGATTAGTAAGTTTGCGGACGACATAAAGGTTGGTGGAGTTGAGGATAATGATGAGGATTGTCAGAGGATACAGCAGGATATAGATCGGTTGGAGACTTGGGCAGACAAATGGCAGATGGAGTTTCATACGGACAAATGTGAAGTAATGCATTTTGGAAGGTCTAATGCAGGTGGGAGGTATACAGTAAATGGCAGAACCCTGAGGAGCATTGGCAGGCAGAGAGATCTGGGCGTACAGGTCCACAGTTCACTGAAAGTGGCAATGCAGGTGGATAAGGTAGTCAAGAAGGCATACGGCATGCTTGCCTTCATCGGTCGGGGCACAGAGTATAAAAATTGGCAAGTCATGCTGCAGCTGTACAGAACCTTAGTCAGGCCACACTTAGAATATTGCGTGCAATTCTTGTCGCCACACTACCAGAAGGACGTGGAGGCTTTGGAGAGGGTACAGAGGAGGTTTACCAGGATGTTCCCTGGTCTGGAGGGCATTAGCTCTGAGGAGAGGTTGGAAATACTCGGATTGTTTTCACTGGAACGACGGAGGTGGAGGGGCGACATAATAGAGGTTTACAAAGTTATGAGCGGCATGGACAGAGTGGATATTCAGAAGCTTTTTCCCAGGGTGGAAGAGTCAGTTACTAGGTGACATAGGTTTAAGGTGCGAGGGGCAATGTTTAGAGGGGATGTGCGAGGCAAGTTTTTTGCACAGAGGGTGGTGAGTGCCTGGAACATGCTGCCAGGGGAGGTGGTGGAAGCAGATACGATATCGACATTTAACAGACATCTTGACAAATATATGAATAGGAAGGAAATAGAGGGATATGGGCCCGGAAGTGCAGAAGGTGTTGGTTTAGGCAGGCATTAAGATCGGCGCAGGCTTGGAGGGCCGAATGGCCTGTTCCTGTGCTGTGCTGTCCTGTTCTTTGTTCTTTGTTCTTGACCCAGAAGCCACCCTTTTCAGCCTGCTTGAATTTGAAACTGTAGCAGTGGAAGGAACATCTCGTGCAAACCACAGCTGCCCTTCAAGCTGCATATCTTCTCTGAGACCTTTCTTCAAGAAGCAAGAAAATTAAAAAGACACAGTCTGCAAGAAAACTTGTTTTCTGCCAGCTTTCATCCCATCAAAAAATGGTGACGTCAGCAATTAAAGACCTTGTTAAAAGCAGGTGTGAAAGGTGTCTGCAGGTCCCTCTCAACCTTTACCTGGTCTTACTGTAACAGGGTTTGATTTTTAAACACACCGTGTTCTGAGCTCCCGCTTGGTGAATCCTTGTTCACCGCTTTCCAATTATAAGGCAAAGAAATGAGCACAAACAGACTTTCTTAGTTTTAAAGAAGAAAAGTGAAATTTATTAAACTTAAACTAAAAACTCTAATTTGAGTTAACGCCTATGGATACACACTGCGTCCAATGTCAGCAAGCATATGCGATATGCACATGCAAATAGAGACAGAAAGGAGCAGATGAAAAATAAAGTGGAAAGGTTTGAGCATTATCTGAAGAGTTTGTTACAGTTCTTGAAGCTCACTGTGTAGTCCTTTTGTAGGTTGATCTTCCTTTTCGTTGGGGCCCATTATTCTTCTCAAACCTTGTTCACTGGAGGAGACTTTTCTCTCTTGGGGGTTCATGTGTCTTCAGCTGGTTTTTAGTGTTCCATGAGAAAGAGATGCGAGCAGACAGGAGAGGCTGTGGTGAGCCAGCCATGAGGTCCTTTCAGTCCAGGAGCAAACAGCTTTATTTGTTCAAACAATGTTTCTCCAATTTAAAATTCTCAGTTCAAAACACTGCAACAGCCAGTTAGTCATGTGACTAAACTGGTCTGACCACATCTGTTCTGTGCATTGGGAACAAGGACTGGTTCCTTTGTCCCAACATTGGCTGCTAGTATGCAAAAATATCTTTCCGGCTTGAGGCCTGGCAATTCCTTGTAATAGACCCTCTTTTCCTCCCAGCAACAATTTGAATTTTGATGTCCATGTGGTGAAATTAATGTGCCTCATTCTTGACAGATGGGGGCCTACATGACAATCTCCATTTACCTTCGAGAGTGCAAAAGAAGAAAGAGTAAGAGAAGAGGTATTTTCAACAGCTCCTCCCCCACTCGGCATTTCCAGTCAGTGATCCCCAGTTTTTTTGGACTTTTTGACAATTAAAAATGGACTCTAGTTTCAACTGAAATACATTTTCGTGTACAGTGAAGTCAATTATGTATTTAGTGAATGTTCTTGCCTTTTTTATGCCTTTAACATTTCTTTGTATGTTTGTGAGCCTGCGTTGCGGAGTTAAGCCCCTTCCCAAGTTTAAGAGAGTGTGTTAATAAACCCGACTTCTTTGATTTAACTTTCACAACCGTGTTGTTGTGACTGTCCTTTACTAGTCAGGGTTGAAGGGAGGGAAAAATTCAATCTCTAATCTGTTTACAGACAGGTGGTTGGAAAAGCAGAGAAATTTGTTCAGAAATAAAAGATTAACTATCTGTTCACAACGTAAGGCACAAAAACCCAACAGGAAATTTATTCAACATAGACAGATCTTTGATCTCCAAGGGAGTCGGGTGTTATGGGGGGGCAGCAGGAAAGTGGAGTGAATGTGACAGTCAGAGGACCCATGATCTTGTTAAATGGCGGAGCAGGTTTTAGGGGCCGAATGGCCTACTCCTGCTCCCATCTCTGATGTTCTTATAAAGTGGGACATAGTGAGGGAGGCACCACAGAAGCACTGGCAAGTGGGATTAAGCATCACCTCATCTTGACAGATGCATGGCTGCATGACGGCCACTGACCACCCTCTTTCACTGCAAACCCCCATTAACTCCCCCGAGAGCTGATGGGAGGATGAGCGATTCAGGATACCCCAGTCGGGGGCGAGGTGATGCCATGAGCAGAACTGTCATGTCGATCTCTCTGTGAAGTATAGCTACCTCCCTCTTTCCACTTACAGGACAAGAGGGCCCATAATAGGAGGGAGACGTCACTGACTGGCAGAGGCATCCCAGACATCAGACCTCTCTCCAAGGCTGAGGAGGAGGCACTTGAACTAATGGGTCCCAGGGCGGCCGCTCAATAACGGATGGTTAGACTGGAGTCTCCTCACTAAAGAGTGAGGATTGTCTTCCATTAACATACAGATCACTTCTAGAGACCCCATCACACATGGTTGCTATGACACGATCTGCTCATGCTGAACCGCACATGTTTTGCAGGTCGGTGTTCACAGGAGATGCCTGAGGAGAGACCTGCACCAGTGCAGGAAAGCCTCAGGCAGCCGGGGCCTTCTAGGCTTCAGGTAATCAGAGGACGGCTGCTAAAGTCATCACAGGCCAAGGGGCAGCCTGATCAGCAGCCTGTCTCCAGCCCAGCTGCTGGCGATGGGTTCACACCTCGTAGAAGCACTCGCAATCGTTAAAAGCAAAGCACCTCGACACACATGGGGGTTCACGGGTGTTTGATATCTGACATGTGATGCTTCAGACAAAGTTCTTTTGTTCAAGTCATTTATGTTCATTGTGTAAAAGTGATTATTCTATCATTCACTAATTGTGAGCTGCTGACTTCCCCCTTCCCCCTCAGTGAAATGCCAATGTAAGCACAGCCTCATTTAAATATGATCTCCCATGGGCACTAGTGTGTGTTTCAGCTGGGCACTAGGCACGGAACACCAATGGAAAGGAGGCGACTGACTACATGCATTGAGGTCAATCTTTATTGTTTTCTCTGTGAGTGACCATCATGGTGGCTGGAACTGGGTAAGTATGAGATTGTCTCTTGCCTCCTTTATGCATCGCTCAATGTTCCTGGCCTCCAATGCAAGGGGTTCACCATCCAGTGCTGCCTGTCCATCACCCTCCTCCACGTCCTCCTCGTCAGTGGAGGAATGGCGTTCACGTGGCCTCGTCATGCAAGGCCGCCCTTCTTTGCACTGCTGGAATGTGCAGAGCACAGCAGACCACCACGATACGCGAGACCATTACTGGGGCATACTGCAGGACTGCAGATCGATCCAGGCAAAGGAATCTCATCTTCAGCAGCCCAAGGAGCTGCTCGGTGGTCACTCGGATGGAGCGGTGGTAACTGTTGTACCTCTCTTCTGCTGCAGTGTGAGGTTTCCTCACAGGCGCTGAAAATCCATATCTTGAATGGGTCGCTCTTATCCCCTAGATTCCATCCCTGAAGGTGAGCAGGGGCCTGAAAAGCTGTGGTACCTGTGACTGTTGAAGTATGTAGGCATTGTGGGTGCTTTTCGGGAAGTGGGCACACACCTGAAAGATCTGTTTTCGGTGGTCACAGACCAGTTGAATGTTGATCAAATGGAAGCTTTTCCTGTTGAAGGAGGAGGCTGGCTGGTCAGTTGGAGCCTTAATGACCACATGTGTGCAGTCGATCACACTTTGTACCTGAGGGAATCCAGCAATGTGTTTGAATCCAATAGATCTCTCTGCCTGACTGTCAGGGTGGTTCAGTGGCCGCACAGTCACCGGCTCTCTTGAACAGGGCATTGGTCACCTCCTTGATGGAGTGGTGGGATTTAGCCTGGGAGATGTCCCCGGTGGAACCTTGGAGAATGATCCGGACGAGTAAAAGTTAAGTGCGGCGGTGATTTTCAATGCGAGATGCAAAAGCTCCCCACCAAATCCCACAGGTCGTAACTCGTCCGACAACAGGGTGCATAAGATGGTGCCTGCCTCCCTGGAGAGCCGTGATCTTCACTGACAATGCCACTTGGTCATTGGGAGGTTGCTGACTCGAGTCCGGTTCACTCTCCAGCACAGGTTAGTCCTTCTTGGCATCGTCGGCTGCTCCTGCTCTCTTCGTGGAGCTTCACAGGCAGGTGAAGCTGCTTCTTGGCCCTCCTTCCATCGGAGGCACTGCATCATAACACAGGGGTCCAAAAAGACAGGGTGTATGAGACCCAGGCCACGTGATAAGTAGACCTCCAGAGCGCTGTCCTTGCAGAGACGCCGCTGCTTTGGCAGTTTTCCCTTTGCTGCTTCTCCTGGCAGACTGCCTAATGGGCCTCAGTGCCCACCCTTGATGGTAGTCGACCCTCTCACCCAGCAGTCTGAGCACCCTATACTGCCACCCAAAACCAAGCCCCCCTTGCAGGTCACCCAACACCCACCATCCCCTTGCTGAACATCCAATACCCAGCACCCTCTTGCAGATCACCTGACACCCTGCCAACCCATGCTCAACACCCGAGACTCTGCCCCACCATGCAGAGTGTACAGCACTGTAGGTTAGCAATGGGCTCCACTCCCCCTTCATCCCCTGTGCAGTACTGATCATGGCTGCCGATCCATTGCGGAAGTGAGTCCCCGTCTCGGTGCCACCAGCATTCAATGGCCAGTGTCCTGAAGGCCAGTCAGGGCCATCCATGGTCCATTTAATCCCAAGCCCCACTTTGAATCATAAAAATTACAGGCAAATGCATTGAAACAACATGTTGTACATTCCTGTTGCATCGGGGCAGTGATGCTGCCTTGATGCTTTCCCAACACTGACTAGATCCAGAACCGATGTCACAATGTCGGATTTCGGGGGAGACTTGTCCAAGACAATTCTACCACCCCCACCCCGCCCCCCACCTCCATGCCCGCTCCAAATGGCTGCACTAAATTGTGCCCTGCATCCCAGTGTCACTGATCAGGAACAGGAGCCAGGGTCACAATGGTCGACAAAAGAGGTGACAGATAACATAAAGCTAAAGGAAAGAACACACAAAAATTTAAAGAATAGAGTAGGTCAAGGAAACAGTCAGAAAGATGAAGAACAAGAAGAACAGGTAAAAAAAAAGATAAGTAAAAGCTGAAAAAAGCTGATGTGAAAGATAAGGAAAGTAAGGAAATTCCAGGCTTGTTGCATAATTGCCTTGTGTCAGTCTTCACAGCAGAGCAAGAGGATAATATAGCTCACATTCCACAATGAATCAAGGACTGGAACTCACTAAAAGTAACAGAAGCAAGAGAAGTATGTTAGAAAACAATAATAGACTCATAGAGTCGTACAGCATAGAAACAGGCCCTTCGGCCCACTGCGTCCATGCCGACCATAATGCCGATCTATACTAATCCCACCTGCCTGCATTAATTTCATATCCCTCTATGCCTTTCTCATTCTAGTACCTGTCCAAATACCTCTTAAATGTCGCTATTGTTCCTGCCTTCACCACCTCCTCAGCAGCTCATTCCAGATACCCACTATTCTTTGTGTCAAAAATTTACCCCTTTGATCCCCTTTAAACCTCCTCTCTCTCACCTTAAATCTATGTCCTCTAGTTTTAGTCACCCCGACCATGAGAAACAGACTCTGGCTATCTATCCTATCTATGCCTCTCATAATTTTACATACCTCTATCATGTCCCCTCTCAGCCTCCTTCACTCCAGGGAAAACAGACCCAGCCCATCCAACCTCTCTTTATAACTCAAGCCCTCCAAACCAGGCAACATCCTTGTGAATCTTTTCTGCACCCTCTCTAGCTTAATCACATCTTTCCTGTAGTGTGGAGGCCAGAACTGCACACCGTACTCCAAATGCGGCCTAACCAACATTATGTAACACTGAAACATGACGTCCCAACTCTTGTCCTCAGTGCCTCGGCCAATGAAGGCAAGCATGCCATACGCCTTCTTCACCACCCTGTCTACCTGTGTTGCCACTTTCAGGGAACTATGTACTTGCACCCCAAGGTCTCTCTGCTCAACAACACTCCCCAGTGCTCTGCCATTCACTGTATATGTCCTGCCCTGGTTTAACTTCCCAAAATACATCACTTCACAATTGCCTGCGTTAAATTCCATTTGCCACTCCCTTGCCCACTTTCACAGTCGATCGATATCCTGTTGTAACCTTAGTCAACCTTCTTCACTGTCCACTATACCACCAATTTTGGTGTCATCTGCAAACTTACTAATCATGCCCCTTACATTCACATCCAAGTCATTAATATATATGACAAATAACAGAGGGCCCAGCACCGGTCCCTGCAGCACACCACTGGTCACCGGCCTCCAATCTGAAATACAACCCTCCACTACCACCCTCTGCCTCCTGTCACCAAGCCAATTTTCTATCCAATTTGCTCGCTCACCCTGGATCCCATGTGTTTGAACCTTCTGGACCAGCTTACCATGCGGGACCTTGTCAAAGATCTTGCTAAAGTCCATGTAGACAACGTCCATCGCCCTGCCCTCATCAATCCTCTTGGTCACCTCCTCGAAAAACTCAGTCAAATTCATGAGACATGATTTCCCATGCACCAAAGCCATGCTGACTATCCCTAATCAGACCATGCCTTTCCAGATGCATATGAATCGTGTCTCTCAGAATCCTTTCCAATAATTTTCCTACCACTGATGAAAGGCTCACCGGCCTGTAGTTCCCTGGCTTATCCCTGTTGCTCTTCTTCAATAAAGGCACAACATTAGCTATCCTCCAGTCTTCCGGTACCTCACACGTGGCTAACGATGATGCAAAAATCCCTGCCAGGGCCCCAGCAATCTCCTCACCTGCTTCCCATAGCATCCTCGGATACACCTGGTCAGGCCCTGGGGATTTATCCACCTTAATGCGCTTCAAAACCTCCCACACCTCCTCCTTTGTAATGTTGATATGCTCCAGGGTGTCGGTGTTCCCTCCCTTGAACTCATGAGCTTTCATGACCTTCTCCACGCTAAAAGCGCACGAGAAATATTCATTTAAGAACTCGCCCATTTCCCGTGGCTCCACACATAAATTGCCACACTGATCCTTCAGGGGACCGACTCTCTCCCGAGATACCCTTTTACTCTTAATATACATACATAATCTTTTAGGATCTCTGCT
The DNA here is from genome assembly GCF_036365525.1 of Heterodontus francisci. Taxonomy (NCBI): domain Eukaryota; kingdom Metazoa; phylum Chordata; class Chondrichthyes; order Heterodontiformes; family Heterodontidae; genus Heterodontus; species Heterodontus francisci. The sequence goes on from NC_090410.1 coordinate 34,772,305, forward strand.
GCCAGGGAATCCTCATGGCCCCTTTTAGCCCTTCCAATTTCCTTCTTAAGTGTAGTCCTACATCCCCGATACTCCTCGAGGGACTGGCTCGATCCCAGCTGCCTATACCTGACATGTGCCTCCTTCTTTGTCCTGACCAAACCCTCAATATCTCTCGTCAACCAAGGTTCCCTAAACTTGCAAGCCTTGCCCTTCCATCTAACAGGAACATGTTGGCCCTGAACTCTTCCTATCTCACTTTTAAAAGCCTCCCAGTGCCAGATGTCCCTTTACCTGGAAACAGCCTCTCCCATTCAACATTTGAGAGTTCCTGTCTGATGTCATCGAAATTAGCCTTCCCCCAATTTAGGACTTCAACCTGAGGATGAGTCCTATCCTTTTCCATAACTATCTTGAAGCTAATAGAGTTATGGTCGCTGGTCCCAAAGTGCTCCCCCACTGACACATCAACCACCTGCTCATCCTCATTTCCTTAGAGGTAGTCGAGTATAGCCCCTTCTTTAGTAGGGCCATCCACATACTGCTTCAGAAAACTATCCTGGACACACTTAACAAATTCTTCCCTATCTGATCACTTAGCTCTAAGGCAGTCCCAGTCAATATTAGAGAAGTTAAAATCACCTACTATTACAACCCTATAATTCCTACACTTATCTGTGATTTCCCTCCATATATGCTCATCCACTTCCCTCTGACTACTGGGGGGGGGGGGGGGGGGGCGATAGTCTCATCCCATCAAAGTGATCACCCCTTTCTTATTTCTAAGTTCTACCCACATGGCCTCGCTGGACATTCCCCCTGGGATATCCTCTCTAAGTACTGCCGTGATGCTCTCCCTAATCAATAGTGCAACTCCCTCTCCTCTCTTACTTCCACCTCTGTCACACCGGAAAGATCGATACCCCTGAACATTGAGCTGCCCATCCCTCAACTACGTTTCCGTAATAGCTATAATATCACTATGCCATCTACCAATCCATGCTCTGAGTTCATCTGCCTTACATGGAAGCTTTCTTGCATAGGGCGGCACAGTGGCGCAGTGGTTAGCACCGCAGCCTCACAGCTCCAGCGACCCGGGTTCAATTCTGGGTGCTGCCTGTGTGGAGTTTGCAAGTTCTCCCTGTGTCTGCGTGGGTTTTCTCCGGGTGCTCCGGCTTCCTCCCACAAGCCAAAAGACTTGCAGGTTGGTAGGTAAATTGGCCATTATAAATTGCCCCTAGTATAGGTAGGTGGTAGGGAATTATAGGAACAGGTGAGGATGTGGTTGTAATATGGGATTAGTGCAGGATTATTCTGTATGGGTGGTTGATGGTCGGCACAGACTCGGTGGGCCGAAGGGCCTGTTTCAGTGCTGTATCTCTAAACTAAACTAAACTAAATCTAAACTAAAGTAAATGCAGTTCAGCCTACCAGACCTTCCACGCTCCCTGTCCTGCCCCTGCCCGGCCTGCCTACTTGACTTGCTTGCTTCAACCTCTACATTTGCCTCAACTATCTCATCTGAGAGACTACTACTTTGGGTCCCACACCCCTGCAAGACTAGTTTAAACCCTCCCGAGTAGTGCTAGCAGACCCCCCAGCAAGGATATTGGTCTCCCTCCAGTTTAGATGCAACCCGTCCTTCTTGTGCAGGTCACCTCTGCACCAGAAGTGATCCCAATGATCCAAGTAGCTGAAGCCCTCCTGCCTACACCAGCTCTTCAGCATGCATTCATTTGCCTAATCCTCCTATTCCTACCCTCATTAGCATGTGGCACAGGGAGTAATCCTGAGATTACAACCCCAGATGTCCTGCTTTTTAACCTTCTGCCTAACTCCCGATATTCACATTGCAGGACCTCATCTCTTTTCATGCCTATGTCATTCTTACCAATATGGACCACGACCTCTGGCTGCTCACCCTCCCCTTTCAGAATGTCCTGCAGCCGCTCCGAGACATTCTTGACCCAAGCACCATGGAGGCAATATACCATCCAGGAGTCTCGTTTGTGGCCACAGAAACGCCTATCTGCACCCCTTACGATAGAATCCCCATATCACTATAGCTCTTCCAACCCTTTTCCTCCCCTGCTTTGCCGCAGAGCCCTCCGTGGTGCCACGAACTTGGCTGTTGCTGCTTTCCGCTGGGAGGTCATCCCCCCCCCAACAGTATCCAAAGTGATATATCTGTTTGAGAGAGGGATGGCCACAGGGGACTCCTGCACTACCTGCCTGTGCCTACTCCTCCGTCTGGTGGTCACCCATCTCTTTTCTGCTGTGCAGCCATTACCTGCGGTGTGACCAACTCACTAAACGTGCAATCCACGACGTCCTCAGCATTGCGGATGCTCCACGGTGAATCCACCCGCAGCTGCAGCTCCGTAATGCATGTAGCCAGGAGCTGCAGATGGATACACTTCCTGCACACATGGTCGTCAGGGACACTGGAAGCGTCCCTGATTATCCACATAGCGCAGGAGGAGCATATCACCGGTGCGAGCTCTCCTGTCATGACTTACTTTAGATTAATCAGTTACTCCCTTTAAAAAATACTAATTACACTCGGGGCCTTGTTCTACTCCAAACACGACCCACTACAATCTAAAGCCCTTAATAAATTACACTAATTTTACAAAAAGCACACTTTAGTAGTGCTAAACTTATCACTTGAGTTTTTTTTTGGAATGGCTGTGAATGAAGGCAGTCGATATGATTCCACAGCAGAGATTGTCAGTTAAAAATAAAGCTCCTGGAATTGAAGGCAAATGATTGACCTGGTTAGAAGATTGGTTATGCAGTAGAACATAGAGAGTTTGGATAATCAGAATGTATTTGTATTGGAAGGAAGTGACCAGCAATGTGCCAAGATGACCTGTTCTGAGGCCTCAACTATTCACAATATATATTAAAAACTTAAGACAATAATGAATTTGAGATCCAAATTTGCCAAATCATCAAAAGGCTGAATCTTAATTCACAAAAACAGGTGGATTGGGGTCGTGCCAGAGATTAAATATAAAGAATCTGAAACAGGAACTCAAACTGTATCATATCCCACGGTCATAGATCAGCAGCAAAGTCCGGGGAATTAAAACCTCAGCATGTCCAAGGGTCACTGATCAGGAGAGTGACCCTGGTAATTGCCCCACCATATCCACTGGTAACTGATTCCTATTGTAACCGACCAGACCAAGAATTAATCTCTTTGGTTTTGCAAGGCACCAGTCAGTGTTTACTCTTTGCGCACCAAGGGAGACCATATTTTAACACTGCACATTTATGAATGAACATAAGCATTTTATTTTTGTGTTTATTTATTGGACTCTTCAGATATGAACTTCTCAAATCATGACTGATAGTTGGTGCAAAGCCTTATTTTTATCATAAAATTCAAACACATTGTATTCCATCGTGTTATGTCATGAGCTTTCAATTTATGATACCCATGTATCCACCATATTGATATTGCTGCTCCCATCCCGATGTATAATGTTCCTGCTTTTCCTCTTCCTTACAGTTAACTTAGTGACGATTGTGATCCTGTCTCGGGGAAAGTGTGGTCTCTCCAAATGTGTCACTCGTTACTTGGTGGCCATGGCAGCGGCGGATCTACTGGTCATTATCTTCGATCTGATACTGAGGCAAATTCCCATTAGTTATCGGAGAATGTTTCGATTTCTGTTTGATATTCCAGTGTGTAATATCCACGCCGTCCTACTTTATGCAGCAACGGACTGTTCTGTCTGGTTCACCGTCGCTTTCACCTTTGATCGATTTGTGGCCATTTGCTGCCAGAAACTGAAAACTAAATATTGCACAGAGAAATCGGCAGCTGTGATTATTGCAACAATGTCTGTGTTGTTCTGTGTGAAGAATATTTTCTGGTACTTTATGCTTTCAAGCAGCTATACCCGTTTTCGAGCCCCCTGGCTCTGCGTTATTCCCTGGAGTGTTCTGCTTTCACCAGTATGGACAGCAATTGAATTGTTTCATTATATTTTCACCCCGTGTGTACCATTTATTCTGATTCTAATGCTCAATATTTTAACAGTCAGGCACATTCTAGTGACCATCAGAATTCGCAAGAGACTTCGGGACCGGGTCAGTGGGGAGAGTCACAGTGATCCAGAGACTACGAACAGAAGAAAATCAATCACTTCACTTTTTATGATATCGGGGAATTTTATCTTTCTGTGGGTTCTGTTCCTGGTGAATATGATGTATGTTCGAATTAATCTGCTGTACCTGGATTTTTCAAAAGAAATGTTACCCATTGTTGACCACCTTGCGGCTATGCTTCAGCTCCTGAGTTGCTGCACAAACACTTTTATTTATGCTGTGACCCAGAGTAAGTTTAGAGAGGAACTGAAGAATGGGGTGAAATATCCCTTCACTGTACTTTCGAAGATTGTAAAATAATGAGGAAAATGGAAGATTTTTACATATAGAACACATGTGAACCCAGCCTCTCTCCACTCAGTCTCTGGAATCACATTGTTTTAAAGACAAACTGAGATGATTTGATTGAGTTTGCATTTAATTTAAGGTACCTTTTGCAAACGCAGAGCAACTGCCATATGCAGAAATTCCTTTACGCTAATCATACATATGGAATAAAATTAAACTAATATGCAACATGTCCCCTGATCACTCCCCATGTCTCTGTTTTATTGGATAAACCTACAGCTTCCCACTTTATCTCTCTCAGCATCCTCCACAGTGGACATTGAGGTACTCGGCGATCGCTCATTACGAGCATCAATCCCAATTACCCCATCCTAATCATTCATTGAATCTCCCACCCAGTGCACCCGCTGAGGGCTAATCTTCCAATATCTTTATCATCCAACTCACCCCTGCCACGATAGACTCAGCCAGTGGATCAGCTCTCACCATCCCGCTACACATCTCCCACCAAAATATTCAGGCCCTTTCCATCCATGACGTTATTGTGGATGATTTCATTGACAACACGGCCTAACACGTCCCCTCGTGTTCACGATGGAGAAGAATGATGTCGGTGTAGAGAGCAGGGAGGGGGATTGTGTTATACTTAAACAAATCAGCATTGAAAAAGAGGAAGTATGAGATGTTTTAGCGGGCTTAAAACTGGATAAATCCCCAGGACCAGATGAGATGTATCCCAGGCTGTTATGTGAAGCAAGGGAGGAGATAGCAGGGGCTCTGACACAAATTTCAAATCCACTCTGGCCATAGGAGAGGTTCCAGAGGATTGGAGGACAGCGAATGTGGTACCATTATTCAAGAAGGGTAGCAGGTACAAACCAGGTAATTAAAGGGCAGTGAGTCCAACATCAGTGGTAGGGAAACGTTTGGAAAAATTCTGAGGGACAGGATTAATCTCCACTTGGAAAGGCTGGGATTAATCAGGGCTAGTTAGCATGGCTTTGTCAGGGGAAATTGTGTCTCACAAACTTAATTGAAGTTTTTGAGGATTTGACTTGATGTGTAGATGAGGGTAAGGCCGTAGTCTACATGCACTTCAGTAGAGTTTTTGATAAGTTCCGCATGGGAGATTAGTTAAGATACCCATGGGATCCAGGGTAATTTGGCAAATTGGATCCAAAATTGGCTTAGTGGCAGGAGGCAGAGGGTAATGGGCTGGGATTGTTTTTGCAAGTGGAAGACTGTGACCAGTGGTGTACCACAGGAATCGGTGCTGGGACCCTTGCTGTTTGCTGTGTACATTCATGATTTAGACGCGAATATAGGAAGTATGATCAGTAAGTTTGCAGATGAGACGAAAATTGGTGGTGTCGTAAATCGTAAGGAGGAAAGCCTTAGATTACAGGACGATATAGATGGGCTGGTAAGATGGCTGGAGCAGTGGCAAATGGAATTTAATCCTGAGAAGTGTGAGGTGATGCATTTTGGGGGAACTAACAAGGCAAGGGAACATACAACGGATGGTAGTACCCTAGGAAGTACAGAGGGGTCAGAGGGACCTTGGTGTACTTGTCTATAGATCACTGAAGGCAGCAGCACAAGTAGAAAAGGTCGTTAGGAAGGCATATGGGATACTTGCCTTTATTAGCTGAGGCATAGAATTTCAGAGCAGGGAGGTTATGATGGAGCTGTATAAAGCGTTAGTTAAGCCACAGCTGGAGTACTGTGTACACTTCTGGTCGCCACACTGTCGGAAAGATGTGATTGCACTGGAGAGGGTGCAGAGGAGATTGACCAGGATGTTGCTTGGGCTGGAGCATTTCAGCTATGAAGAGTGACTGGATAGGCTCGGGTTGTTTCCCTGAGAACAGGGAAAGCTGAGGGGCGACCTGATTGAGGTGTACAAAATTATGAGGGGCATTGATAGGATAGATGGGAAGAAACTTTTTCCCTTAGCTGAGGGATCATTAACCAGGAGGCATAGATTTAAGTTCGGAGCAGGAGGTTTAGAGGGGAAAACTTTTTTCACCCAGAGGGTGGGTGGAATCTGGAACACACTGCCTGAAGAGGTGGTAGAGGCAGGTAACCTCAAATCATTTAAGAAATATTTAAAAGATCACTTGAAATGCCAAAACATATCAGGCTACAGGCCACGTGATGGAAAGTGGGATCAGAATAGATAGGTGCTTAATGGCTGGCACAGACAAAATGGGCCGATGGGCCTGTTTCTGTGCTGTATAACTCGATGACTCTAAATGAAGCCTCCCCACCTAGCTATACCTTCCACCACAATCCCCATAGAGATTGACGTGATGGCTGTGTGGCACTTTTCACCAGATCACACCTTGACCTGACCCCCTCCTCCCCTTGCACTTTCTTCTCCTTTCACCATCTCCCGTTACTCCACCCCTCTCACCTCTCAATCAAAATCCTCATTCTCTACATTCCTCCCATGGACGATGAAATTATTCTCACTGAGATATCTTCATTGCCTTACTCCCTCGGCCTCTGCACTGAATGACATCTCATCCTCGGTGATTTCAATCACCATCTCAACTCATCATTCTCTCCCTCCTCTGAGTTCATTGCCCTCCAATCTTCCTTAAATCTCTCTCTCCATGTAAACTTCCCAAGTCATCTTCATGGCTGCAACCTTGACCATACCATCTTCCATGGTCTCAATTCAATCACAGATAAGGCCATCTCTGATCACCTCCTTGTATCACTCTCCACCCACATCCCCCTCCTACACCCCAACCCTACCTCCTTCTGTATCTGCCCTGGAAAAAGGACCATCCCAAATTCACTTCATTTTCCACAACATTTCCACAGCTACCGATTTGCTCAACTGCACCCTCACATCAATCTTTGAAAAGCTCGCTCCAAATAAATCCATTTCTCTCTCTCACTCTGGTCATTTCCCCTGGTACAGCCCTCATCTCGGCTCCCATAATCTGCTCCGCAGTCACTGAATGTTGCACCTGCACTGTGCACTGGTCTGCCTCTCAGTGGGGTCACTCCTGTAGCTCTCGAAAGACTCCCCATGATTCCTCTAACTTCTGGGTTAACTGGGTGTTTTCCTGATGAGAGTGACAATATGCCTCTCCGCCAACTCTAACCACTGCTGAGCTGCCCCAGCCTGTACGGCATTCAGCGCCTGTTCCTCAGAGGGGCAGTAGAGGATGCTAGCTGATTTTGTAACATTTCCAGCAGTTTCTGCTGCAGCTGGATCGGTTCATTTTGAGCTACCATCTGTTTCACCTGTGACTGTACCACTTCCTCATTGCACTGCACACAGTGCGAGTGTGATTAGATTTAAAACCCTGTCACTCTTCCAACATTTAGCCAAGACCTGAACCAGGAGAAACTCTACTCTTTCTTAAAATAGGAACGTAGGAGCAGGAGTAGGCCATTCAGCCCATTGAGCCTGCTCCGCAATTCAACATGATCAAGGCTGATCATCCACTTCAATGCCTTTTTCCCACACTATACCCATATTCCTTTATATCATTAGTATTTAGAAATCTGTCAATCTCTGCTTTAAACATACTCAATGACTGAGCTTCCACAGCCCTCTGGGGTAGAGAATTCCAAAGATTCACAACCCTCTGAGTGAAGAGATTTCTCCTCATCTCTGTCCTAAGTGGCATCCCCCTTCCTTTGAAATTAGCGTCCCCTGGTTCGAGACTCCCCAACCAGGGCAAACATCTTAGCTGCATCTCCCCTGTCTATCCTTAGAAGTATTTTGAAGGTTTCAATGAGATCACCTCTCATTTTTGCAAACTCTGTAGAATACAAGCCCAGTTTCCCCAATCTCTTTTCAATGGACAGTCCCATTAACTCAGTAACAAATCTGATGAATCTTCGTTGCACTTGCTCTGTGGCAATAATATCCTTCCTCAGGTAAGGGGATCAAAAATGCACACAGGTGCGGTCTAATCAAGGTTTTATACAATTGAAGCAAGACTTTGCTTTTCCTGTACTCAAATCCTCTTAAGATAAAGGCTAAAGGTCGCCACACTACCAGAAGGCTGTGGAGGCTTTGGAGAAGGTTCAGAAGAGGTTTACCAGGATGTTGCCTGGTCTGGAGGGTATTAGCTATGAGGAGAGGTTGGATAAACTTGGATTGTTTTCACTGGAACGACGGAGGTGCAGGGGCAACCTGATAGAGGCTTATTACGTTATAAGCGGCATGGACAGAGTGGATAGTCAGAAGCTTTTTCCAGGGTGGAAGAGTCAGTTACTGGGGGACATAGGTTTAAGGTGTGAGGGGCAAAGTTTAGAGGGGATGTGCGAGACAAGTCTTTTAGACAGAGGGTAGTGAGTGCCTGGAACTTGATGCCGGGTGAGGTGGTGGAAGCAGATACGATAGCAATGTTTAAGAGGCGTCTTGACAAATACATGAATAGGATGGGAATAGAGAGATATGGACCCTGGAAGTGCAGAAGGTTTCAGTTGAGACAGGCATCAAGATTGGCACAGGCTTGGAGGGCCGAATGACCTGTCCCTGTGCTGTACTGTTCTTTGTTCTTTGTTCTAATATCCCATTAGCCTTGTTCATTGCTAGCTGCACCTGCATGCTGGCTTTCAGTAACTTATTGACAAAGACACCCAGGTCGCTTTGGACATCTACACTTTCTAATTTCTTCCTATTTAAGAAATACTCTGCACGTCTATTCTTCCTGCCAAAATGGATAACCTCACATTTTTCCACATTATATTCCATCTGCCACATTCTTGCCCACTCACTAAGTCTGTTCAAATCCCCTTGAAGCCACTTTGCATCTTCCTCAGAACACACATTCCCATCGAGTTTTGTGTCATCTGCAAACTTGGAAATATTACATTTGGTCCCCACATCCAAATCATTGATATCTATTGTGAACAGCTGGTGCCCAAGTATTGATCCTTGCAGTACCCACTAGTCACAGACTGCCAATGCGAGAATGACCCATTTATTCCTAAACTCTGCTTTCTGCCTGTTAATCAATCCTTAATCCATGCCAGTATATTACCTGCTATCCCATGTGCTTAAATTTTACAAACCAACCTCCTGTGGGGGACTTTAACAAAAGCCTTCTGAATGGAACGCGCTCATGTTTTTGTGTGTACTCTTCTAACAGGGATTGGATATTGTCTAGATTACATTTAGTGACCAACTTTTCCTCATATGTTTCCCAGAAACCCTTCTTTACATTGGCCTTTCACCACATAGCTTGTACTTTAAATAGACACCGCGGGGTCAGTTTAATCTGCCACCCTTCGTAAGAGATTATCCCCGTAAGAATTATCACTGGCCAAACAATGTTCCGACATTTGTGAAACTTGATTTAACTCCCTCGGTAAATGTACTTGTCAAAGTCCAGGGTTTCGGCATCACTTGTAAGATCTGGAGTTTGCTTGAATTTAATTGGAAGACTTGGTCAATTACAACGACAGTCTAAGTTGGGAGAGCAGATCTAAAAGGGACTTTCAGCTCAGACTAGCGAGAAAACCACACGGGTACGAGTAGTTTTTCACAAGCTTCACAGACTTTATTACATTTTCTACAATAAACACAAAATCATGATACTTAGCAAAGGGCAGTGGTGAGCAGTTGTGCTCACGATGGAACACCGGTCCTCAACCTCCATTTAACTGCGATGCCTTGTCTCTTGATTGAAGTCTATCTTCTGTCTTCGTTAGGATGATGATGCGTGCTTTTGGGGTCTTACAAGTTCTTACTTTATACACCTTTCCCAGCTTGGTTCTGTGCCATATTAGGTAAAACCCCATTTCTGTTCATGTAATTGGTCAGTCATTAACTAACTGCCCTTCCATGATGGTACTTTGACCTTGTTTAGGTCATTGTCATTGTCATTCAGGGGGCTCCAGATTCATGTTTCCTTGCTGTATATTCATCAACAATGATCACTTGATGAGATTGATCCTGAAAGTGAGTATTTTTGAGAGACAAGGGTGGTGTTGTTGTTGTCTGGTGTTCCAACCTCTACCTTGTCGAGGCTCAACGACAACTTTCAGACCCTTCTTCCCACCTCCCCCTGGACCATGACCCCAACACCAAACATCAAGCGACTGTCCACAGGACTGTAACTGACCTCATCTCCTCTGGAGATCTTCCCTCGACAGCTTCCAACCTCATAGTCCCGCAACCCCGGTCATCCTGCTTCTACCTCCTTCCCAAAATCCACAAACAGGACTGTCCCAGCAGACCCATTGTGTCAGCCTGCTCCTGCCCCACTGGGCTTATTTCTTCCTATCTTGACACTATCTTTTTTCCGCTGGTCCAGTTTCCTCCCACCTGCATCCATGACTCTTCTGACACCCTACGTCATTCTGACAATTTCCAGTTTCTTGGCCCCAACCGCCTCTTCTTCGCCATAGACATCCAATCTCTCTACACCTCCATCCCCGACCAGGATGGTTTGAGGGCTCTCCAATTCTTCCCTGAACAGAGGCCCAACCAGTCCCCATCCACCACCAACCTCCTCCGCCTGCCTGAACTTGTTCTCAAATTGAACAACTTCTCCTTCAACTCCACTCATTTCCTTCAAGTGAAAGGTGTTGCTGTAGGTACCCACATGGGTCCTAGTTATGCCTGTCCTTTTGTGGGATATGTCGAACATTCCTTGTTCTAGTCCTACTCAGGCCCCTCCCCCAACTCGTCTTCCGGGACATTGATGACTGTATCGGTGCCGTTTCCTGCTCCCGCTCGGAACTGGAAAACTTTATCAACTTTGGTTCTAATTTCCACCCTTCTCGCACCTTTATATGATCCATCTCTGACACCTCCCTTCCCTTCCTCGACTTCTCTATCTCCAACTCTGGGGATAGGCTGTCTACTAATATCCATTATAAGCCCACCGACTCCCACAGCTACCTCGATTACACTTCTTCACACCCTGCCTTCTGTAAACACTCCATTCCATTCTTCCATTTTCTCCGTCTCCGACTCATTTGCTGTGATGATGCTACCTTCCACGACAGCACTTCTGATATGTCTTTCTTTTTCCACAACCGAGGAGTCCCCCCATTGTGTACGACAGTGCCATCAACTGTGTCCAGCCCATTTCCCGCACCTCTACACTCACCCCTTCCCCTCCCTCCCAGAGCAGCGACAGGGTTCCCCTTGTCCTCACTTTCCACCCCATCAGCCTCCGCATCCAAAGGATCATCCTCCGCCATTTCCACCACCTGCAGCCACCTACCAAATGCATCTTCCCCTCCCTTCCCCTGTCAGCATTCCGAAGGGATCATTCCCTCCGCGACACCCTGGTCCACTCCTCCATTACCCCTACTGCCTTCCAGTTTTCGCTACGAAAGTGGATAACCTCACATTTATCCACATTATACTGCATCTGCATTAGCCCACTCACTCAACTTGTCCAAATCATCCTGAAGCCTCTCTGCATCCTACTCACAACTCACCCTCCCACCCAGTTTTGTGCCATCAGCAAATGTGGTGATATTACATTTAGTTCCCTCATCCAAATCATTCATGTCTATTGTGAATAGCTGGGGTCCCTGCGGTACCCCACTGGTCACTGCCTGCCATTCGGAAAAAGACCCATTTATCTCTCCTCTTTGTTTCCTGTCCGCCAACCAATTTTCTATCCATCGCAATACACTACCGCCAATCCCATGCGCTTTACTATTACGCGCTAATCTCTTTTGTGGGACTTTGTCGAAAGCCTTCTGAAAGTCCAAATAAACCACATCCACTGGCTCCCCCTCATCAACTCTACCAGTTACATCCTTGAAGAATTCTAGTAGATTTGTCAAGCATGATTTCCCTTTCGTAAATCCATGCTGACTCTGCCCAATTCGACCACTGTTCTCCAACTGCTCTGCTATAAAATGTTTGATAATGGACTTTAGAATTTTACCCACGACAGATGTCAGGTTGCCTGATTTATAAATCCGTGTTGACACTGCCTAATCCTACCATTATTTTCTAATTGTCCTGTTACCACATCCTTTACAATAGATTCAAGCATTTTCCCTACTACTGACGTCAGGCTCACAGGTCTGTAGTTCCTGGTTTTCTCTCTCCCTCCTTTCTTAAATAGTGGCGTTGCATTTGCTACCTTCCAATCTGCAAGAACTGTTCCAAAATCTACAGAATTTTGGAAGATGATCACCAACACATCCACTATCTCTTCAGCCACCTCTTTCAACACTCTGGGATGTCGATCATCAAGTCCAGAGGATTTTCCAACTTTCAGTCTCAATAATTTCTCCAGTACTTTTTTTTACGGATATGCTTTTTTTCAGTTCCCCATTCTCACTCGTACCTTGGCTCTGCAGAATTTCTGGGAGGCTTTTTATATTTTTCTCTGTGAAGACAGACACAAAGTATTTGTTTAGTTTCTTTGCCATTTCCTTATTGCCCATTATAAATTTCCCTGTCTCTCCCTGGAATGGGCCCCCATTTTTCTTTGTTAATCTTTTCCTTTTTACATACCTATAAAAACTTTTACACTCCATTTTTAAGTTCCTCACTAGTTTACTTGCATATTCTATTTTCCCTTTCTTTTTCAGTTTCTTGGTCCTCCTTTGATGAATTCCAAAAAGCCTCCATTCCTCAGGCTTACTACTTTTTTGGCAATGTAATAATCCTCTTCCTTTGGCCTCATGCAATATTTAATACACTTGTTAGCCACGGTTTGGATCATTTTTCCTGTCGGGTTTTTGTGTTCAATGGAATGTATAGTTGTTGTAAAGCATGTATTAATTATTTAAATGCTAGCCATTGCCTGTTTACCTTCATACCTTTTAATGTAAAGGTTTGGACCAAAAGGGAAATAAAATCTACCTTCACGACCCATCAGCTTGTCCAGAGCAGCTTTCAAGGCTTCGAGCTGATTTGTTGGTCCTGTGTCTGCATCACTCACTCATCCTGTAACTCCTGAAAGGACAAAGACAGTTAAGAAAAATCTGACAACGAGACAGAATATGCTAACTCCAAAAGATTATACAACAGACAGTTTATGTGAAACTTGTTATTTAATCTGTTTGGCACAAAGTTAAATATTAATCAACCTCAATAAGAACCTGTGTGATGGGGCAATAATATTACATTGACGTAAAATTATCCTTATTTGGTTGCCCAGCATAGTCGGAGTCGAAGTTGCTTCACACACTGAAGCAAGAGTTTCTTTGCTCATACCTGCCTGTCATAATGTTTTTTCAAGGTGTTGGATGATTCTCTGTAGTTTAATTTGTGGGATAGCTGTCCCACAAAATCTGGACAGATCCGTGGGATGGCATTCATCAGTCACTGAATATTCACTGAGTATTCATCACCTGAACAGCTCTTGGCTTTCATTATGTTGCCTTTAAAGATGTGTGTTTCTCAGTAGTGTCATTTGTGATATTGCTTTGGTTTGTGCACAACTCCCACAGCTGATGTGTAGCACCGTGATCACACAGTGGTCAGTACACTGAGTTGTGGCTGCATCAATGTCTGGTCTCTGCTGCACATGTTAACAGAACACAGTGAAAAATCAATCTATTCCAACTGGAAACAAATTGTTGTTCATGGAAAACAATTTGCTCCTTCAAATCCTCGCACTCTCACATGCCTGTGCTTGATGCTCCATAATTCAAACTCGTCTCTTCTCCCAGCTTCTCCTCCTTTCACAGTCAATATCCCTCCTTTACTTTCCTCCTTCCATTCCATTGTCATTTTCCTGCAGCATTGCCTCATCGAACATCCATTCTCAATATTACGCCGTTAGGTTTGCTCTGCTCCCACTGCTGTTCCTGGGGACACAGGTCCCATTCACACCGATGTTCATTTATGTCTTGAATCCAGATACATTTCTATCCATGGGACCACTTGGTGAACAAGCTGTGAAAGTAGAGCCGGCCTTTAGAGGGACAGCAGCCCAGCAGCTCATGATACTATCTTGGGGAATATTGTGATACGGGGGATACTAACTGAAAACTGGCTTCTGTTTACCTGGTAGTTGGTGCTTTTCTCTGAACAGTTGAGGTGATGAGTGACGGGCAGTGCCACATAGCTGCCAATGAGGGCTCAAATGTGCCATTTTGTCAAGCTAGGTCAGTGCAGCAAGATCCAAAACATCCTGTCTTCATCTTAATCGATCTGTTGAAAGATGTGATTGAAAAAAATGGAGAATAAATGAACAGAATGCTGGTGACAGAAAAGGAGCAATTACAGGAGATTGGCCATGAGTCAAAGGTCTTTAAAATGTCCATGTGCTGTGATCAGAAACGGCAGAATTTAAAACACGTGTGAAGGAAAGTAAAGAGTGATTTTGGATGTGAGAAGATCACAAGAAATTTGTGTCTGAAGCTGTGTCCTTGAGGCAGGCTGTGTGTTGTCAGGAAACTGTTATAGTGAAAGCACAAACAAAAACAACTTATATTTATATAGCACCCTTAACAGAAAGCAAAATTTGACACTGAGCCACGTAAGGAGATTTTCGGGCAGAAGACCAAAATCTTGAACTAAGAGACAGGTTTTTAGAAGTGTCTTAAAGGAGGAAAGTGAGGTCGAGAGGCGGAGAGGTTCAGGGAGGGAATTCCACAGCTTAGAGCCCAGGCAGTTGAAGGCATGGCTGCCAATGGTGGAGCGATTAAAATCGAGGATGCTCAAGAGGCCAGAATTAGAGGAGTGCAGATATCTCGGAGGTTTGTGGGGCTGGAGGAGATTACAGAGATAGGGAGGGTCGAGGCCATGGAGGGATTTGAAAACAAGAAGGAAAATGTTAAAATCCAGACACTGCTTGACCGGGAGCCAATGTATGTCAGCAAGACCAATTTCTGCTGATCCAGGACTGGATGTCGGACAAGGAGTCTGACAATTTAACAAGGGTGGAAGAGTCGAGAGAGGTGATGGTGAGGGAGAGCTGGAATTTAGAAGAATGAGAGGTGAAGATATCTTTGGTTGTGGCGAAATGCTGGATGTGGAGGAAATGGTGAAGGATGATCCATTGAATACGGAGCTGGTGGGGTGGAAGGTGAGGACAAGGGGAATCCTATCATGTCTCTGGGGAAGAGGTGAATGGCTGAGAGAAGAAACATGGTTAGTCGGACCCACACGGTTGAGGTCCCTCTTAATCACAGTGGGAGAATTCATCAGTTGAGGAAAAAGGAAGACATATTGGAAACACTGGTATGGAAGGTTACATCTTCAGAACAGATGCAATAGAGAAAGAGAATCTGGGAGAATGGAAAGGAGTCCATACAGGAAGCATGGTGTGAAGAAGTGTAGTCAAGGGAGTCAGTGGGCTTTTAATAAATACTTTTATAAAGCCCATCCCCAGAAATGGAGACAGAGAAGTCGAGGAAGGGAAGGGAAGAGTTGGAGATGGACCATGAGAAGGTGAGAGAAGGGTGGAAATTGGAAGCAAAGTTGATTAAATTTTCCACTTCAGGACAAGAACAGGAAATAGAACTGATACGATCATCAATGTACCAGAAAAAGAGGCGAGGGAGGGGGCCCGAGTCAGACTGGAACAAGGAATGTTCCACATATCCCATAAAAAAGCAGGCATCACTCGGACCCATGGATAATTCTAGCTCTGTGACATCACCTAATTTCACACGTCTTTCAGCTCATAGAATCATAGAACATTTAAGGCACAGAAAGTGTTCACTTGCCCCATCGTGTCTGTGCCGGCCGAAAAACGATCCACCTATTCTAATCCCACCTTCCAGCAATTGATCTGTAACCCTGCAGATAATAGCACTTGAGGTGCATATCCAGACTGCTTTTGAATGAGTTGAGGGTTTCTACTTCACCACTTCTCCGTATTTTCCCATTAATCGTGTATTCTTTTGCCTTATTTGCTCTCCCCAAATGCATCACACACTTCTCCAGGCTGAATTCCATTTCCCACTTATCTGCCCATCTGACCAGACCATATATATCTTCCTGCAGCCTACAGCTATCTTCCTCACTATCTACCACACAGACAATCTTTGTGTCATTTGCAAACCTCTTGACCATGCCCACAACATTTATGTCCAAATTGTTAATACATACCACAAAAAGCAGGGAACCCAATACTGAGCCCTGTGGAACATCACTGGAAACGGCCCTCCAGTCGTTAAAAAACCTGTCAACAATAACCCTTTGTTTCCTGCCACTGAGCCAATTTTTGTATCCACCTTGTTTCTTCTAACATCCTAGGATACATTTCATCTGGTCCTGGTGATTTATCAACTTTTAAGTAGGTTAGCCCCATTAATACTTCCTCTCTCTCTATGTTTATCACATCCAATATTTCACACTCCTCCTGCTTAACTACAATATTTACATCAGCCACCTCTTTTGTGAAGACAGTTGCAAAGTATTCATTAAGAACCATACGAATATCTTCTGCCGTTATACATAGGTTATCTTTTTGGTCTTTTCTGGGCTCTGCTGTCTCCTTAGTTATCCTCTTACTCTTAATGTATTGATAAAACATCTTTGGGTTCACCTTGATTTTGCTTGCCAATATTCTTTCATGCCCTCTCTTTGCTTCCCTAATTTCCTTTTTGATTTCATCCCTCCACTTTCTATAATCCTCTCGGCTTTCTGTCGTATTGAACTCTGTGTTGGACTTAAGCTTTCCATTTCTGTCTTATCTTACCCAGTAGGCTCCTTGAGATCCATGAGGCTGTAGATTTGACTGTCTCACCCTTTTTCTTTGCGGGAACATGTTTACTCTGAACCCCTTGAATCTCCCCTTTGAATGCCTCCCACTGCTCGGACACTGATTTATCTCATCTGCTGCTTCAACCCTCATTCATGCCTTTGTTACCTCTAGAATTGACCATTCCAATGCATTCCTGGCAGATTTCCCACATTCTACACTCCTTAAACTTGAGGTCATCCAAATCCCTGCAGCCCGTGTCCTAACTTGCACAAAGTCCCGTTCCCCTATCACCCCATGTGCTCGCTGATCTATATTGGCTCCCAGTCAAGCATCATCCAGATTTTAAAATCCTCATCCATCTTTTTAAATCGCTCCATCGCCTCACCCCTCTCTATCTCTGTAATCTCCTCCAGCCACCAAACCATCCAAGATATCTGTGCACTTCCAATTCTGGCCTCTTGAGCATTCCCAATTTTAATCACTCCACCATTGGTGGCCATGCATTCAGCTGCCCATGACCTAAGCTCTGGAATTCCCTCCCTAAATATCTCCACATCTGCACCTTGCTTTCCTCCTTCAACACACTGCTTAAAACCTACCTCTTCATGCAAGCATTTTGGTTCAATGAAGAGTGCAGGAAGGCATGCCAGGAGCAGCACTAGGCATACCTAAAAATGTGGTGTCAGCCTGGTGTAGCTACAACACAGGACTACTTGCATGCAGAACATCGGAAGCAGCATGCAATAGACAGGGCTAAGCAATCCCAAACCCAATGGATCAGATCAAAGCTTTGTAGTCCTGCCACATGCAGTCATGAATGGTGGTGATCAGTTTTTCAATTGTCCAGAGGAGGAGGCTCCACAAACATCCCCATAATCAACAATGGGGGAGCCCAGCACAAAAGATAAGGCTGAAGCATTTGCATCCATCTTCAGCTGGAAGTGCCAAATGGCTGATCCATCTCACCCTCCTCCTGAGGTCCACAGCATTACATATGCCAGTCTTCAGCCAATCCAATTCACTCCATGTGATATCATAAAACAACTGAAGGCACTGGATCCTGGAAAGGCTATGGGCCCTGACAACATCCGACAATAGTACTGAAGACTTGTGCTCCATAAATAGCCAAGCCACTAGTCATGCTGTTCCAGTACAGTTGCAACACTGGCATCTACCCAGCAATGTGGAAAATTGCCCAGGTATGTCCTGTGCACAAAAAGCAGGACAAATCCACCCCAGCCAATTACCACCCTATCAGTCTACTCTCGATCATCAGCAAAGTGATGGAAGGGGTCGTCGACAGTGCCATCAAGTGGGATTTGCTCTGCAATAACTTGCTTACTGATGCTCAGTTTGGATTCTGCCAGGGCCACTCAGCTCCTTGGTCCAAACATGAACAAATGAATTGAACTTGAGGTGAGGTGAGAGTGACTGCCCTTGACATCAGGGCAACATTTGACCAGGTATGGCATCAAGGAGCCTGAGCAAAACTGGAGTCAATGGGAATCAGGGGGAAAACTCTCCACTGGTTCAAGTCATACCTAGTACAAAGGAAGATGGTTGTGGTTGTTGGAGGTCAGTCATCACAGTCTCAGGACATCAGTGCAGGAGTTCCTCAGGGTAATGTCCTCGGCCTAACTATCTTCATCAATGACTTTCCCACCATCATAAGGTCAGAAGTATGAATGTTATCTGATGATTGCACAATGATCATCACCATTCTCTATTCCTCAGATATTGAAGCAATCCATGTCCACATGCAACAAGACCTGGACAACATCCAGGCTTGGGCTGATAAGTGGCAAGTAACATTCGCATCACACAAGTTCCAGGCAATGATCATCTCAAACAAGAGAGAATCTAACCATCTCCCCTTTATCATTGCTGAATCTCCCACTATGAACATCCTGGGGGGGTTACCATTGACCAGAAACTGAACCGGACCAGCCATATAAATGCTGTGGCTACAACAACAGTCAGAGGCTCGGAATTCTGTGCTGAGTAACTTCACCTCCTGTCTCCCCAATGCCTGTCTACCATCTACAAGGCTCAAGTCAGTCGTGTGATGGAATACCTTGCGTGAACAGGTGCAGTTCCAATCATGCTCAAGAAGTACCACACTACCCAGGACAAAGCAGCCCATTTTATTGGCACCCCATCCACCTTCTTCAACATTCACTCCACCACTGGCGCACACTGGCAGCAGTGTACATCACCTACAAATGCACTGCAGCAACTCACCAAGATTCTTTCAACAGCACCTTCCAATCTTGCGACCGACTACCAGGACAAGAGAGGCAGATGGATGAGCACACCACCACCTGCAAGTTCGCCTCCAAGCCACACACCATCCTGACTTGGAAGTATATCGCCATTCCTTCACTGTCGCTCGCTCAAAATCCTGGAACTCCCTTCCCATCAGCACTGTGGGTGCACCTAACTGGAGCAGTTCAAGAAAGCAGCTCAGCAACACCTTGTCAAGGGCAATTAGGGATGGGAAATAAATGCTGTCTGAGACAACGTTGACCATCTACCCCGAATGAATAAATCTGACCTTATATTTGCTGATGTGGCTCGCATTAAATGTTTTTTTAAATGCTCATGTGCAGCATCTTTTGATATTTTATTATGTTAGAGGTGCTATATGAATGTAAATTGCTTATCAACATTCATTTTATCATTCCATACAGGAGGTGTCTGTGCTGTCTCCATGACACAGAGATTCAATTATTACCTCTCGGCTGCTATTCCCCCATAGCCATGCAAATATCTCCTTTTCAATATATATCCACTTCCTTTGGAAAGTTACTATTGGATCTGCTTCCTACTTTCTCAGATACTGCAGTCCAGCTCACAACAAATCACTGCATCAAATTTCTCCTCTTATTCTCTCTGGTTTCTTTGCCAATTGTCCTAAACCTGTGTCATCTGGTTATTGACTCTCAAACAACATTGAACAAATATTTTGTGTCTGTCTTCACAGTAGAAGACACAAGTTCCATACCAGAAATAAGCAGAAACCTAGGGGCTAAAAAGTGTGAGGAAATTAATGATATTGATATCAGCCAAGAAGACGTATTGGAGAAACTGGAGGGACTAAAATCTGACAAATCCTGGGACCAGATGGCCTACAGCCTCGGGTTCGAAAAGAGACAGCGACAGAGATAGTAGAGGTGCTGACTACGATTTTCCAGAGTTCCTTAGATTCAGGAATGGTCCCATCAGATTGCAAGATGGCAAATGTTACGTCGCTTTTCAAGAAAAGAGGTAGAGAGAAACCAAGGAACTACAGGCCAGTCAGCCTAACATCAGTCATTGGGAAGATGCTGGGAACTGTTATTAAAGAAGTCTCAACATTGCAATTTAAAAAATCATATTATGATTAGAACAACTCAGCATGGTTTTAATAAAGGGACATTCTGTTTGACAAATTTATTGGAGTTTTTTGAGGATGTAACTAGTAGCGTAGATAAAGGGGAACCAGTAGATGCAGTATACCTGGATTTTCAAAAGGCATTCGATGAGGTGTCACACAAAAGATTCTTCTTCTTTTTTGGCCTCCTTGTCTCGAGAGACAATGGGTTATCACCTGGAGGTGGTCAGTGGTTTGTGAAGCAGCGCCTGGAGTGGCTATAAAGGCCAATTCTACAGTGACAGACTCTTCCACAGGTGCTGCAGATAAAATTTGTTGTCGGGGATGTTACGCAGTTGGCTCTCCCCTTGCGCTTCTGTCTTTTTTCCTGCCAACTGCAAAGTCTGTTTGACTTGCCACACTTTAGCAGCACCTTTATGGCTGTCCGCCAGCTCTGGCGATCACTGACAACTGACTCCAACGACTTGTGATCAATGTCGCAGGATTTCATGTCGCGTTTGCAGATGTCTTCAAAGCAGAGACATGGACGGCTGGGGGGTCTGATACCAGTGGCGAGCTTGCTGTACAATGTGTCTTTGGGGACCCTGCCATCTTCCATGCGGCTCACCTGGCCAAGCCATCTCAAGCGCCGCTGGCTCAGTAGGGTGTATATGCTGGGGATGTTGGCCGCCTCGAGTACTTCTGTGTTGGAGATACGGTCCTGCCACCTGATGCCAAGGATTCTCCGGAGGCAGCGAAGATGGAATGAGTTGAGACGTCGTTCTTGGCAGACATCCGTTGGCCAGGCCTCGCTGCCGCAGAGCAAGGCACTGAGGGCACAGGCCTGATACACTCGGACCTTTGTGTTCCGTGTCAGTGTGCCATTTTCCCACACTCTCTTGGCCAGTCTGGACATAGCAGTGGATGCCTTTCCCATGCGCTTGTTGATTTCTGCATCGAGAGACAGGTTACTGGTGATAGTTGAGCCCAGGTAGGTGAACTCTTGAACCACTTCCAGAGCGTGGTCGCCGATATTGATGGATGGAACGTTTCTGACGTCCTGTCCCATGATGTTTGTTTTCTTGAGGCTGATGGTTGGGCCAAATTCATTGCAGGCAGCCACAGTCCTGTCGATGAGTCTCTGCAGACACTCTTCAGTGTGAGATGTTAATGCAGCATCATCAGCAAAGAGGAGTTCCTTGACGAGGACTTTCCGTACTTTGGTCTTCGCTCTTCGATGGGCAAGGTTGAACAACCTGCCATCAGATCTTGAGTGGAGGAAAATTCCTTCTTCTGAAGACTTGAATGCATGTGAGAGCAGCAGGGAGAAGAAGATCCCAAACAGTGTAGTTGCAAGAACACAGCCCTGTTTCATGCCACTCAGGATAGGAAAGGGGTCTGATGAGGTGCCACTATGCTGAATTGTGCCTTTCATATTGTCATGGAATGTGGTGATGATACTTTGTAGCTTTGGTGGACATCCGATCTTTTCTAGTAGTGTGAAGAGACCACGTCTGCTGACGAGGTCAAAGGCTTTGGTGAGATCAATGAAAGCAACGTAGAGAGGCATCTGTTGTTCATGGCATTTCTCCTGGCGAAGGGAGAGCATGTCAATGGTGGATCTCTCTGCTCGAAAGCCACACTGTGCCTCAGGGTAGACACGCTCAGCCAGCTTCTGGAGCCTGTTTAAAGCGACTCGAGCAAAGACTTTCCCCACTCTGCTGAGCAGGGAGATTCCACGGTAGTTGTTGCAGTCACCACGGTCGCCCTTGTTCTTATAGAGGGTGATGATATTGGCATCGCGCATGTCCTGTGGTACTGCTCCCTCGTCCCAGCACAGGCAAAGCACTTCGTACAGTGCTGAAAGTATAGGCTTGGCACTCTTGATTATTTCAGGGGTAATGCCGTCCTTCCCAGGGGCTTTTCCGCTGGCTAGAGAATCAATGGCATCACTGAGTTCCGATTTTGTTGGCTGTACGTCCAGCTCATCCATGACTGGTAGAGGCTGGGCTGCATTGAGGGCGATCTCAGTGACAACATTTTCCCTGGAGTACAGTTCAAGGTAGTGCTCAACCCAGCGGTCCATTTGCTTGCGTTCGTCAGTGATTGTGTCCCCTGATTTAGATTTGAGGGGGGCGATCTTCTTGATGGTTGGCCCAAAAGCTCTCTTAATGCCATCATACATTCCTCTGATGTTTCTGGTGTCAGAGGCCAGCTCAATATGACTGCATAGGTGTTGCCAGTGGTCATTTGCACAGCGCCTGGCTGTTCTTTGTGCAGTGCTTCTGGCTGCTTTTAGTGCTACGGATGTTAATTCGCTGGGGGCTTTCTTGTCATTCAGCAGTGCAATGCGCTTAGCGGCTATGACAGGTTCCAGCTCTTCAAAGTGAGATTGAAACCAGTCTGCATTCCGCTTCACACGTTTGCCATAGGTGTTCATTGCTGATTCATAGATGGCGTGTCTGATGTGGGCCCACTTGGTCTCTGCAACCCCTGTAGGAGTGTTTTGAAGGGCTTTTTCAAGTGAATTTATAAACTTAGGTGACAGCTGTGGATGAGAAATTCTGCGATTGTTGATGCGCGGGCAGCTCTTCTGCTTGGAGTGATGCAGCTTCTTTGGTTTGAGTCTAACCTTGCTGCACACCAGGCAGTGGTCAGTGTCACAGTCTGCACGATGGAAGCTGCATGTGATTTGAACGCTGTTTAAAGAGGCTCGCTTTGTGACGATGAGGTCCAGCTATGTGATCTTGGGTGCCTCCAAGAAACCTGGTGACAGGGTTTAGTATGAAAGAATGAGTTGGCGATGCAGAGGTTATGATAGGTACACAACTCAAGCAGTCTCTGTCCATTCTCATTCATCCTTCTAATGCCATAGCACCCAAAGCAGGAGGGCCATGAGTCATGGTTGGCCCCAAACCTGGCATTGAAGTCCCCTAGCAGGAAAAGGTGTTCGGTATTGGGGATGCTACTAATGATATTATGGAGTTCCTTGCAAAACTGGTCTTTAGCTTCAGGTGGGGAGCACAGTGTTGGAGCATAGATGCTGAGTAGGTGTACTGGACCAGAGGCGGTGAACAGTCGGATGGACCGTATGCGTTCTGAGCCATTTGAGGGTGGCTCTATCATGCTGAGCAAAGAGTTTCTGAGGGCGAAGCCCACTCCATGCTGTCTTGATTCTTCATGATCCCAGCCCTGCCAGAAGAAGGTGTAGCCTTGCTCTCTTACAGATCCGCTCGCAGGGAGGCGTGTCTCCTGAAGTGCTGCAATGTCCACATTGAGTCTACTGAGCTCGTTGTTAATGATGGCGGTCTTCAGAGAATCGTTGATTTGTGTAAAGTCTTCCGACAGGCCAGGACACATAGTTCTGACGTTCCAGCTTGCAAAACGAAGGGCTGGTACCTTCTTTCCTTTTTTTGTTGTGCTGTTTGGTGCGGTGTTACAGTCCATTTGTCAGGCAATGACCCTGAGTTCCAAGCACCCATTGAAGCAGGTGGACTGTGGCGGGACAGAAACTTACTGACCGGGGGCTGCCCGGTTTGAGGCGGGCAGTAGCTGTCCAGTGAGATGCGATGACCTCTCCCAACGACAAAGGCAACCCATGGCGCCCAATCTCTACACCAATTGAGCTGGACTTATAACCCGTAACTGCTGCTTCCGTGTTGTTTTGGTTGCTGCGAGGCGACTATGGAGTGACCTCTCCATACCGCATGCCTGGGTGGATGTATGGAGGTTGTGAGTTGTCCAAGCGTCAAAACCCCCCTCTCGGCCTTCCTGGTGGGGTCCAAAGGAGTGCACAGCATGATGTTTGGCACTGGTATGGCTGCAGGAACTGCTGGAAACATGCCAAAGGTGACACATGACCGCCTTCGGGGTTCCGCTCCGGATTTTCTGTTCGGGTTTACTCCCTTAGCCTTGGTCTCTTCCGAGACACCAACAAGACAGCGTGGTTGTTAGGGCCCTTACTCAGGTGTAGGTGGATGCTGGTGGGAGGAGGTGGGGGAAGGGGGTGAGGGAGGGGAGGGGATGTGAGGGGGAGGGGTGCGGTGGGAAGGGGTGGAGGGAAGGGGTTGCGAGGGGGAGCTGGGAAGGGGGCTGCTGCTGTGTCGGGGACGGGTTGCAGGGGAAGTGGGTGCAAGGAGAAGATGGTGTGAGGGCGGAGCCGGGAAGGGGGTGTGAGGAGGTGGGGAGAAGGGGATGCGAGGGGGGTGAACTGGGAGGGGGGAGTGGGGGGGGGGAAGGGGGTGGGGGAAGGGGGTGCAGGTAATAAAACATTTCATCAGCACTTGTTTGCAGTGAAATGCTGGAGGTAACCAGAGTCAAGGCTTCAATCTGGATTTAGGCAGATTTAGTAAAAGTTTTAAAAAGTAATAGGTTGAGGAGCCGCCAAAACCCTGGGGTCGCCTCTGGGCGCTACATTTACCTCATTCTAATATACCTGGATAATTAAAATCTGCAAATTCAAACTTTCTTTCCACTGATCAGTCGACTGTAACATGCTCCCAGAAATGTGACGAGCTCTGGAAGTATGTTTTTGCTCTTTGTCAGCTCACTCCAAAAGTTGCATTCTTAACGTAAGACTAATTTCCCAATATTACATTGTCGGACTGAAATTGTAAATGACTAATTGGTACAGTTATAGTCCTGGCTCGAATAAGAAGTCTCAAAACAACAGGCCCTGACAGTATTCCACAAAGTGTATGCAAAGCAATGGGAACCATGCTCAGCATGCCCTTTTACTCGTACATCTCAAAGCTCACGAAGATTGTTCCCATGCACTGGGCAGAGGTGTTGTACTAATATTACAAAGGCAATGAGAGAGAACTGGGAAGTTACAGGCCAGTAACTTGACTTCAGTTATAAGCAAATTGCTCAATGGGGTCATTTCAGATGCTCTGTATTAACCACCTGAATAGAGGAGGTGTTGTAAGAGAGTTTCCCATTAACCTGGTTGATTCCTTCTAGGTGGTAGAGGTCATGGGTTTGGAAGGTCCAGTCAAAGGAGGCTTGGCAAGTTGCTGCAGTGCATCTTGTAGATAGTACACACCACTTCCACTGTGCACCGGTGGTGGAGGGAGTGAATGTTTAAGGTGATGAATGGGGGAGACGATCAGGCGGACTGCTTTGTCCTGGATGGTGTTGAGCTTCTTGAGTGTTGTTGTAGCTGCACTGATTTAGGCAAGTGGAGAGTATTCCATTGCACTCATGACTGGTGCCCTGTAAATGGTGGGCAGGCTTTAGGGAGTCAGTAGGTGAGTTACTTGCTGCAGATTTCCCAAACCTCTGACTTGCTCTTGTAGCCACAGTATTTATACAACTGGTCCAGTTAAGTTTCTGGTCAATGGTGACACCCAGATATCCCCTCTCCCCAAGGATGTTGATGGTGGGGGATTCAGCAATGGTAATGCCATTGAATGTCAAGGGGAGATGGTTCGATGGCTTCTTGTTGGGGATGCTAATTGCTCGGCACTTGTGCGGCACAAATGTTACTTTCCACTTATCAGCTCAAGCCTGAATGTTGTCCAGGTCTTGCTGCATGCGGGCACGGACTCCTTCAGTATCTGAGGTGCTGTGAATGCTACTGAAAACTGTTCAGTGTACATCCCCACTTCTGGCATTTGCCGCATTGACATGACAGGCCAAATTCTGTGCTGTAACCATGCTATGATTCTATGATGGAGGAAAGGTTAATTGATGAAGCAGCTAAGATAATTGTGCCTCAGAACTTCTGGAGCAATGCCCTGGAGCTGAGATGATTGGCTTCCAACAACCACAACCGTCTTCCTTTGTGCTAGGTATGACTCCAGCCAGTGGAGAGCTTCCTCCTGATTCCCATTGACTTCAATTTTGCTCGGCCTCCTTGATGCCACATTTGGTCAAATGCTGCCTTGATGCCAAGGGCAGTCACTCTCATCTCACCTCTCCTCTGGAATTCAGCTCATTTTTCCATGTTTGGACCAAGACTCCAATGAGGCTGGGAGTCTAGTGTCCCTGGTGGAACCCAAACTGCTCATCAGTGAGCAGGTTATTGCTGAGTAAATGCTGCCTGATAGCACTGTCAATGATACCTTCCATCATTTTGCTAATGATTTGAGAGTAGACCAATGGGGTGGTAATTGGTTGGATTGGATTGGTCCTGCTTTTTGTTGACAGAACATACCTGGATATACCAAAGTTGTAGCTGTACTGCAACAGCTTGGCTACAGGCATGGCTTGTTCTCGAGCACAGGTCTTCAGACCACAGCCTGGATGTTGTTGGGAACCATAACCTTTGCTTTATCCAGTGCACTCAGCCATTTTTTGATATAAAGTGCAGTGAATTGAATTGGCTGCAGAATGGCCTCTATGATGGTGAGAACCTCAGGAGGAGACAAAGATCGATCATTCCTTTGGCACTTCTGGCTGAAGATGATTGCAAATGCTGCAGCCTTTTCTTTTGCACTTGTGCTGGCCTCCACCATGTTGAGGATGGGGACGTCGATGCAGCTTTGTCCCTGTTCATTGTTTAATACCCCTCCTCCCCCAGTTAGTGGTTTAATATTGTTGATACAAAGGTTAAGTGCAAGTGTTAGGTCTAGATGACGAAATAGAATAGTCAGATATTGATGCAATGTGGCAACAGGCCTGCATCTGCTTGGTATCATTCAATACAGAGAAATGTAGTATTATGCACATTAGCAAGGCCAATGTCAAACATGTGTTCACCATGGAGGCTGAACGGGAGAGGAAACTAGGTGTTATCATACATTAATCTCGGAAGACCTATGGCCTTGTGCTGGATGATTACTGCATAAGCAAATATTGTTAGGTTGTACTGTCAAGGCAATCAAATACACAACAAAAAAAACTACACTGTGTTCATGCAATAACATGGTTCGGCCTCCTTTGGAACACGGTGTCTAGTTTTTTGTCCCCACACTTGGTGGTTGATAGAAAAGATTCAGAGGAGAGCCACTAGATTGCTACCAAGTTTAAATGCCCTTAGTTACCATGATAGGCTTAGAGAGTGATCTTTTTGTTTGTGAAAAGCAAGGGCTTTGGGGGAGGTTTGATTCACATCTTTAAAATCATTAAAATATTAGATTTGTTGATTGGCTCGGAGGACCAGGGGACAAGATTATAACTTACATAAGCAGAGACTAGGTTAGATGCTAGGAGGCCGTTCTTTTCAGAGTCATCACCTATGGAACAAGTTGCCAGCTCATTAAATGAGTGTGGATTTGCTGCATTTATTGTGAAGGGATGAGTTCCTGAGTGTGACCAACATACTGTGTAGGTGGGTAGGCATGGAGCAATGCATCACTGTGATCTCCTGCAAGTTGTTTAAATTGCCTGTGGGGGTTAGAGAGGAATTTCCCAGAGTTCTCCATCCTACATTGACCTATGGTTTTTGCCCTCGCTCAGAAGGTTGTGTGGATGAGGGTCAGGATTTGCCGAAGTTGTATCATGGCAGGAGGGAACAAACTTCATGGATCAGCTGTCTTTTCTGTCCTTTGTTTTCATATGAATTGCACATCATACAATTTGATTTTTGATTTAGAGATACAGCACTGAAACAGGCCCTTCAGCCCACCGAGTCTGTGCCGACCATCAACCACCCATTTATACTAATCCTACACTAATCCCATATTCCAACCACATCCTCCACCTGTCCCTCTATTCCCCGACCACCTACCTATACTAGGGACAATTTATAATGGCCAATTTACCTAACAACCTCATACATCATACAAGTATTGAGACTTAACTCCCAACAAAGAAGGACCACGTTGCAGAGAAGGCCAAGAGGAAACTTAGCAGAGGTTTTTAAAATGATGAAGGGCTTTGTCCAGACTAGATCCTTAGGTGGGGAATTCATTGGCAAATGGTCATCAATTCAAAACTGTCACCAAGAAAATGGAGGGAGGTTAGGAGACATTTATTTGCAGAGCAGATTATTGGGATATGAAATGCTTTTCCACAGGGATTGGTTGAGGCAAAGATCACAGCACTTTACAGGAAATATTGGACAAATACTTGAAGCAGAGGATACAGGATTATTAGAAATCCCTGGGTGGTATTAGTTTTGGATTGAAACAAGGCCATTTGGAGAGAGTGGGGCAGAGGGATGACTTTTGGATTGCTCTGGCTTAGAGTTGGCAGAGTCAAAAAAGACCAAATAGGTGATGTCTGTACCATAAAATTGAAAATACCCCAGCTTTAATGAAATGAATAAAAAGTATTACAATCGGCTTCAGTACTCTTGTACAAAAGCATTCCAAACTCCAACTGAGAAAATGCCATAGAATATACAGGCAAATTAAGTAAGTCTGCAGAACCTCACTGGATGGAAGCATGAATCAGAGGGTTTGCGGTACAATACCATAGACCTACCACTCCCACCCATAGAATGACTGTGCTACAGGACAGCTGTTGACTGCACTGTGGCACTTTATTTATCCGGTGCATTGCTTTCTTTCAGTATTTTGCGACATCTATCTTTCTTGTTAGAATCATGGTTAATAGTCAACAGTGTATGCAGCTGTGCCAAATTCTGGGGCAGAGATTTTGTCTGGGCCCCTGAGGCAGGAGGGGAGGGGGAGGCACGGAGTATCATGATGGGTGGCCAGGGTGGGAGGGCGGAAGGCCCGTCGCCTCCCTGTCGCCAAGTGATCTTCCCGTGGTGAGAAAGGCCGACGACGGTCTTTCCGCCCAGAGGCCAATACAGACCCGTAAGTGGCCTATTAACGGCCTCTTCCCATACAAGATAAGAGCTCATGGTAATATATTAGCGTGGATAGAGGATTGGTTAACAGACAGGAAGCAGAGAGAATGGTGCATTTTCAAGTTGGCAGCAGTGAATAGTGGGGTGCCGCAAGGATCAGTGCTGGGGCCTCAGCTATTTACACTCCATATTAATGACTTGGATGAAGAGATAGAGAGTAATGTATCCAAGTTTGCTGATATAAAGCTCGGTGGACAGGTAAGCTTGGAAAGGTAAAGCTTGGTGGAAAGGTCTGGGAGTGTGACAGCATTTCAAGGGCTATGGAAATAGAATGATGTTTCACCCAGAAATGAGTGAAGAATATTCTTGGGCTATACCACATGGTTTGGTTTCACTGGCTAAGTTTGAAGTCCACCCTGTGAATTGGAGAGAAATTCACCGAAATTACAGAAATTCTCACTGCACCCAATGCTGTCAGACTGTGGATTTCATCCAGTCTGTTTTTCCCTGGACTCTGGGGAGATTCACTTTCCATTGTGCAATATCTGGCTAAATATAATTTATGATATTACAATGAGTTGTGTAAAAGACATTAACAGAATCTTTTTGTTCAGTCACTGTAAGTAATGTCAGTCTCCTTGCCTCATAATTATGTCAATGGAGATTTCTCCTGCCTCACATAAGGGTCTTCGCTCAGTTACAGAGTCAGTAAGAGTTTGGTCGCCAGCACAAACCGGGATTAACTTTCTGCAGAAATGGAAAGAATGAATCGGGTTAGTTCACTGGAATATTTGATCAGTGTGATGCTTCGTGAGATACAGGATATTTATTTTCCCACCCTCGCTGTTATTGGTGTCCTTGGTAAGTTTTCTGCCCTGGTATTAATACTGCAACCATGCAAACTCAATTCTTGACTCGAACTGTCAGTTGCGATCCGGTTCCTTGTAAGTAACCATAACTCTATTTCATTATGTAAATGATATTTAACTGTAAACACTGTCTGTATTATGCAAGTTTCCACATCCAACAAGTCTATCTATTCAGTTTATTCTCCTTGCTGTGTGACTGAAAGTACATTGTTCCCTCGATAATGTTACTGGGTGATTTCTTTGATGAACAGTCTGCTCTCTGCATTGAGTCCTGGGAGTAGATTTTACTCTTTACCATCTGGGTGTTAAACAGCACCTGAAGAGGCCGGTGGAAAAAAAAGTGATGAAGAAGGATTGCACGTCCTTTACAGAACCAGCCTGATATTCATTGCACTGAGTTTAAGAGGAGGATAATCAGGCAGGTTTTATTCCTGGTGAAGGGTCTGTTCCCCCACCCTGATTATCATTGTGCACACCGGGTAGGAGCTGCTTAATTGATATATGGTGTTGACATGGCTTTAAGGATAATTTAAAGTCTGCTGGATCAGATTAATGATATCAAGTTGCAATTGGTGATAAATCATTCCACCTGATTTTAATTCTAATTGATTTAAATGAAGTAATGTGTGAAGTAGATTCCTTTCTCATTTTATTGATTTATATTCCCTCGGTTAAGTGGAAATCGACTCTGTTCTCACTCACAGGTGGAAAGTGCCAGATTAATATTGTCCCACTTTCATCCTGATACATTCTCAAACCCGAGGGAGCAGATCTCAGCATCAGTTACAGCATCAACCCCTTGATAGTGACTGTTCATCAAAATAGCTTTGTAATATAAGGGGAGCTTCAAAGATTGGTGCAAGAGATTGAGAGAGATAGAGAGAGCTAGATAGATGGATAGATAGATAGATACAATTTCACGTGTTTTCACATGATTCAGTTCCGTGAGAAAAGATGGAAACAGGCAGACAAGAGGGGAGATGTTCTCAGTCCATGAGCACACAGCATTCTGCCTCAATCCTTTGTTGGGTGTTCAAATTCAAAAAACTCCCAGGTTGCTCAGCAGGTTAGTCATGTGACCAGCTCCTTCTTTAGAACAGTCTCTTCAACATCCTTTATTCGAAGTTCAAATCCAAAAGCTCCAGCCAACTAGACATGTGGCGAAAACTGGTTTGACCATTTCTGTGTATTGAAGGAACAGGGACTGGCTCCCTTTGTTTCCACATTGTCTGGTACTCTGCAAATGTCCTTCCAGTCAGAGATTGCAATTTTTTAAGTTTTAATGTTCATGTGGTGAAATAATGTGTGCCTCAGTCTTGGCTGGTGGGGCTTGCCTGACAGTTGTAATAAGAGTATAAGCATGGGGCACGACTAGAGATATTAATTGAAGTTGATCGTTTAAACAGGGTACGAAATAGTTGGTTCAAAAAGGGAAGAGAGGGTTTTTGTTTACATCATGGATGAGCATCTGTGACCTGTTGCTTACAATTCCTGTTTTTTGCGGGAACGTCAAAACACTTCCTGTGTCTTGGGCAATCAAGCTTCAGCTTGAGCTCAGGATTTGCGAACTTGAGGGGCAGCTGGAATCACTGTGGAGCATAAGGGAGCAGGAGAGTTTCCTGGATTGTACATTGCAGGAGCTGGTCACCCTACAGGCAGTAGGAGTTCAGGATAGCAGTTGAGTGGCCATCTGGAAGAGGAGGAAGAGGCAGGAAGTGAAGGAGTCTTCGGGATGTGTGCTACTCACAAACTAGTACTCAGCTTTAGAGATTTCTGGGAGGGACGATACCTTGAAGGAGTGCAGTCCAGACAAGGAACCAACAGGCAAGGGACTGTACAGGAGGGAGCAACAAAGGGTAGAAATGAAGTTCTTCTTGTATTTCCATCGACAGGGGGATGGATAGGCATTTCTTTAAATGTTATCGGGAGTCCCCCATGTCGTCCTGCTGCCCTGGTGCCAGAGTAAAGGACATCATGGAGAGGGTGCAGGATATTCTGAAGGGGGAAGGGAATGATCCAGAAGTAGCAACAACATAGCAAAGGCTGGTATTGAGGTCCTGTGGTCAGATTTTCAGGAGTTAGGGAGGAAGATAAAGAGTATTAGCTTGAAAGGTAGTAATCTCTGGATTACTCCCAGTGCCACTGATTAGTGAGAGTAGAAATGGGAAGACAGGAAGGATCAATGTGTGGCTTGAAGCATGGTGCAGGAGGGAGGGCTTCAGATTCTTGGAGCATTGGGACCATTTCTGGGGCAGAAGCGAGACCAAGGCGGAACTGTGAGGGGACAAGCACTGGTGAGCGGGAGTTCCAGCAGCTCAAAAGAGGCATGCTCTCACACACTGTCACAGGGACAGAGAGAGAGTTCCACGATTGATGTCACAGCTCAGAAAGTGATGCGTTGCAAGGGGAAACAGCTGATTGGTAAGTAGGAACAGGTGGGTATTTCTACCCTTTTTTACTACTTTCAGTCGCTGAAATTAAAGTAAAGGTGGGGATTTTAGATTGTAGTAGGCAGTGTTTTGAGTGGAATAAGGTTCCTTGCATAATTAGTACTCAAAATTAAAGGGAGTAACGAAGGGAGGTGGTGAGCAGTTGGATGGACAGTATGCGTTCCGAGCCATTTGAGGGAGGCTCTATCATGCTGAGCAAGGAGTTTCTGATGGCGAAGCCCACTCCGTGCTGTCTTGGTTCGTCAGGATCGCTGCCCTGCCAGAAATAGGTGTAGTCTTGCTCTGCAGGAGATCCACTCGCGGGGAGGCGTGTCTCCTGAAGTGCTGCAATGTCTACATTGAGTCTCCTGAGCTCGTTGTTAATGATGGAGGTCTTCCGAGAATCGTTGATCTGTGTAAGTTCTTCCGACAGGCCAGGACACATAGTTCTGACGTTCCAGCTTGCAAAGCGAAGAGCTGGTACCTTCTTTTCTTTTTTCGTGTTGTTTGGTGCGGTGTATCAGTCCACCTTTCGGGCAATGACCCTGAGCTCCAAGCACCCATTGAAGCAGGTAGACTGTGGCGGGACAGAACCTTATTGACCGGAGGCTGCCTGGTTTGAGGCGTGCGGTTGCTGTCCAGTGAGGTGCAATAACTTCTCCCACCGACAAAGGCAACCCGTGGCGCCCAGTTTCTACGCCAATTTATCTGGACTTATAACCCGTAACTGCTGCCTTCCGTGTTGTTTCAGTCGCTGTGAGGCAACTATGGAGTGACCTCTCCATGGCGCATGCCTGGGCAAATTTATGGAGGTTGAGAGTTGCCCAGTCGTCAAAACCCCCCTCTCGGTCTTTCTGGTGGGGTCCAAAGGAATGCAGAGCACGACATTTGGCACCGGTATGGCTGCAGAAACTGCCGGAAACATGCCAAAGGTGACACATGACTGCCTACGGGGTTCCGCTCCGGATTATCTGTTAGGGTTTACTCCCTTAGCCTTGGTCTCTCCCGAGATACCCACAAGGCAGTGGGGTTGTTAGGGCCCCTACACAGGTGTAGGATGATGCCGGTGGGAGGAGGGGATGAGAGGGGGAGGGGTGGAGGGAGGGGGGTGCGAGGGGGAGCTGGGAAGGGGGCTGTAAGGTGGTGGGGGGGTGCAAGGGAAGGGGGTGCAGGGGGAAGATGGTGAGAGGGGGGTGCTGGGACGGGGTTGTGAGGGGGTGAGCTGAGAGGGTGGAGCAGGGAAGGGGACGGGGGGTGGGGGGGGGAAGGGGGGGAAAGCAGGTGCAGGGAATAAGCCATTTCCTCAGTGCCCACCATAAACGTCCGGAAAGCTCATCCACGTCTTTCGGGAGGTGAAGCATCTTTTGGCAGACTTACAATGGTGATTATATTCGCTGAGGGTTTTTTGATGTGGTTTATATAAAGGCATATAGCATTGCCGACAGTGCACTGCAGATGCTCTCCGAGCCATCTCCCGCGGGCGCTTTGAATTTGCGGCTGAGGAACCGTTCGTGGGTTTTTTGGGTGTTCGGGGCACCTTTTCTCAAGGCTTCCCTCGGGTCCCGCTGCTCCTTCTTCACCTCAATGCACTTACCGCACGCCGTGGCCGCAGACACTCTGGACAGTGAAGACATCAGGATCGGAGATTAAAGTATCGACAGCTGTGCTCGTCAGTTTCATTCGGATCAATTTCATTGAGAAAACAAAGAGCAGGTGTGGCTGGGGGAGGGCAGTGAGCCCAGGTAACAGAAACTAAACTAACTGTTAGCTTTTAGTTAGGGCTAAAATGAACTGATTTAAAGAGCCAGGGGAGTTGAAACACTTTAAGAGGGTAGATTGGGGGAGAAAACACTAAGAATGGGAGCAGATGGCCATGGATAGAGTTGAACAGCAAGGGAGCTTCCTCGGGAGCTTACAGCCCAGGAGCCATCTTGCTAGGATTTATACTAGGATTAGTATAAATGGGTGGTTGATGGTCGGCACAGACTCGGTGGGCCGAAGGGCCTGTTTCAGTGTTGTATCTCTTAATAAATACCATTAGCCTTCCTAATTGCTTGCTGCACCTGCATGTTATCTTTCAATGACTTATTGACAAGGACACCCAGGTTCCTTTGTAAATCAATACTTTCTAATCTCTTACCATTTAAAAAATACTCTGCACATCTATTCCTCCTGTCAAAGTGAATAACTTCATATTTCTCCACATTATATTCCATCTGCCACGTTCTTGCCCACTCACTAATCTTTCCAAATCCCCTTGAAGCCACTTTGCATCTTCCTCACAACACACATTCCCACCTAGTTTTGTGTCATCCGCGAACTTGGAAATGCTACATTTGGTCCCCACAGCCAAATCATTGATATTTATATTGTGAACAGCTGGGGCCCAAGCACTGATCTCTGCAGTACTCCACTAGTCACAGCCTGCCAATGTAAAAATGACCCATTTATTCCTACTCTCTGCTATCTGCCTGTTAGCCAATCCTTAATCAATGCCAGTATATTACCTCCTATCCCATGTGCTTTAATTTTGCGAACCAATCTCCTGTGGGGGACTTTATCAAAAGCCTTCTGAAAATCCATGTACTCCGATTCCCCTTTATCAATTCTGTTCGTAACATCCTCAAAACACTCCAACATGATCATCAAACATAATTTCCCATTCATAAATCCATGTTGACTATTCCCAGTCTGATCATTATTATCCAAGTGTCCATTTATCACATCCTCTGGACCAGATTCTAGCATTTTCCCAACTGATGAAAGGCTAACAGGTAAACAGTAAAGCAGTTAGGATATTGGGCTTCATAAGTGGAGGCATTGAGTAGAAAAGTAGTGAAGTTATGTTGAACCTTTGTCAAGCTCTTGTTAGGCTCCAACTGGAGTATTGCATCCAGTTCTGGTCAAATACTTCAGGAAGGTGTGAGGGGACTTGAGCGGATGCAGAGGAGATTTACCAGAATGGCTCCAGGGATAGGGGATCTTAGTTACAGATTTCGGCTGCAAATGCTGGGATTGTTTTGCTTAGAACAATGGAGATTGAGGGAGGATTTATTAGGAGTGTACAAGATTATGGCAAGCTGCGATAAGTTAGACAAGGAAAAATTGTTCTCTTTAACTAATAATACAAAGTCTTGGGACACAGACTGAAGGATTTGGACAAGAAATGCAGGGGGGATCTGAGGAAGAACTTTTTTTCCACAGTGGGTGGCAATTACCTGGAACTCAGTGTCCACAAGGATGGTGGAAGTGGAGACAATCAATGACTTCAAAAGGAAATTAGATGAACACTGGAAGGAAATAAGCTTGCTGGGCTACGGGGATCGAGCAGGGGTGTGGGACTGATTGGATCGCTCCATGGAGAGCCATCATGGACTTAATGGCTGAATGGCCTCCTTCTTTGCCATAAATGATTCTGTGTCCTGGGGTTGATATGATTGACCTCCAACAACCACAACCATCCTCCTTCATGCCACGTTTGATTCCAACCAGTGGAGTGTTTTCCCCTGATTTCCGTTACTTCAATGTTGCTGAGACTCTTGGTGCCAAACTTGGTCAAATGTTGCCTTGATGTCAAGGGCAGCTGCTCTCACCTCACTTCTCGAATTCAGCTCTTTTTTCCATGATTGGACCAAAACTGTAATTTTGTCTGAGCAGAGTTCCCCAGGCAGAACCAAACTGAGCATCAGTGAGCGGGTTATTGCTGAGTAAGTGCCGCTTGATAGCACTGTCAATGACACCTTCCATCACTTTGTAGATGATTGATAGTAGACTGATGGGCGGTAAATGGCCGGATTGGATTTCTCTTGCTTTTTGTGGACAGGATATACTTGGACAATTTTCCATACTTTTGGGTAGATGTCAGGATTGTACTGGAACAGCTTGTTCCTGAGCACAACTCTTCAGTAATACAGCCAGGATGTTATCAGGGCCCATAGTCTTTTCTGTACCCAATGCCTTCAGCCTTTTTGAGATCTTGTGCAGTGAATTGAATTGGCTGAAGACTGGCATCTGTGATGCTGGGAACCTCAGGAAGAGGCTGAGATGGATCATCTACTCAGCACTTCTGGCTGACGATGGTTGCAAATGCTTCATCCTTGTCTTTTGCACTGATGTCTTGGTCTATAATCACAGCACCCCCCCATCCCCCACACCTCAACTTAGATACAGAGGTTAACAAAGATACAGACAGATCGGCAGAAAGTCAGACAGAAGGATAGACAGACAGGCAGACAGTTAGATGGATGATGTATTTAGCAGACTGACAGATACATCCGCAGACGGGTTGATGGATAGACAGATATGTGCATAATTGTCTCTTTGTGATAGTGTTAAACAAGCAATATAACCTCAGCCTCCCATAATACCGCTCTCACAGATTTATTTTAAATTGATTGCAATGGATAGTGAAATTTAACATTGAGGGGGTGGCCCTGCCCACTGGCTGAAATGTTGGGGGAGAGCCCACCTCCACTGGGCCTGGGGGTCTCGCTGCTATTTTCGTGGCTCAGGCCCTTAATTGGCTTCAGTCAGGACTTCCACCCTCTGAGGCAGCAAGTCCCACTTCCAAGAGCTTCTGACCAATCAGAGACCCAGCAGCTCTTCAGTCCTAGCAGTGCCAGAGAGACTGGTGGCCACTGCTGGGGAAGCACCCAGCGAGAGGAGCTGCGATGGATGCTGGCCTGGGAGCAGGTAAGTGGGGCTGGG
The DNA here is from genome assembly GCF_036365525.1 of Heterodontus francisci. Taxonomy (NCBI): domain Eukaryota; kingdom Metazoa; phylum Chordata; class Chondrichthyes; order Heterodontiformes; family Heterodontidae; genus Heterodontus; species Heterodontus francisci. The sequence goes on from NC_090410.1 coordinate 34,809,363, forward strand.
GCTTGTCAGGGTTAATTGCTAGGCCCCGGTGAGGGGGGGGGCATGTGTCGGAGAGCAGGGCGAGGCATTAGTATTATCAGGGATGGCCCGTACTGGCGAGGAGCCCTCCATGGGGCACAGGGTGCTCAGTCAGGAGGGCCATCCCCAGCCTGCAAGGATGTCACCAGGTATTACTGGGTGGGCTTCTCAGGTGCTGTAGTGTTTGACTCCTGCTGGGATTGCTGGAACAGGCCCTTAAGAGGCAATAAACTAGACAGTTAAGGGCCTCAATTGGCCTGGGGTGGCCATTTGCCACCTTCCTCCCCGCTGGTAAAATAGCAGTGGGGGGCGGACAGGTTACCGGCACGGCCCCCCCACTACAACCCCACCCCCCCATCTCCCCCCACCTCCCACATGATTTCATGGCACTCCTGCCTTCCAGCACACGACCAGTGTTGGGGTGAGGGGTGGGTGTTAAATTCCAGCCAACGGCTCATCCAATACCATCGAATTTATTTCATCAGCGGAAGTTGAAGGTTTCCCCAATATTCAATGTCGGAAATTGGACAGGGTGTAAAACGCTCAGCCAATCCATTACTGCCATTTTCATGTCCGGGAGTAAAGGAGAATATTCTGCTATTATTTCCAGCACTGATTTTTTATAAAGGTTCTCCCTCTTCCTCTCTAGAAGGTTCTGTATCCTTGATGTGTGTTCACAAGACAGGTATCTTCATGTCCTACAGGTAATGACAGAATGTTCCCTTTTGGTCAATTTTGCCACTGCCCTTTCACAACGCAGATATTTGCTGCACAGAAAGAGATGTTTCACCCTCTCCTCTCCATCTCAGCTGTTTGCTGGAATAATCCAGAAATGAATCCCCAGACCCACTCTCTCCTCATGGCTTGGTGTCTTCCTCTGATTCTTGTTTAGATTTCCTCCTTAGTTAGAAGTATATCCTTTGAGAGTGATTGTCGCTCTCTCCTGTTCCAACCCATCTCATTGCTGATGTTTATTTTGATGTATCTAATTTGTGGTTTTAATTCTCTGTTATTCTTTGCATCTAATTTCAGCCTAGATTTTAACCCAATGTCCCCTCGTACACCCCGGGCAGGAACTTGGTGAGTTCGGGACGGCCACCCGGTTTACAGCCCACCCGATTTTGCTGTCCATTGGCTTCAATGTTGCCCATAATTGGATGGGATGTAAAACAGACGTCCGCCTCGAGCCCACCCCATTCATGCTTGTCGGGTTAGTTTTAAATCAGGGTTTATACAGGTTCCTTGCTAGATTTCAGTACTGGAGCCCACTCTCAACTTACCATTCATAAAGTTTGAGGTTGGGCAGAGGGTGGAGAAGGTGATTTTGCTGTGGCACTTAACATGGCTGATTAAATCTTTTACTGGTCCAACATTCAAGCAGACACTTGTCAGCAGCAGACACCGCACAGTGATCAGGAACAACACCCAGGGAATTACCCACACTGTGAGCTGAATTTAATGACCCCCGGAAATGGGTGCCGTTCCCATTTGTCATGTGGGCAGCTGTCCCATTGGGATTATGTGGCCGATGGCCATTTGCTTACTGGAGGCACGGGGCATCCCCGGGCCATGGTGGGGTGGGAGACAAGATGCCAAATACGCTGTCAGATGACTCGGGAGTAATGTTGCCACCATTTTTAAAGGCCTACCAACCCTACATTCACTCCTGTCTGTTTTGAAAGCGTGCCTTCCTGAATGCCCTTTGCTGCATCACGACCCATTCTACTGCCTTTGCTGCCTGATAGGCAGGGAGCTAAACCCGAGCCTGCAGCGACCATGACTGAAGGAAGACATCGGCTGACCCCATGGTTTAGTGCTGCCTCCCTGGAGATTCTCCTCCAGGCTGCAAGGGAAAGGTGGGAGTGGGAGTCTTCTCCAGTGATGCAAAAAAGAGGTCCTCCCACATGACCGAGCTAGCCTGGATGGAGATTGTAGAGGAGGTCAGCAGCCATGGAGTCACCCCCTGAACATGGGTACAGAGTCGCAAATGGGTCAACGGCCTCATTCATTGTCCTTACCTCACTTGCATATGGCTATGTGACAGAGTGCCTAACATGGGAATTTAGTAAGTGTGGGAATTTCAAGGGTTGATCTCTTTCTAAAATCGAGTCAAGTTACACTTAGCATTTAACTTAACTTTCACATTAAATTGGAATTCCTTTCAGTTTTAGTCAGCGGTAAACAAACTGCACAGTTGGTCCTAAAATCCACAAACAGGACTGTCCTGGCAGACCCATCGTTTCAGCCTGTTCCTGCCCCAGTGAACTTATTTCTTCCTATCTTGACTCTATATTTTCTCCGCTGGTCCTTTTTCCTCAACCGAGGATTCCCCCCCACTGTGGATGACAGGGCCCTCAACCGAGTCTGGCCCATTTCCCCCATATCTGCCCTCACACCTTCCCCTCCCTCCCAGAACTGTGACAGGGTTCCCCTTGTCCTCACTTTCCACCCCACCAGCCTCCACATCCAGAGGATCATCCTCTGCCATTTTTACCACCTCCAGCGTGATGTCGCCACCAAATACATCTTCCCCTCCACTGCCAGCATTCCAAAGGGATCATTCCCTCTGCGACACCCTGATCCACTCCTCCATTACCACCGACACCTCATCCCTTTCCCACGACACCTTCCCATGCAATTGCAGAAGGTGTAATACCTGCACTTTAACTTCCTCTCTCCTCACTATCCAAGGCCCCAAACACTCCTTTCAGGTGAAGCAGCAATTTACTTGTCCATCTTTGAATTTAGTGTACTGTATTTGCTGCTCACAATGCGGTCTCCTCTGCATTGGGGAGACCAGTCACAGATTGGATGATCATTTTGCTGAGCACCACTGCTCAGTCTGAAAGCATGCCCCCGAGCTCCCGGCTGCTTGCTATTTGAACACTCCCCCCACTCTCATGCCAACATTTGTGTCTTTGGCCTGCTCCAGTGTTCCAGTGAACATCAACACAAACTCGAGGAGCAGCACCTGATCTTTCGATTCAGCATTCTACTGCCTTGCAGACTGAACATTGAGTTCAATAACTTCAGAGCATGACTGACCTTTGTAATATATTATTTTTTCACCATGTGCCTTCTTTTCATGTAATCGGAGCTGCTCATTATTCCACGATTAACACTCTCTCTTTACTAATGTATTGTCTTGAACCACAAGCATTAACACACACTTTGCCTTTGTCCCAAGATGGCTTTGTTATTTAATCTCTCCTGTCCTATCAAAAACTTTCCCCTTCGTTCTCTCCCCCACCCCACTCCCCCCTCCCCTTCACTTGCTTAAAACCTCATTCTTTTCTAACCTTTGCAAGTTCTACACCCTTTGACAGATTTGAACATACCGTACTCCTCCAATGTCTCTCCACTGTCATCCAGCTGGTTGGGACTGCATTTGCCCAGCTCCATTCTTTTCTTTCTAATTGTTGCCAAAGTATCACTTGCAATGGCTTCTCTTCCCACTCCCGCACCATTATCTATGTTTTCCCCCGAGGATCGATCCTTGTCCTCATCTTATTTCTGATCTGTATGCTGCCCCTCAGTGACATCATCCGAAAGCACTCATTAGTTTTCACAAGTACACTGATGACACCCAGCTCTACCTGACCACCACCTCTCTCAACTTCTCCACTGTCTCTATATTGTCAGACCTCTTGACCGACATCCAGTCCTGGATGAGCAGAAATAACCTTGAATTAAATACTGAGAAGATTGAAGTCACTGTCTTCAGTCCCCCGCTACAAACTCCGTTCCCTAGTTACTCTTCCCAGTAACCTTCTGAGTCTAATCCAGACTGTTCACCATGTTTGACCCCAAAGTGAGCTTCTGATCTCCTATCTTCATCATCACTAACACTGCCTATTTCCACCTCCATAACATCACCCAACTTATCCCAGCCTCAGCTCATCTGCTGCTGAAATCCTCACTCATGTCTTTAGCACCTCCAGGCTTGACTACCAACACACTCCCATTGGTCTCGCACATTCTACCCTCTATAAATTTGAGGTCATCCTAAACTCTGATGCCTATTTCATTACTCACATCACAATAGCATGAAGTTACATTACTGGTGGCACTGGCTCTGTACATGTTTATGGGCATTTTTGAGCCAGAGACAGACTGTCAGCTATGTTTCACTCGTAGGCAATATTTAGAGTTAACAGTTGTAGTAACCAAGGTATGAATTATATCCCCCAGTCTGGAAAGGGTAAAGTTCCAGTCCTTGGCATCAGGAACAAAAAAAAACTTCATAAAGACTGTCTTCAATATGCCAGTTATGTAACACAACAACATAGTCACTCAGCAACTGGTTATGGAAGGAGACAACCTTCAATACATCTAGTCCACACATACACAGTATTCTGTTGCTGCATTTCCAATAGCCTCAAATCCCATTTGCTCACAAGCAACTGTTTAACTCCTTATTGAAACATATTGATTTTTCTTGTTCGACCAGTCGTGTCGGCAATATGTTTCACTCACTTAATACCCTTTTACTATCACAAATCTACCTGTATTTTCTAATTGATTTTCCTTAAGTTGTAAAAATGGTCCCTTATGCTTAAATTGTGTACATGACAGTAAAAACTGAAAATCCTGTTAGGCCATTGCTCACAAAACTATTTATTGCTGATTCATTATGGCATGACAAGTCTTATTGTGAAAAAGACACCCAGAAATGAGGTATTTCCGACAAAACAACAGATGGAAACTTGTTTCTCATCCTCTCCTGTTGTTTCACATCCTGTCTCAAGGCTGCCCTGGTGATCTCGTTTCACAATGTGGCTACATAAAGAAGTAAAGAAATGCAAATCAGACACCCTGCAGTTGAGGCAAAAACTATTTAACAGCATCAGCTATGTTGTGCCCTGACACATTAAACCGTAAAACATCCTGACAATGAACAACAAGAACTATTTCATTATTTCTAGTTGCAGTCTTAATCTACAAGCTGTCTATAAGTGAAAAGCAGCCAACAAATGTAATCATATCAAATTAAATCAAATCCCAACCCCATGTATGTATGTTATCATGACCAAGGCGGGGGTAATGCACTGTTAATCCAGTCCCACTACTCCATCGGTCACAGCATATCAAGAAAGTTTTCTACCTACCTAAGAATAGCAAAATTAGACACTCTATTTGTCCACCACAATAAAGGACATCAAACCAGGTGCAATGTCAGGTTTAGGCATGAATACTATTGGTGAACTCCAGCTGCTTTGATTTGTCTGGATTTAAGTGGTAATGATGCTGTTTTATGGGAACGGATTCCCCTACATCCACATCATGTGCAGCAAAGGTTGCACACCCTGGCTTATCCCTACAGACCCTTTTAAATGCTGTGTGTAGACTTGTTAGGTCTTCTCGTTTTTCTGCATCTAAGTCCGAAATCATTTGTCCAATTTTCCGAGCCATTCTGTATTGACTACCCGGATAGTAGGAGGTTCAATTTCAGTATTGCCTAGGCCTCTTGCTGCCTCATCCTCACTATTCCTTTCATTCTTATCTGTCCCTATTACCTGACATACTTGGACTGGCTTATCCTCCTCCCTGCGATAATATTGCTTTAACATATTGATATGACACAGCCGATTCTTTTTCTGGTGATCTGGGGTGTCAATCAAGTATTTTACAATACCAACCTTTTGACCACTTTATATGAATCATTGAACCACGTTTTTAATGGCTCACCCTGTAAAGGTAATAATACGAATACTTCATCCCCTGGTTGAAAAGTTTGACTCTTTGTCTTTTCGTCTGCCCATTTTTTCATCGTGCTTTGGGATGCATTCAGGTGTTCCTGAGCCACATTGCAAGCTTTCGTGGGCCTTTCCCAGAACATGGATACAGAGTCTAGTACTGGAGATTCATTCCTTTGTTCTAAGAACCTGTCTTTGATGAGTTTAGACGACGTCTTATCTCATGTCCATAAACCAATTCAAAAGAACTAAAACCTATAGACTCATTCGATGAATCACTCGTGGCAAATAAAAGAAATTCTAGCCCTTTATCCCAATCATGGGGATATTCATGACAGTATGTCGTCATCATTGTTTTGAGAGTTTGATGGTACCTTTCTAACGCTTATTGTGTCTGGGTCATATGCTAAAGATTTTAACTGTTTGATATCCAAATTGTCCATGGCTTCTTGAAATATCTTAGACATAAAATTGGCACCTTGATCCGATTGAACTTCAAATGGTAATCCATATCTTGTAAAAAATTGGGTGAACTTCTCTCTTCTACTTTAGCAGTAATTGTCCTCAAAAGAATGGCCTCTGGAAATCGAGTAGCCATATCCATGACAGTGAGTATATATTGATATTCCGCTTTTGTTTTTGGCTAGGGTCCTACGCAGTCCACCAACACCCTACTAAATGGTTCCTCAATAATTGGTATGGAAATTAGGTGTGCCGGTTTTGTGGTAGGTTGTGGTTTTCCCACCACTTGGCACATATGGTATATCCTTCAAAACTGCCTCATGTCCTTTGTAAGGCCTGATTAATAATAATATTGATTTATAAGTGATTTGGTCTTCCGGATCCCCTCTGTCCTGCTAGATGAATGTCATGTGCTATCCTTAATAATTCTCAGTGATATTTTTGTGGTACCACTACCAGTCGAATAACCATCCAGTCTTCATCTGCAGATCTATGAGGCAGTCTGCATTTCCTCTTCAGAACCCCGTCTTCAACATAATAGCCTTCTGGAATTCCTTTCGCCTCAGCTTCCGTCAGAGCTGACTGTATGATTTTATGTAACTCTGGATCAGCTTGCTGTGCTGCAATGATAGAAGATTTGTTAAAGATCTTATTTGGATTATCTAAATCCCCAAGGAATGTTTCAGATTCTCGGTTATCTGTTTGCGTTGCCAATTTTACATCCGACAATGGAACTTGTTTAGCCATTGCTCGGGTTACTACACACGCAGGAAATATTCCTGGAACTTGTTCCTGTAATTGTTCTGTTCCTTTAACTTGACTTGGTTTCTCTTTGTCTACAGGAGAAACTGATACTTTTGCTCCAGCCAAATCATTCCCTATGAGTAAGTCAATTCCCTTTACTGGCAAGCTAAGGCCAACTCCTACAGTTACTGTCCCAGACATGAGGTCACACTCTCAGTGCAGTAGTACAAAGGTACGGGTATATACTCCCCACCAATACCATTAACTAAGATTTTAGCATTCAGTGCACTCTTTAGTGGAAATGTTATACCTTTCCCCAGCAAAAGAGTTTGGGTTGCTCCTGCATCCCTAAGTATAATGATAGGATTGCCTGCCTCACTTGAGGGATATGGAGTTACTTTTCAGTTTAATAAGAATTCCCTATAACCTACAGGTATCTTATTCTCAATCCCTACACTCACTTTGGTTTTTGTATCTGGTTTAACAGCTGCCGTCAATCCCACAGCCCGGTCTGCTGTACTCTCAGTCAGAGTCCCTTTCCCTGCCTTAGTTTTGTGTATACCAACAAGTCCTATGGGTTTACCTCGCAACTTCCTGAATTCTGAACAAAAATATCCCACCTTGTGGCAATGATAACACTTTGATTTGTGGATCTCACTTCGACCCTCAGCACCTTCCTTTCTGGCCTGAGGAGAGGATCCTGGGGTATTCCCTGCTGTTCCTTCCTCTCTCTAACTACTTGTCTTCCTTTCACCTTCTCACTTTGTATCCTTCTCAGGTTTGTGGTTTGATGGACAAAGTGTTTTGGCTGATTCACAAGCTCAAAATCATCAGCAATTTCTGCTGCTTGCCTGACTATTAAAACTTTCTGGTTCTCTACATGAGTTCTCACGACTGGAGGGATTGAATTTTTAAACTCTTCCAAGAAAATCAATTCTCTAAGGTTCTCATATGTGGCTTCCACCTTTGCTGCCTGTGTCTAATTGTCATGCAGATCCAGACCTACCAAGAATGAGGTATATTAATTTTGTCATAGAAAGCTTGTTTTGAACTGTTGCTGGAGCGAGGAAATGACTTGTTAAACAGATCAGCCATGGCTGGAAACAAACATTCATCTACTAACAGACAGTGATCGTGGAGACAAAGCACCATTCCCTGACACATTCGACCCACAATGGACTTTGATCTCCAAACACTGAAAGTGAAGAAGCTCATATTCCAGGATGACTGCTAAGATGGCTGAATCCACAAACAGACATGGTTAAACCAAATGATCACATAACTAATCTGGTGGGCAACATGAGTTTTTTTTTGAATCGTCCAGGTAGTTTGAGAGCAAGGAGACTGTTTGCTACTGGATTGTAAAGACCTCTCCCGGCTGGCTCACCACAGCCTGTCCTGTCAGCTTCCATCTCTTTCTCACAGAACTCCAAATCCACTGAAGACATGAACCATAAGAGAGAAGAGTCTCCTACATCAAACAAGCTTTAAGAAGAATACTGGACCCCAATGAAAAGCAAGACCTATTACAATCAAGGACTGTGCAATGAGCTTGAAGAACAGCAACCAAAACCATCTTCAGATATTGCCTCAAACTTTTCCACTTTATTTCTTCAGCTCTTTTCTGTCTCTATCTGCAAGTGGTATCGTAGGCATTCACCGAATTAGAGTTTAAGTTTAATAAAGTTCAACCTTTCTTCTTCAAAACTAGAAAACCTGTTTGGCTGATTTCTTTGCCTGACAATTGGAAAACAGTGAACAGGGATTCAAAAAGAGAGAACTAAAAACACAGTGTGTTTAAAATCACACCCTGTTACAAGAAGACCAGGTGAAGGCTGAGAGGGAACTTTTGTACCCATTCTCACTAGGTCGTAACAACAATGATCAGAATTAATTTGCTTTATCCTCTCAAATTCTACATAAGTCTGCCTAGCCAATCTTCCGAAACTCCTGTCAGGAAGCTTCAGGGACTAACTCATATGCAGTGAGAATAGCCTTTTTTGTCATCTCATAATCTGCAGAAGCCTATTCAGGAGCATGGCACAAACTTCATGATCTGTGCCCATCAACCTGCTTTGCATAAGCAGTGTCCAGCTTTCCTTTGGCCATTTCATTTCTTTGGCTATTTTTTCAAATGAAATGACAAATGCCTCAATGTCCCTTTCCTCAAACTTAGGGAGAGCTTGCATAAATTTAAAGAACTTTTCACTGGGTCCTGGGCTGGATTCAGATGCTTCATGACCAGAATTTTCCCTGGAGTCAAGACACCTCTTTGTCTGAATTCCATCTCTTTTAATCTCAATTCCCTCTCTACTTTTGCATTTTCTCTCTTAAGTTCAAGTTTTCTCAATTCTTTTTCAGCTTCAAGTTGTTTCAATTCTATTGCTTTTGTTCCTTCCTGTTGAAGCTCCAGTTGCTTGAACTGTAAATGAATTTTAGCCTAGTCAACTGCTTCACCCTCTGACTAACTATCTTCTTGTTCTTCTTCTTCAAATTTCTAATGTTGGGATATTATGTCAATTATCTCTGCTTTTTTAGCACCTGATTTCAATTCTAACCCCAGTTGTGCTGCTAATTCTTTTAGTTTAATCTTGGTTAAAGCTTTCAAGTCACTGAGGGACACCTTCTCCTTTCCCAGAAAAAGCTGCTGCAACTGCTAATGCCATTCTGATGGTGTAGACTTTACCTTATTACACAAGAAATCTGGCTCCTTTATTTGTTTCTCTTTCAATTCCCTGTTGGAGTGGAATGACTAAATGAATCACTCGACACCCAGATACGATTCAACTGTCAAAGAGTTTATAGTTTTACACCAGTGGGGTGCAGGCCTCTGGGCAGTCCAGGTACCTCTCCACCAAACAGAAGAAATTACACACTTTAAATACAGTTACTCAGCCCATATCGGCTGGATATTGTCTAATTGATTAGGGGTCTTATAACCACATGGACGCATGATCAGGGCATGTTCTACCCCATATTCTGAGGGTCTCATCATCTTGTAACTATGTGATCAAGTCCTGTCGTACCCCTTATCTCTTTCGGTGAAGAATAACAGATGTAGAACTTTAAGCTTGTTTACAACAATGAGACCCTGTATCAGTGCGTGTCCAGGGCCTCTTCTTATCTAACTGCTGGCTGGGTTTGTCTATGAGTGTGCTTAACTGCCTTGTTTTGTCAAGGCCTATGGTATACATTATTTCTAATCTAGTTTCTACCGAGGCAGTTAATTAATCTAGACTCTACAACAATTTACTATGTTTTGCATGGTACTAAGGCAGGCTACAATCTGCTGTTTCAGCCAAATTCCTTCTTCAGCCATTTTGTAGCCATCCCTGTTATTTTGTTCATTTAACTGCTGCTTCTGCCACAGCTGGCCCTTACAATCCCCGCTTTCGGTAATGGTCTACCCCTAGGCCCATTAACCGACTTATTCTGATGTTTTATACTGCCCGGTATTCCCTGCCTCATCCGTGCTGGCCAGTCATGGGATTTCGGGAATTCCGGTCATTCAGATCAAATTATAGTGTTCCATGGGAGCCTGTAGTCTACACCATTCCCTTGCTCGGGCGTGTGCTCTCTTCCTCAGTGTATAGCCCCTGCAAGGTCTGTAAGCTATTGTTCCCCGTGCCAATGCCAGTATTAGCTGTACTCCCACTAAAATGTGTGATATTATTCTCATCCAGGGGTGGATGTTAACATTCATTCCCCAGTCCCATACCTCTTTCCACCAACTTCCATCTTCGAGTTCTCGCTCGGTGTTTTCCTGGAGAGTATCATTTTTCTTTTGTAGCTGGTGGTGGAGTTTTACTGACTGTCCTGTCCTCTGCCTTATCTCCCCTAGTTCCTCTACTAAGTGTGGGATGGGGGCTTGTTCTGGTCTTTTCAGCTTGAATTATGAGCTCCTTTATAACCCTTCGAAGTCATTCCACATTCTTGTTTACCCCTTGTATATCTCAAGAATTGATTAAAGAAGTCCCAGTATTGATCCCTGTTGCTACGTCATTTAATATTTCTCTCTTGTATTTATGAAATGGGTAATGCCCCATTAACTGAGTGGCCCCTGTGACATCAGCAACTTGACATATCACAACATCAGTTAACATATTATACATAGTCTTTGCCTGCGCTGAACACTGCTCCGGCATCCGGATGCCTGAGACTTTGATCAGCAAGGGCACAATTTCATGCTTAAAATTATCGGACAAAATCCCTCCCTCATTCAACAGGACTATTCCACTGTTGGGTCCTTTTGCTATTAGAACAAAGAACCGTACAGCACAGGAACAGACCATTCAGCGGTCCAAGACTGCGCTGATCATGATGCCTGTCGAAACTAAAACCTTCTGCACTTCCGGGGCCCATGTACTTCTATTCCCATCCTAGTCCTGTATTTGTCAAGATGCCTCTTAAACGTCGCTATCGTACCTGCTTCCACCACCTCCCCTGACAGCAAGTTCCAGGCACTCACCACCCTCTGTGTAAAAAAACTTGCCTCGCACATCCCCTCTAAACTTTGCCCCTCACACATTAAACCTATGTCCCCTCGTAACTGACTCTTCCACCCTGGGAAAAAGCTTCTGACTATCCGCTCTATCTCTGCCGCTGATAACTTAGTAAACCTCTAACAGGTCGCCCCTCCACCTCTGTCGATCCAGTGAAAACAATCCGAATTTATCCAACCTTTCCTCTTAGCTAATACCCTCCAGACCAGGCAACATCCTGGCAAACCTCTTCTGTACCCTCTCCAAACCCTCCACGTCCTTCTGGTAGTGTGGCGACCATAATTGTATGCAATATTCCAAGTGTGGCCTAACTAAGGTTCTGTACAGCTGCAGCATGACTTGCCAATTTTTATACGCTGTGCCCCAACTGATGAAGGCAAGCATGCCGTATGCCTTCTTGACTACCTTATCCACCTGCGTTGCCACTTTCAGTGACCTGTGGACATGTACGCCCAGATCTCCCTGCCTGTCAATACTCCTAAGGGTTCTGCCATTTACTGTATACTTCTCACCTGTATTAGACCTTCCAAAATGCATTACCTCACACTTGTCCAGATTAAACTCCATCTGCCATTTTCCCGCACAAGTCTCCAACCGACCTATATCCTGCTGTATCCTTTAACAATCCTCATCACTATCCACAAATCCACCAAACTTTGTGTCATCCGCAAACTTACTAATCAGACCAGCTACATTTTCCTCCAAATCATTTATATATACTACAAACAGCAAAGGTCCCAGCACTGATCCCTGCCAAACACCACTAGTTACAGCCCTCCATTCAGAAAAGCACCCTTCCACTGCTACGCTCTGCCTTCTATGACCGAGCCAGTTCTGTATCCATCTTGCCAGCTCACCTCTGATCCTGTGTGACTTCACCTTTTGTACCAGTCTGCCATGAGGGACATTGTCAAAGGCTTTACTGAAGTCCATGTCAACAACATCCACTGCCTTTCCTTCATCAATCATCTTCATCACTTCCTCAAAAAACTCAATCAAGTTTGTGAGACACGACCTCCCCTTCACAAAACCATGCTGCCTCTCGCTAATACGTCCATTTGTTTCCAAATGGGAGTAAAACCTGTCCCGAAGAATCCTCTCCAATAATTTCCCTACCACTGGCATAAGGCACACCGGCCTATAATTTCCTGGATTATCCTTGCTACCCTTCTTAAACGAAGGAACAACATTGGCTATTCTCCAGTCCTCTGGGACCTCACCTGTAACCAATGAGGTTACAAAGATTTCTGTCAAGGCCCCAGCAATTTCCTCCCTTGCCGAGACACTTAAGTTCTTTAGGGGTTGTGGACAGTGTTAAAGGGCGAGGTGTTGTCGGATCAGGGGGAAAACTTATGTACAATGATAAGGCTGGTGTTAACCTGGGCTCGATGTATCCACACACATCCATATTCCCTTCAACTTTCCTTATCGTCTTTTGCCCAGTGGGAGGGGCACAAACAATTCCAAAGACACAGCTCTCAGTCACCCCTCCCCCTTCTGTCTGGTCACGCAGTTACCACGGTCATCCATGGAGCACGGTACACATACTACATATTTGCCCGGATTCACTATAAGCCATGCATTCAAGTAGGTTCGGTCCCTATTTTGATCTTTACTTGCAAGTATACACTTCCCATCCAACATGTTGTGCAATGCCCCATAGTTCAGATAGTCCATATTAATATTAATCCATTGTACATTCGTCACCGGGTCTTTGTTCTTCTTCTCCTTTCATTTTCCCAAGCCTCCGGATATTAGCATCAGGCCCCACAGCCACTGCAGTCCATTCCTTCCCATTCTCCACTCATGGTTCTGGCTGTCATTTAAACACACCGTCCTGGTAGTCACCAGGTGTTAGTACTTGTCCATGTTGTGAGTGTCCCCTAATGAGGTATACATGTCTACCTGTGGGGACCGAACACATCCTGGGGAATCCAGGAGTTAATTTATATTCTTATCATCTCTACTCTTTTGAAATTATCTATTTGGTCCCATCGTGCTTGGGCCTCTTTTCCCACAATCCTTGCCCAGTTAATAGCCCATCTAATAATAATCCAAACGCCTATCAACACTACCATTATTCCCAGCCCCCCGAATAGTCCATTCTCAAGTGTATTTTTCCATTCCCAGTATCTCTTTGCATAACAGGTGGTGGTCAGTGTACATGTTATTTCGGGGTCTGTCACTTGCTGTTGTCTTTATATACCTTCAGTTGGGACCAATGTTTCTATCGGCCCTTCCCTTTCATATCTATGCATGTGCATGTGTCACTGGTCATGATTATGTCATCGGGCCCTATCCACTGTGGGGCAAATCCTATTTTTTCCGGGGTAACCTGTACAAAGACTTGGTCATCTGCGATGTGGGTTTGTGAGGGTTTGGGTCCCCCTTTGACTCCAGATCTCTTGTTGCTTGTTGGTCCCTTGCCTCCTGATGTAGATTCCGCAATTGTTGGTCTCGTTGGGTCACATACTGCCTCATCTTATCCCTGTGGGGTCCCATCTCAGCGCCCCCTACTGTAATACTTTCGGGGAGCCTCACAGCTCTTTCTGTCATCAATTCAAAAGGAGTCAGGCCTGTTGTTTGGTTTGGGGTGGCCCTTAGTCTCATCAAAATGCCTGGGAGTAAGTCTATTCAGCCTTTTCCTGTCTCAGCTATCACCTTGGATGTGGCGGTTTTGATGATCTTATTCATTCGTTCCACCATTCCCAAACACTGGGGGTGATATGGGATGTGGAATCGTTGTTGTATTCCCAGGAGGCCACAGGCCTTCTTCATAATACTTCCCGTGAAATGGGTCCCTTAATCTGAATCGGTTTGTAGAGGCAACACCCCATCTAGGGATAATGTCAAAGGCTAGAATGTGGGCCACAGTGTGTGCACTGCAGTCCCTGGTCGGGAATGCTTTGACCCACTGGGTAAACTGATCTATGATCACCAGGCAGTATTTCTTTCCCCAGCTGTTGGGCAGGGGTCTGGTGAAGTCTATCTGAATGTTCCCCCAGGGTCCCTTGGGACGTGGCTGATATGCCATTCGGACCTTTATTGGTTTACCTGGGTTGTGCTGTGCACAAATAATACATCGCTTGCAGTGCTTGGCCACATCCCTGCCAATTCTGGACAACCACCAATCTCAGAGGAGGCGGCCAAGCATACTGTCTCACCCATTGTGATCTGGTTCATGGTACAGTTTCAGGAGGGAATTTCGTATACACTCTGGTGCTACAACTAATGATCCCTTTCTCCACACCCCATCATCGTTCTGGCTTGCCCCTTCCTGTTCCCATTTCTTTCTTTCATCGACACTTGCTTCTGCCTGCACTTTCTGTATATTCATCTCCTCTGGCCCCATCGCTGCTATTTGGCCAATTGTTGGGACCACGTTTTCTGCTGCTTCTTTTGCGTCTGCGTCTGCGCCCGCTAACATGTACCCGTGCTGTACCTCCGTTTCTATCTTTCTGTGTGCTTTTATTTTTATAACCGTTGCTTCCGCAGGGTCTTGGCCGCCTCCACTAGTTTCTGAATTATGTTTTCGTGGCGCGATGGTTAGCACTGCAGCCTCACAGCTCCAGCGACCCGGGTTCAATTCTGGGTACTGCCTGTGTGGAGTTTGTAAGTTCTCCCTGTGTCTGCGTGGGTTTCCTCCCACATGCCAAAAGACTTGCAGGTTGATAGGTAAATTGGCCTTTATAAAATTGCCCCTAGTATAGGTAGGTGGTAGGGAAATATAGGGACAGGTGGGGATGTGGTTGGAATATGGAATTAGTGTCGGATTAGTATAAATGGGTGGTTGATGGTCGGCCGAAGGGCCTGTTTCAGTGCTGTATCTCGAAATAAAAAAAATAAAATAAAATGGTGTGGTTCTCCCTCTATAATCAGATTCTCTGAGGGGTTGTATTAGATATCCCATATGATTCGAATTGACTTATCTTTTGGTAATAGCACTGCTTCCCACGTGGCTCTCCTAGAGTCTGATACTGTTTTTAACCTTCCTGTGTTTAGGAATTCCACAAAGGAATGCCGTGTATGTAACACTATCTTTCCGGACATGGTGACGGGCTCACTAACTTTCACTGCCCAGGCTGCACAGTCTAGAACGGCAATGCACCGATGGAGTCCCCAGGCCACCGGGAATTCCTGTGTGGAGTAATTGGCTATAGGTCGCTTGCCTCCCCCCGACTCTTGGGCTACTCCTGCGTTATAAAAATCCCCGTCGATGTTGTAATATATATGGAATGGTTTTGACATGTCCGGTAGTTTAAGGGCCGGTGCAGTCATGAGACTTGCTTTTAATTCTGAGTGCGCTTTCTCTTGCTCTGACCCTCATCCTACCTTTCCTATTCCTGGCTTTCTCCCTTTGACTAACCTTTGAATGGGTTCTGCGGTGGCCACAAATTGGGGAATCAAATTCCAGCAATAGTTAAATAATTCCATGACCTTCCTGAGCCCCTTACGGTGGTTGGGTGGGGCATGTCTGCTGCAGCAGCTTTCCTGTCTTGGGGCAAGGTCTTACTATTCTGGCTTATGTCATGCCCTAGATATCGAACCGTTCTCTGTCACACCTGAGCTTTCCTGGGGTTAGCCTTAAATCCTGCCTCTTCCAAAGTCCGGGGGACCACTGATAGTGCCCCCAGATGTCTCCTTTCGGATTCGCACGCTATTAAAATGTGGTCCCCATATTGGAGGATTGCACACCCATACGGGGTCACATCGCATGCCTCCAGCTGTCCACTCATTATTCGGTGGAAAATGTTGCGGCTGTTGTGGAAACCCTGGGGCAAACTTGTCCATGTATATTGCATCCCTTTGGCAGTAAACGCGAATCTATGTTGTGATCCGGGATCAAGTGGTATTGGCCAAAACCCATTCGCTATATCCAATACTGTAAAGATTTTATGCTCTGGTTTTAATCCGTTAAAATTCGTAGCAGGACTAGCCACTATAGGGTGTTCCTTGGGGGTGACCTTATTTAGTTCAGTATGGTCGATGGCCGTACACCAGTCGCTGAAGGTAAGCATGCAGGTGCAACAGGCGGTAAAAAAGGCAAATGGTATGTTGGCCTTCGTGGCGAGAGGATTCGAGGACAGGAGCAGGGATGTCTTGCTGCAATTATACAGGGCCTTGGTGAGGCCACACCTGGAATATTGTGTGCAGTTTTGGTCTCCTTATCTGAGGAAGGATGTTCTTGCTATAGATGGAGTGCAGCGAATGTTTACCAGACTGATTCCTGGGATGGCGAGACTGACGTATGAGGGAGAGATTGAGTCGCTTAGGATTATATTTGCTGGAGTTCAGAAAAGTGAGGGGGGATCTCATAGAAACCTATAAAATTCTAACAGGACTTAACAGGGTAGATGCAGGAAGGATGTCCCCAATGGTGGGAGAGTACAGAACCAGGGGTCATAGTCTAAGGATACGGGGTAAACCTTTCAGGACTGAGATGAGGAGAAATTTCTTCACCCAGAGAGTGGTGAACCAATGGAATTCATTACCACAGAAAGCAGTTGAGGCCAAAACATTGTATGTTTTCAAGAAGGAGTTAAATTTCGCTTTTGGGTCTAAAGGGATCAAAGGGTATTTGGTGAAAACGAGAACAGGCTACTGAGTTGGATGATCAACCATGATCATAATGAATGGCGGAGCAGTCTCGAAGGGCCGAATGGCCTACTCCTGCTCCTATTTTCAATTTTTCTATGTTTCTAGGTAATTACTTTATGTATTGGCTGTCATGTTAAATTTAAAAAAAACTTGTGTTATACTTACCTTGGCAATGTTACAAATAACCATCTTTATTTGCCGATGCTTTGGTTATCAGGCCCAATTAGCCAATTACATGTCAATAAATTCCCCTGAGTATTGTTTTCAAGTCGTATCTAACAATTTACTGCAACAATATAACCTGTGTAATAATTATCAAGGTCAATATAACAATTCAGTGTTGATTCATACCTCATTGCATTCATTAACAGGTCCAATTGAACAATTAACTGTAACTTCACTAACCTGTGTCATAGCTGTCAAGCCCAATTGAAGAATTGACCAACTTTATTCCCCTATATATTTATTATCATGTCCAATTTAATAATTAACTACAACTTTATTCCCTGTGCATTGGTTATCATGACCAATTTAACAATTAAATGTAGTTTTATGTTCTGTGTATCAGTTTTGAAGACCAATTTAACAATTAACTGTAACAATATTCCCCTGTGCCTGCATCGTCATCCCCAATTTAACAACTAGCTGTAGTTTTCTACCTCATACGCTCCTTATCAAGAACAATTTAGCAATTAACTAATTATATGAGCCAGTGTATTCATTATATTCATTTGAACAATTATGTGCAAATGTATTATCCTTTGCATTTTTCTCAAGCTCAGTTTAATCAGTAGCTGTAACTGTATATCCTACGTATTGTGTATCGAGTCCAATACAACAAGTAACTGTAAATTTACACCTTGTGTATAAAAAATTAGCTTTAAAACCATTTCCTTGTGAATTAAGTATTGTGTACAATTTAGCAATTAACTGTACCTTTATACCCTGTGCACAAACAATCAGAAAATTAATATCATAATCACTGTATTAGTCATCAACCACAACATAAGAATTAATTTAATTTTATTATTCTGTGGATTAATTATCATGTCAAATTTAACAATTAACTGTAACCTTATATCCTCAGTAATGGCGATAAAACCCAAACTAATACTCAGCTGTAATATTATACATGTGTACTAGTTATCATGTCCAATATAACAATTAATTGTAAATGTATATTGAGTATTCATTATCAAGCCCAATTTATCAATTAGGGCTGGATTTTATTCCACCAACTGGTCCCTGGCAGAGGGTCAGGAGGCAGGGAGCCAATTAACTGCCTGCCATTGGGGATGCCATCCCTTTAAGGGACGAGCGCCCACCTCCAGAGCTGCTGGCCAATTGGAAGGCCGGCAGCTCTGCAGTACTGGCAGCATCACTGGGAGCAGAGGCCACTGCCAGTAATGCAGGAGCCCATGCAGCGACGAAGAAAGGAGGAGACTCCAGGACAGGTAAGTGGGGTGAGGGTTGCCGGGCCCATTCAGACAAGCCCCAGCGACTGTGTGTGGTTAGTGAGGCTGGGGTGGGGTCTTCCTGGTGGGGCGGCCATTACCACTGGCTGGCCTTCCAGGGACTCTGGATTACCCCCAAAGGAGGGACTCCTCCCCCAACCCCACTAGGATGCTTTACTGGCGGCATCCCCATGTGGTGGAAGTCCCCTCTGCCTTCAATAAAATTGAAGAGGAGGCGAGAAGAGGCCCTTAAGTGGCCATTAATTGGCCATTAAAGGGCCTCAATTGGCCTGGGCAGAAAGATCGCCAGGCAACATCAGGAACAGCGTCCTCTGCTGCTTTATTTGCTCCACCACCTCTGTACCCATCTCCAAGGTCAGAATAAACCCTGCCCTTAGATGTAACATTTTACTCTGCAGACCTGTTATCTTTTCCAACATAACAATTAGCTGTAACTTTATTCTCTTGTGTATTGACTTCATGTCCAATTAAACAATTAACTGTAACTTCATCCTCGGTGTATTGATTATCAAACCCAGTTAAAGAATTATTTGTAAATATATACGCTGTGTATTAGTGATCAAGGCTAATTTAACAATTTTAACAAAGTAATGAATGAAATATTGTACACTTGTTGTCATGTCAATTTTAATAATTAACTGGAAATGGACTGCCCTCCATATTGGGTATTAAGCCCACTTTAACAATGAACTGTAATAATGCTTGTCATGACAATGTAATTATTAACTGTAACTTTATTTTCCAGTGCATTGGTAATCAGGCCCAATTAGCCAATTAAATATCAATATTTTATCCTCCATATAGTTTTCAAATTCAATATAACAATTTAATGTAACAATATAAACCGTGTTTTAGTTATCAAGACTAATATAGCAACTAAATTCAACACTGTATTAATTATCAAGGGAAATTAAACAATTCAGTGTAGATTCTTACTCTTATGTATTGGTTATTAGGTCAATGGTATAACTAACTGTGACATTACTACCCTTTGTAATGGCTATCAAGCCCAATTTAACAATTAACTGTAACTTTATTGCATAAGAATAAAAGAAATAGGAGCAGGAGTAGCCACTCAAGCCTGCCAGGCCATTCAATAAGATCATGGCTGATAAGATCAAGGCCTTAACTCCACTTTTATGACAGTTCCCCATCATCCTTGACTCCACGAGAGTTCAAATATTTGTCGATCTCAGCCTTGAATATATTCAATGACTCAATCTCCAGTGTTCTCTGGAGTACAGAATTCCAAAGATTCATCACCCTCTGAGAGGAGAAGTTCCTCTTCATTTTTGTCTTAAAAAGGGCGACCTGTTATTCTGAAACTGTGCCCCTTAATTCTATATCCCCCCACGAGGGGAAACAACCTGTCAGCATCTATCGTGTCAAGCCCCCTCAGAATCATATGTTTCAACAAAATCACCTCTCATTCATTTAAACTCCAATGAGTATAGGCCCAACCTGATCAACCTTTCCTCATAAGAAAGCCCATTTATCCCAGGAATCAACCTCGTAAACCTTCCCTAAACTGCCTCCAGTGCAAGTATATCCCTCCTTAAATAAGGAGACCAACACTGTATGCCATACGTTAAGTGAGGTCTCAGCCACGCCCTGTACAGATGTTGCAAGACTTCCCAGCATTTATACTCCATCCCCCTTGTCATCAAGGCCAACATTCCATTCTTTCCTAATTACTTGCTTTACCTGCAAGCTAACACTTTGGGCTGGATGTTAAAGGCTCTCTGACACGGAGAACGGTGGTAGAGGGGGGAATGAAGATTGCAACAGATGAGGACTGCCACCGACCCTGGCAGGGTCTATACCAATCTCAACGGTGGTGGTGAGGCCTCGTAGCGACTCCCCTGCTGCTCGGTATTGGGACCCGCATTAAATATGCAAATGGTACTTACCTTTCATTGACATTCCAGTCGCAGTGATTCTGAGGGCAGGTTCCAATCTTCATTCCGGTGGCCTGCAATGCCATGCCTTCGAATCCCTGTTCGGGGAAATGAGGCGTGACTCCTGTAGGGCGGGGGGAGGGGGGAAGAGGAACTTTTGTCAGAGTGGGAGACGGTCAAACTCCTCGGATTGATTGGGAGAGTGATGGGAAGGGGTAAAGGAGAAAGGTTCTGAACTTTGGAGTGGGGGTGGGGGGAAGGTCATATTTTCACAGCAGGTATTCCGGGAGGGAAAGGGCAGGAATGATGTGTAATGTCATTGGGGAAGTGGCAGATGGCATGAAAAGATGTTTTTATTCATTTCTATTAACTGTAATATAACTGGCCCTTTAAAAATTTAAATTGTGATTTAGGGCCCTTTAAAAATGGTGCCGGTGCCTGAGCATTGGCGCCGGACGCTGTTGCCAGGGACAACTTGCCCGCACCCTCCACGTCATGGGGGATGGGGGTGGCTGTCCCGGCCATGCAAATGAGCCACCGCGTTTGGAATTGCGGAATTCTGCAAGATGTGTCCCGTCTGTGCAGGCTGAAAATTTTTCCGTCCGCTACCTATTTCGGTGGCGGGCTTTTAAAATGCAGCCCTTTGTGTTTCATGTTCATGGACACCCAGATCCCTTTGTACAGGAGCATTCTGTAATCACTTTACATTTAAATCATGTTTTTCTTTTCTATTCTTTCGACCAAAATGGAGAACTTCACATTTTCTCAATCTGCCACATTTTTGCTCACTCACTCAACCTCTCTCAATCCCTTTGCAGACTCTTTGTATCCTCCTCACAACTTGCTTTCCCACCTATCTTTGTATTGTCAGCAAATTTAGCTGCAGTACACTTAGTCCCTTCATCCAAGTCATTAATATAGATTGTAAATAGTTGAGGCCCCAGCACTGATCCCTGTGACACACTACTAGTTACCGTTTGACAACCCAAAAAAGGCCCATGTATCCCGACTCTCTGTTTCCTATTAATTATCCCATCCTCTGAGCGTGCTAATATATTAGCCGAACTCACTGTGGCACCTTATCAAATGCCTTTTGGAAATCCCAATACATTACATCTACTGGTTCCCCTTTATTCATCTTGTTTGTTACATTCTGAAAGAACTCTAATAAATTTGACAAACATGATTTTCCTGTCACAGAACCATGTTGACATTCACTAATTGCATAATGATTTTCTAAATGTCCTGCTACCACGTCCTTAATAATAGATTCCTGCATTTTCCCAATGACAGATGTTCGGCTGCAGACTGATGGTCACAGACCTGAAACATTAACTCTGCTTTTCTCTCCACAGATGCTGCCAGACCTGCTGAGTATTTCCAGCACTTTCTGCTTTTATTACAGATGTTTGTCAAACTGGCTTTTAGACCAGAATTTAACATTGAGGCAGTGGCCCTGCCCACCAGCTGAAATATTGGGGGAGAACCTGCCTCCACCAAGCCTGGAGGCCATGCTGCTATTTTACGTGGGCCCAGGCCCTTAATTGGCTTCAGTCAGGACTTCTGCCCCTCTGAGATACCAAGTCCCGCCTCCAAAAGCTGCCAACCAAATAAAGAGCCAGCAGCTGTTCAGGCCAAGCAGCGCCACAGGGTGTGGTGGTACTGCTGGGACTGCACCCAGCGAGAGGCGACACAATGGATGACGGGCTGGGACTAGGTAATTGTGATAAAAACAAGAAATGCTGGAACCACTCAGCAGGTCTGGCAGCATCTGTGCAAAGAGAAGCAGAGTTAACGTTTTGGGTCAGTGACCCTTCTTCGGAACTGAATAGGTAATTGGGGTTGGGACTCGCTTGGGACAATTGCTAGGCCCCAGCAAGTTGTGGGAGGAGGGTCAGAGAGCAGGGCAAAGGGAGTAGTTTTAGCAAGAGCAGCCCATGCTGCTGGGGGGACTAACGTGGGGCCCAATCAGGAGGGTTCCCCGGCCTGCTAGGAGTCCGGCAGATATTACTGGACGGCCTCCTCAGATGCTGAAATGCCCATCTGCTACTGGTAAAATACCAGTGATGGTGGGAGGAGGCCCTTAAGTGCCCACTTAAGGGATTCAATTGGCCTTGTGCGGGCGGGCCATTTGCCATGGGCAAGTAAAGATATCAGGGACAACATAAAACGGAAAGAAAAGACACACAAATATGCAAAAGAAAAGCACAGATGCTGGCGAATGGTAAAGATACAAAAACAGCAAAGGGTGACAATACAGATAGTAAGAGCTACAAAACAGTATGAAAAAGAAACTTGCATGGGATAGCAAAATCAACAGAATTTTGTTTACGGTTAAATTGGGGAAAAGAGGGTGTTCAGGAGCAATGTGAATTCTTTGAAAACTGAGAACAGTAATATTGTCAATGAAACTAAGGAAATGGCAGACACGTTGAAAAATAACTTTGCATCAGTATTTACAACAGAGGCAGAGGTCAGCATGTGTGACATCGCAAGGAAATTGATATTGAATCAGGGACAGTGTCTCAACAAAATTAACTGCAGCAAAATAACAGAAATTAAGAAAATAATGACACTAAAGAATGACAAATCCCCAGAACCAGATGATTTGCATCCCAGGATTTTCCAGGAAGTAGGTGAGAATATTTCAGATGACCAAATTATATTCTTTCAAAGTTCTCTCAATTTGGGGACCATTCCTTCAGGAAGGTCAATGGTGTGCGAGCTTTTGTTGCAAAGGGATTGGAGTATAAGAGTTAAGAAGTCTCACTACTTTGCTGAGACTACACCTGGAGTACAGTTTTGGGCTCCTTACCTAAGGAAGGTTACACTTGGCCTAGTGGGAGAACAACAAAGACTGGTTTCTGGGATAAAGGCATTGTTCTATGAGGAGAGATTGAGTAGACTATGCCTATATTCTCAAGAGTTTTGAAGAATGAGATGTGATCTAATTGAAACACATAAAACTTTTAAGGAGATTGACAGGTTAGATGCTGAGAAAATGTTTCCTCTAGCTGGGGATTTTAGAACATGGGTCACAGTCTCAGATTAAGGAGTTGGTCATTTGGGACTAAGATGAGGAGAAATTTCGACTCTCACAGTTATGAATCTTAGGAATTTTCTACCGCAGAGAGCTGTGAATGCCCTGTCCTTAAGTATATTCAAGAGGGAAATCATTAGATTTTTGGTTACTAAGGGAATTAAGGATTTCAGGATCGGACAGGAAGGTGTAATTTAGTTTGAAGATCAGCCATGGTTGTATTGAATGACAGAATAACCTCGAGGGGCTGAATGGTCTACTCATTGTATTTCTTATGCTGTTATGTTGATTTGAAAATTGTGCATGTCACTGCACTAGTTAAGAAAGGTGAGAGAGGAAAAATAGGGAATGATAGACTGGTTAATTTAACATTTGTTGTCAGGAAATTACTAGAGTACTTAAGTGCCTATTTGGCAGGTAATGCGGCGGGCCTTCACACAAAGAGGTGACGCAGGGCTCTCGCTGGTGCTTCAGCCGGTGGCCAAGACCCCGTCACCTACATAAAATTCACCTCCCCCCCATCTATTTGTGTTTATGTCATTAACCATTATTTTTATATGTGTCTACGTTCTGGATAAATGTAATTTTTATGTAATTTAAAAGAAGCATTTTGAAGAATGCAGAACCTCCAAAATCCATTTGAAATAAAGACAACTGCACCCCAATTGATGATTAAATATTAGGGATTCATATAAATAAATCAGTAATCTGCAGGGCCATGAAATGCAGTTACAGTTCAAACAAGTCCAAAGTAAAAGTGCATCCAATATGAATAGACACATCAAATAATCACAAGAGCTGTTACAGCTTTTCCTGGTGGTCTCGAGTTTACTATCTGATGCTATCACTGCTGTGGCCCAGGTTTGATTATCAGTCAGTAAAATGATTTTTCTAACACAGTTTCAGTAGAGCCATTGGATTGAATTACTTACATGCATCCAATGTGAAAAAAGCAATTGTTTTAATCACCATTAATCAAGCCATAAGCTTCTTTTGCAGAATGGAGCAAATTCTTACTGAACGAGAGTCGATCCTTTCATGATTTGATTTGTACTTTGCAGGTGATAAGCTGTTTCCTGTAGCTCATTTTACACTGGTTTAAAAAGTTGTTTGCCGAAGACACCAGGAATCTGGTGGAACTTTTGTTAAATGTAATGGGGTTGTTTATTTCAGAGGAAAAAAAAATTCTAACGTAAGTCTTTTGCCTGAGTTTGATCCGGGGGATTTTAGCATTAGCAGTGATCACGATCTACACTCCTCAATCCATGTAGTTGGGTTCCTCATGGACAAATTACTTCAGAGGAAATGCTCAATTCCTCTACCTTGTAAACAGGGGAGCGGAGTCAACTCCCCCTTGGCTCCTTTACTCCCCCCGCCCATTTGGTCCTGCCCGTCACGTGGGACTAAGTCCTCTTAATTCAGGCTCAGGCTGGGTGATTGGGATATCGGGGTTTCAGGAGAGCCGCGCTCTACCTAATCCACCGGCTACGGTTATTGGCTTTGTACAAAGAGGAGGAAACTCAGTCCTTTCTTTAACTAAAAATTTACTTTATTCACATTGTTATACAATGTAAGAATAAAGCTTATACACTTGGTTAGACAAAAGCTTGCAACTCAAACTGGTTTATACAGTTTATGACAAAACTAGAATCGATACACACACCCACTAGGTTCCTCTGACATTTCCTGACCTAGTCACAGAAAATAAAGGCTAATACCTGAAAAGGGGAGAGCTGACGCTGGCCAGGCATTCCGTTCTCTCTCTCTTTCACGTCGTCTCTGCGTTGCTGATGCAGGGTCTTCCACTTCCACGATGGTTGGTCTCCGGAGTTTCTCGCTGGCTCTGTGCCCGAGATTCTCCATACTTATTCTCTTTCTTATCTCTTCGATCTGTGCTGTCTCTTTCCCGTTGGTTTAGGCCTGCTCACCTCGTTCGCATCTTCTCCTTATTGGACCAGGCCCAAGGACCCCGGTATCACTCCTTGTCCAAATAAGGCTCCATTCTTGTGATATCTCCCTTGTTTTTCACATAACTTAATTAATGCAAACTGGTTTTTACCAGCACAGGTTAGTGTCTGAACTCAGGTTACTTTAGTTCACAAGCTGTTTTTCATACATGTCAGCAGTTCGTAACAGACTCAATAGTTCTTGCAACCCCTGGCCAACAACCTCAACAACATCTGTCGTGAACAGAAAATTCCACGGTGCTCATTTTCAGTTTCATAGCTGTCAGCTTTTAATGAAATCCAAATAATTTTACAGTGAAATGAGTAGGAAAGTAGGTGTTAATTGTAGATAGAATCATAGAATCATAGATTGGCTACAGCACAGAAGAAGGCCATTTGGTCCATCGTGTTCTTGATAGCTCTCTGCAAGAGCAACGCAGCGAGTCCCACTCCGTCGCCCTTTCTCCATAGACCTGCAATTTTTTCCCTTCAGGTTTTTATCTAATTCCCTTGGAAGCCCTGATTGAATCTACGTGTACCACACTCTCAGGCAGTGCATTCCAGATCAAAACCATTCACTGCAGAGAAAAAGTTTTTTTCTCATGTCGACGTTAGTTCTTTTGTCAATCACTTTAAATTCCTGTCCTCTTAATCTCGACCCTTCCACTAATCTTGAATAGTTTCTCCCTATCGACTCATGCAAACAGACAAACATACAAATTAGGAGCAGAAGTAGGTCATTCGGCCCTTCTAGCCTGCTCTGCCATTCAATAAAATCATGACTGATCTGTTTGTGTCTTTAATTCCACACTCCCAGCTACTCCCGATAACCTTTGATTCCCTTGCCTAACAAGAATCTATCTACCTCCGCCCCTTCTCTTGTAGGACTTTCTACGTGCTGGCTGAAAAAGCTCTCCTGTATGCACTTTAAGAATTCCGCCCCCTTTAAGCCTTTTGCACAAAGACTATTCCAGTTAATACTGGGGAAGTTGAAATCCCCTACTATTATTACACTATTATTTCTGCACCTCTCTGAGATTTGCCGACATATCTGCTCCGCTATCTCTCCCTGACTGGAGGCCTGTTGTATATTTCCAGTCAAGTGATTGCCCCCTTTTTGTTATTAAGTTCTATCCATATGACCTTGTTTTAGGAACCTTCCAAGATATCATCC
Organism: Heterodontus francisci; assembly: GCF_036365525.1. Taxonomy (NCBI): domain Eukaryota; kingdom Metazoa; phylum Chordata; class Chondrichthyes; order Heterodontiformes; family Heterodontidae; genus Heterodontus; species Heterodontus francisci. The sequence continues at coordinate 34,835,916 of NC_090410.1, forward strand.
CTCCTTACTGCAGTAACTGACTCCTTGATCAACAGTGCAATGCCACGTCCTCTTTTACACCCCCCTCTGTCATGCCTGAAGATTCTATACTCTGGAATATTGAGCTGCCAGTCCTGCCCCTCCCTCAACCATGTCTCTGTGATAGCAATAATATCATATTCCCATGTGTTAATCAATGCCTCAATCCATCTGCCTTCCTACTAAGACTCATTGCTTTAAAATAGATGCAATCCAGCCTTGCATTATTCGCTTGTGCCTTAACAGGTCTATATTTGCTCTGCCTTCCAGATTGACTTAGTTTCTCTTCTATATTTGACTGTGTACCACCCCCTACTGTACCTCCACTCTGTATCCCATCCCCCTGCCAAATTAGTTTAAACCCACCCCCCAACAGAACGAGCAAACCTCCCAGCAAGCATGTTGGTCCCATTCGGTTCAGGCGCAACCCGTCCAACTTGTACAGGTCCCACCTTTGCCTGAAACAGACCCAGTGATCCAGGAAACTAAAGCCCTCCCTCCTGCACCATCTCTTTAGCCACGCATTCATCTGCTCTATCTTTGGATGCTGTTGGGGGAGATAGCTTCTCTGGGGAATGCAGTGGGCGTCTCAGTGGTGCAGTGGTTAGCACTGCAGCCTCACAGCTCCAGGAACCCGGGTTTGATTCTGGGTACTGCCTGTGCGGAGTTTGCAAGTTCTCCCTATGACCGCTTGAGTTTTTGCCGGGTGCTCCGGTTTCCTCCCACAGCCAAAGACTTGCTCGTGATAGGTAAATTGGCCATTATAAATTGCCCCTAGTGTAGGTAGGTGGTAGGGAATATGGGATTACTGTTCTTCTTTCTTTTGGGCCTCCTTATCTCGAGAGACAATGGATACGCGCCTGGAGGTGGTCAGTGGTTTGTGAAGCAGCGCCTGGAGTGGCTATAAAGGCCAATTCTGGAGTGACAGGCTCTTCCACAGGTGCTGCAGAGAAATTTGTTTGTTGGGGCTGTTGCACAGTTGGCTCTCCCCTTGCGCCTCTGTCTTTTTTCCTGCCAACTACTAAGTCTCTTCGACTCGCCACAATTTAGCCCTGTCTTTATGGCTGCCCGCCAGCTCTGGCGAATGCTGGCAACTGACTCCCACGACTTGTGATCAATGTCACACGATTTCATGTCGCGTTTGCAGACGTCTTTATAACGGAGACATGGACGGCCGGTGGGTCTGATACCAGTGGCGAGCTCGCTGTACAATGTGTCTTTGGGGATCCTGCCATCTTCCATGCGGCTCACATGGCCAAGCCATCTCAAGCGCCGCTGACTCAGTAGTGTGTATAAGCTGGGGATGTTGGCCGCTTCAAGGACTTCTGTGTTGGAGATATAGTCCTGCCACCTGATGCCAAGTATTCTCCGAAGGCAGCGAAGATGGAATGAATTGAGACGTCGCTCTTGGCTGGCATACGTTGTCCAGGCCTCGCTGCCGTAGAGCAAGGTACTGAGGACACAGGCCTGATACACTCGGACTTTTGTGTTCCGTGTCAGTGCGCCATTTTCCCACACTCTCTTGGCCAGTCTGAACATAGCAGTGGAAGCCTTACCCATGCGCTTGTTGATTTCTGCATCTAGAGACAGGTTACTGGTGATAGTTGAGCCTAGGTAGGTGAACTCTTGAACCACTTCCAGAGCGTGGTCGCCAATATTGATGGATGGAGCATTTCTGACATCCTGCCCCATGATGTTCGTTTTCTTGAGGCTGATGGTTAGGCCAAATTCATTGCAGGCAGACGCAAACCTGTCGATGAGACTCTGCAGGCATTCTTCAGTGTGAGATGTTAAAGCAGCATCGTCAGCAAAGAGGAGTTCTCTGATGAGGACTTTCCGTACTTTGGACTTCGCTCTTAGACGGGCAAGGTTGAACAACCTGCCCCCTGATCTTGTGTGGAGGAAAATTCCTTCTTCAGAGGATTTGAACGCATGTGAAAGCAGCAGGGAGAAGAAAATCCCAAAAAGTGTGGGTGCGAGAACACAGCCCTGTTTCACACCACTCAGGATAGGAAAGGGCTCTGATGAGGAGCCACCATGTTGAATTGTGCCTTTCATATTGTCATGGAATGAGGTGATGATACTTAGTAGCTTTGGTGGACATCCGATCTTTTCTAGTAGTCTGAAGAGACCACGTCTGCTGACGAGGTCAAAGGCTTTGGTGAGATCAATGAAAGCAATGTAGAGGGGCATCTGTTGTTCACGGCATTTCTCCTGTATCTGACGAAGGGAGAACAGCATGTCAATAGTCGATCTCTCTGCACGAAAGCCACACTGTGCCTCAGGGTAGACGCGCTCGGCCAGCTTCTGGAGCCTGTTCAGAGCGACTCGAGCAAAGACTTTCCCCACTATGCTGAGCAGGGAGATTCCACGGTAGTTGTTGCAGTCACCGCGGTCACCTTTGTTTTTATAGAGGGTGATGATGTTGGCATCGCGCATGTCCTGGGGTACTGCTCCCTCGTCCCAGCACAGGCATAGCAGTTCATGTAGTGCTGAGAGTATAGCAGGCTTGGCACTCTTGATTATTTCAGGGGTAATGCTGTCCTTCCCAGGGGCTTTTCCGCTGGCTAGGGAATCAATGGCATCACTGAGTTCCGATTTGGTTGGCTGTATGTCCAGCTCATCCATGACTGGTAGAGGCTGGGCTGCATTGAGGGCAGTCTCAGTGACAGCATTCTCCCTGGAGTACAGTTCTAGGTAGTGCTCAACCCAGCGGTCCATCTGTTTGCGTTGGTCAGTGATTATGTCCCCCGATTTAGATTTGAGGGGGGTGATCTTCTTGATGGTTGGCCCAAGAGCTCTCTTCATGCCATCATACATTCCTCTGATGTTTCCGGTGTCTGAGGCCAGCTGAATATGGCTGCATAGGTGTTGCCAGTAGTCGTTTGCGCAACGCCTAGCTGTTCTTTGTGCAGTACTTCTGGCTGCTTTAAGTGCTGCGGATGTTAAATCGCTGGGGGCTTTCTTGTAGTTCAAAAGTGCAATGCGCTTAGCGGCTATGACAGGTTCCAGCTCTTCATTATGAGATTGAAACCAGTCTGCATTTCTCTTCGCACTTTTGCCGTAGGTGGTCAAAGCTGACTCATAGATGGCGTCTCTGATGTGGGCCCACTTGGTCTCAGCATCCCCTGTGGGAGTGTTTTGAAGGGCTGTTACAAGTGAATTTAGAAATTTTTGTAACAGCTGTGGGTGAGAAATTCTGCTCGTGTTGATGCGCGGGTGGCCCTTCTGCTTGGAATGATGCAACTTCTTTGGTCTGAGTCTAACCTTGCTGCACACCAGGGAGTGGTCGGTGTCGCAGTCCGCACTGTGGAAGCTGCGTGTGATTTGAACACTGTTTAAGGCGGCTCGCCTTGTGACAATGAGGTCTAGCTGGTGCCAACGACGTGATCTTGGGTGCCTCCATGAAACCTGGTGACAGGGTTTAGTGTGAAAGAACGAGTTGGTGATGCAGAGGTTATGATAGGTACACAACTCAAGCAGTCTCTGCCCGTTCTCATTCATCCTTCCAACGCCATAGCGCCCAAGGCAGGAGGGCCATGAGTCATGGTCGGCCCCAACCCTGGCATTAAAGTCCCCCAGCAGGAATAGGTGTTCGGTGTTGGGGATGCTGCTAATGATGTTATGGAGTTGTTCATAGAACTGGTCTTTAGCTTCAGGTGCGGAACAGAGTGTTGGAGCATAGATGCTGAGTAGGTGTACTGGACCAGAGGTGGTGAGCAGTCGGATGGACAGTATGCGTTCCGAGCCATTTGAGGGAGGCTCTATCATGCTGAGCAAGGAGTTTCTGATGGCGAAGCCCACTCCATGCTGTCTTGGTTCTTCAGGATCCCTGCCCTGCCAGAAGAAGGTGTAGTCTTGCTCTGCTAGAGAGCCACTCGCGGGGAGGCGAGTCTCCTGAAGTGCTGCAATGTCCACATTGAGTCTACTGAGCTCGTTGTTAATGATGGCGGTCTTCCGAGAATCGTTGATTTGTGTAAGGTCTTCCGACAGGCCAGGACACATAGTTCTGACGTTCCAGCTTGCAAAGCGAAGGGCTGGTACCTTCTTTCCTTTTTTCATGTTGTTTGGTGCGGTGTATCAGTCCACCTTTCGGGCAATGACCCGGATTACTGTAGGGTTAGTATAAATGGGTGGCTATTGGTCGGCACAGACTCGGTGGTTCGAAGGGCCTGTTTCAGTGCTGTATCTCTAAAAACTCTTCATATTCCTCAACTCACTAGCACTGGGAGTAATCCAAAGATTATAACCTTTGAGGTGCTGCTTTTTAATCTGCTACCTAGCTTCCTGAATTCTTGTTGCAGGACCTCATCCCTCTTTCTACCTATGTTGTTAGTACCAATGTGTACCATGACCTCTGACTGTTCAGCCATCCCCTTCTGAATGTCCTGCATTGGCCCCATGGCATCCTTGACCCTAGCACCAAGGAGGCAACATATCATCCTGGAGTCACGTTTGCGGCCACAGAAATGCCTATCTGTACCCCTTACAATAGAACCCCCATCACTAAAGCTCTCCCACTACTTTTCCTCCCCTGCTGTACAGCTGAGCCACCCATGGTGCCACAGACTTGGGTCTTGCTCCATTCCCCTGAGAAGCTATCTCCCCCAACAGTATCCAAAGCGGTATGTCTGTTTGAGAGGGGGATGACCACAGGGGACTCCTGTACTACCTGCCTAAGGCTACTACTCAGCTTGGTGGCCACCCATTCACTTTCTGCCTGAGCAGTCTTTACCTACAGTGTGACCACCTCCCTGTACGTGCTATCCATGATGATCTCCGCCTTGCGGATGCTCCACAGTGTCTCCAGCCACCGCTGCAGATCTGAAACGTGGATTTCAAGTAGCTGCAGCTGAAGACATTTCCAGGTGTTTGCCCTGGAGACTGGCAGTGCCCCTTACTTCCCACATTGCACAGCAGGAGCACTCCACGCTGACGAGCTGCCGTGCCATGAAACAAGGCTACGGGCCAAGTCCTGGAAAATAGGATTAGAATAGATAGGTGCTTGATGGCTGGCACAGACACGATGGGCTGAAGGTCCTGTTTCTGTGCTGTAGCACTGTATGACTCTATGAGTCTATGACTTCGCCTTAATTTACCCCTTTAAATTACCCAAAAATTAGATTATTTATACCAGGGACCTTGAATCCCTAAAAAAAACTATCTACTATATATATAAAAAAACTGTAGACCGTTCTCTTTTCTTTGGTTACTTACCCAGCTATTTAGAGTTATTCCCTAACAGTAGTTACTCACCAACCAATCACCTTGCAACTTTCATATGATGTCGCTGTTGACTTTTTTTCCTTCTTTCTTTCGAAACTCCGGTGTGGCTGGACTGCTCTCCGCTGCCGGAAGGGAAGTGTCCAGGTCATGGTTCTCGGGTTCTATTTATCCTCTTCTCTCGCTCGGCGTTCTCCCCACAGGTCCACTCCTCTCCACTCTGCTCCCGGACAGTAAGTGTCTAGGCCATGATCCTCAGGTTCTATTTATCCTCTTCTCTTGCTCAGAGTTCTCCCCACAAGTCCACTCCGCGCCCGTAAAGTTATCAATGTACCAGAAAAAGAGGTGAGGGAGGGGGCCCAAGTCAGACTGAAACAAGGAATGTTCCACATATTCCACCAAAATGCAGGCATAGCTCGGACCTGTGGCTATTTCCACTTTATTTATTTAGAGATACAGCACTGAAACAGGCCCTTCGGTCCACCGAGTCTGTGCCGACCATCAACCACCCATTTATAATAATCCTACATTAATCCCATTATCCTCTCATATCCCCACCTTCCCTTAATTCCCCTACCACTTCCCTACACTAGGGGCAATTTACAACGGCCAGTTTACCTATCAACTGCAAGTCTTTGGCCGTGGGAAGAAACTAGAGAACCCGACGAAAGCCCACGTGGTCACAGGGAAAACTTGCAAACTCCACACAGGCAGTACCCAGAATCGAACCCGGGTCGCTGGAGCTGTGAGGCTGCAGTGCTGACCACTGCGCCACTGTGCCGCCCACGTCTGTGACATCACCTGATTTCACCCCTGTCTCAGCTCACCTGCCACTGAAACCCTCATTCATTCCTTTGTTCCCTCGAGACCTGACCATTCCAATGCATTCTTGGCAGGTCTCCTACATTTTACTCCCCTTAAACTTGAGTTCATCCAAAACCCTGCTGCCTGTATCCTAACTCGCACCAAGTCCTGTTCCCCTATCATCCCTGTGCTTGCTGATCGACATTGGCTCCTAGTTAAGCAATGCCTTGATTTTAAAATTCTCATTCTTGTTTTCAAATCCTTCCACTGCTTCACCCCTCCCTATCTCTAAAATCTCATCCATCCCCAAAAACCTCCAATCTGGCCTCTTGAGAATCCCCAATTTTAATCGCTCCACCATTGGTGACCATGCATTCAGTTGCCAGGGCCTAAGCTCTGGAATTCCCTCCTAAATCAATCTGCCTCACCACCTCACATTCCTCCTTTCAGTCACTCTTTAAAACCCACCTCTTTGTCCAAGATTATTGTCATCTGACTTAATATCTCCTTATGTGACTCGGTGTCAAATGTTGTTTTAAATGCTCCTGTGCAGTGCCATGGGATGTTTCATTGTGATTAAGGTGCTATACAAATGTAAATTGTTTATAGACAGTCATTTTATTATTCCGTACAGAAGGAGTCTGTGCCGTGTTTTTGAAAGAGAGATTCAATTATAACCTCTCTGCTGCTATTCCCCCATAGCCATGCAAATATCTCCTTTTCAATATATATCCACTTCCTTTGGAAAGTTACTATTGGATCTGCTTCCTACTTCCTCAGATACTGTAGTCCAGCTCACAACAAATCACTGCATCAAATTTCTTCTCATATCCTCCCTGGATTTTTTGCCAATTGTTCTAAATCTGTATCATCTGGTTATTGACCCTCCTGCCAGTGGAAACAGTTTTTCCGTCTCGATTCTGTCAAAATCCTTCATGATTGTGAGCATCTCTGTTAAATCTACATGAGCCATTCTCTGTTCCATTGAAAACCATCCCAGTTTCTCTAACTGGTTAAAATTCAGGAATTAGGACTTTGTCTGGTGGAGATCTCTGGAAATGTGAATTATTTGCACTCTACCTCTGGACATGAGAGAATAAGTATAAGAAACACTTGACAGTGAGTTCTTTACAGGCGTTTACAGGAACAGTTAGTAATTGTGGATTGTTTCCCAGGAATTGTGCCACCATTTTGAGTAAGTCTGATGTAATCGTAAGGATTTAGTCTGTTACCAGTGATTGCATCACCATTTATAGAGACTGGGCTCTTGGAATCTAATCACATGGGTCTCTGGATGGGAATCAATACTTGTGGCGAATCCTCAGGAATGTTTCAATGTTTGGAGCAGCTACATGGCCACATATGACTCTGTGTAGGGTCAATGGCTGTGTATTTTTTGGACTGATTCCAGATCATGTGTGCCCAATCTTTAGGGTCTGGGAGTGTGACAGCATTTTAAGGACTATGGAAATAGAATGATGTTTGATCCAGAAATGAGTAAAGAATATTCTCGGGGCTATACCACGTGTTTTGGTCTCACTGGCTGAGTTTAAAGTCCACCCTGTGAATTGGATAGAAATTCTCTGAAATTACAGAACATATTATATCACAGAAAAAGCGGGTAACCTGTAAATAAATCTGTTCTCACTGCACTCAATGCTGTCAGACTGCAGATTTCACCCAGTCTGTTCATCCTTGGAGTCTGGGGAGATTCCCTTTCCATTGTGCAATATCTGGCGAAATATAATTTATGATATTGTCATGTGTTGTGTAAAAGAGATGAACAGAATCTTTTTGTTCAGTCACTGTAAGTAATGTCAGTCTCCTTGCCTCATAATTATGTCAATGGGGATTTCTCCTGCCTTACGTAAGGGTCTTCGCTCAGTTACAGAGTCAGTAAGAGTTTGGGCTCCAGCACAAACCGGGATCAATGTTCTGCAGAAATGGAAAGAATGAATCGGATTAGTTCACTGGAATATTATGTCACTGTGATGCTTCATGATATAGAGGAGATTTATTTTACCACACTTGCTTTTATTGGTGTCCCTGGTAAGTTTTATGCCCCCTGATTAATATTGTAACCCACCTTAACTCACTTCTTGACTCTCACTGCCTGAATAGGGTGTTAGAATAAAAAAGTGATGGAGAAGGATTGCACGCCCTTTACAGAACCAGCCTGATATTCATTGCAGTAAGTTTTAGGAAAGGATAATCAGGTGGGTTTTATTCCCGGTGAAGGGTCAGTTCCCTCACCCCGATTATCATTGTGCACACTGGACAAGAGCTTAATTAATAAGTGTAGACATGGCTTTAAGGATAATTTAAGGTCTGCTGGATAAGATTAATGGTATCGAGTTGCAGTTGGTGATAAATCATTCCAACTGATTTTAATTCTAATTGATTGGAAATGAAGTAATGTGTGAAGTAGATTCCTTTCTCATTTTATTGATTTATATTCCCTCGATTAAGTGGAAATCTATTCAGTTCTCACTCACAGGTAGAAAGTGCCAGATTAATATTGACCCACCTCCATCCTGATAGGGTCTCAAACCCGAGGGAGCAGATCTCAGCATCAGTTACAGCATCAGCCCCTTGATACTGACTATTCATCAGAATAGCTTTGTAATATAAGTGTCAAGTCTCCCATTGCGTGAATTATTAGATGGGTAGATAGATGGATGGGTGGATGGACGGATGGATGGATGAACAGATGGATGGATGTTTGGAGAGTGAGTGCGTTATGGTCAAGTGAGGAGGGGTTGAAGGACCTCCCTCTTGTCCCTCCTCTTTTTTGATGACAACAGCTTTTTTTCTTTCTGTAAGTGGATGTACTGGCCAATTCAGTAGGTGTGTGATTACTTACTTGCGATGATCATAGAAAAACCAACCAGACAGGTTTTCCTACGTTTAACTTAGTGTTATGACAGTGCTTCCATTTTTGAATGTTTTTTGAGGACTGATACTTAAAACTGAAATGATTTGATGGATGTGTTTTTTACAAGGATCACTGAGAGGTCTTGCTTGAAAACAACCTTTACTAGAAATCATGTGCCTTAAGCTCAATAAACAACAGAAACCTTGGTGACTTGGGGAAGATGTTTACCGAGCAGTGACATGTCAAAGTGTATCATTGTCAGAACGTTCTGACTTGCTGTTTGTGGTTTCACTTCTGAGATATTGTTTAGGTTCAGTCGGTGTGTGGACTGTGTTTGAAGGCAGTTGGAGGTTAGCTTGCTGAGACATAAGACACCAGCTCATCTTTCTTTAACTCAGTGACAAATCTGCAAATCCAGAGTGGGATAACTGAAACCCCTGATGTTACATTTCTCCTGGAAAGTCTACCGGACTAATGCTTGACATCTCCAGAATGAACTGCTCCAGAAAAGATCCCAGGCATCAATCTCCAAAGACTTGGACACCAGACCAAAAAGGACAACTGATATCCTTCCATATCTTCTCTTTTTTCTTCAAGAATTAGCAAGTATTTCACAAAAGTATTCTTTTGTTGTTTTTGTTTTATAAAAGAGCTCTATAGAGAAAATCTCTACTTTTCACTTAACTGATGTATGTGTATGTGTATGTGTATGTGTGTGTGTGAGAGAGAGAGTGGCTCAGGTAAAAAGGAACATTTATATTTCAATCAGTGTGTTAATAGTTTTCTTCATTTCTGGATAAGTCTTGTTTCTAATAAATTGATAATTTTGTTGGTTATTAAAGAAATCTGATTGATGCAATTGATTCGGGGGGAAGGAGTCGAGTCTATGATTGAGTCTATGTATCGGTACCTGGGCAAACATATAAATATCTGCTGTGACCTGTGGAGAAGTGGAACTAGAAAATGCAGCGCATTCCTCCCACCCCTGTTGTAACATATAATTGGGGGCTCTGTGCTGGATAAGCCAAAGTTGACGAGATGAAATTCTAAGTGGCATAATAATAACTGAAAAGAGGAAAAGGGAAAAAAAAAGATTTCATGTGCATTAGAGTAAAGTTTACATTACCAGAATGGATTTGTCAGTTTCTATGACCTTTCTGGAGAAGGATGACTTTTAGCGATGGGCTGGGACAGGTATATACCGCAGGGCAAGAATTATAGCTGGGGGAAAGGAAATTATGATGCGATTAGGCAAGATTTAGGATGCGTAGGATGGGGAAGGAAACTGCAGGGGATGGGCACAATCGAAATGTGGAGCTTATTCAAGGAGCAGCTACTGCGTGTCCTTGATAAGTATGTACCTGTCAGGCAGGGAGGAAGTTGTCGAGCGAGGGAGCCGTGGTTTACTAAAGAAGTTGAAGCGCTTGTCAAGAGGAAGAAGAAGGCTTATGTTCGGATGAGATGTGAAGGCTCAGTTAGGGCGCTTGAGAGTTACAAGCTAGCCAGGAAGGATCCAAAGGGAGAGCGAAGAAGAGAGAGGAGAGGACACGAGAAGTCATTGGCAGATAGGATCAAGGAAAACCCTGAGGCTTTCTATAGGTATATCAGGAATAAAAGAATGACTAGAGTTAGATTAGGGCCAATCAAGGATAGTAGTGAGAAGTTGTGTGTGGAATCAGAGGAGATAGGGGAAGCGTTAAATGAATATTTTTCATCAGTATTTACAGTAGAGAAAGAAAATGTTGTCGAGGAGAATACTGAGATACAGACTACGAGGCTAGATGGGATTGAGGTTCACAAGGAGGAGGTGTTAGCAATTTTGGAAAGTGTGAAAATCGATAAGTCCCCTGGGCCAGATGGGATTTATCCTAGGATTCTCTGGGAAGCCAGGGAGGAGATTGCAGAGCCTTTGTCCTTGATCTTTATGTCGTCATTGTCGACAGGACTAGTGCCGGAAGACTGGAGGATAGCAAATGTTGTCCCCTTGTTCAGGAAGGGGAGTAGAGACAGCCCTGGTAATTATAGACCTGAGAGCCTTACTTCGGTTGTGGGTAAAATGTTGGAAAAGATTATGAGATAGGATTTATAATCATCTTGAAAAGAATAAGCTCATTGGCGATAGTCAGCACGGTTTTGTGAAGGGTAGGTCGTGCCTCACAACCTTATTGAGTTTTTTGAGAAGGTGACCAAACAGGTGGATGAGGGTAAAGCCGTGGATGTGGTGTATATGGATTTCAGTAAGGCGTTTGATAAAGTTCCCCACGGTAGGCTGTTGCAGAAAATACAGAAGTATGGGATTGAAGGTGAATTAGTGCTTTGGATCAGAAATTGGCTAGCTGAAAGAAGACAGAGGGTGGTGGTTGATGGCAAATGTTCATCCTGGAGTTTAGTTACTAGTGGTGTACCGCAAGGATCTGTTTTGGGGCCACTGCTGTTTGTCATTTTTATAAATGACCTGGATGAGGGTGTAGAAGGGTGTGACCACCTCACTAAACGTGCTATCCATGACGTCCTCAGCTCGCGGATGCTCCACAGTGAATCCACCCTCAGCTCCAGCTCCGTAATGCAGACAGTCAGTAGCTGCAGATGGATACATTTCCTGCACACATGGTCGTCAGGGACATTGGAAGCATCCCTGATTTCACACATAGCGCAGGAGGAGCATATCACAGGGCTGAGCTCTCCAGCCGTGATTTACCTTTAAATTAATTTTGTTACTCCTTTTAAAAAATACTAATTACACGAGGGGTCTTGTTCAATTCCAAACACTACCCACTACAATCTAAAATCCTTAATAAATTACTCTAATTTAAGTCGTATTACTCACCCCTCTACATTGCTTTCATTGATCTCACCAAAGCCTTTGACCTCGTGAGCAGACGTGGTCTCTTCAGACTACTAGCAAAGATCGGATGTCCAACAAAGCTACTAATTATCATCATCTCATTCCATGACAATATGAAAGGCACAATTCAGCATAGCAACGCCTCATCAGACACCTTTCCTATCCTGAGTGGCGTAAAACAGGGCTGTGTTCTCGCACCTACACTGTTTGGGATCTTCTTCTCACTGCTGCTCTCACATGCGTTCAAGTCTTCAGAAGAAGGAATTTTCCTCCACACAAGATCAGATGGCAGATTGCTCAACCTTGCCCGTCTAAGAGCGAAGACCAAAGTACAGAAAGTCCTCATCAGGGAACTCCTCTTTGCTGACGATGCTGCATTAACATCCCACACAGAAGAGTGCCTGCAGAGACTCAATGACAGGTTTGCAGCTGCCTGCAATGAATTTGGCCTAACCATCAGCCTCAAGAAAACGAACATCATGGGACAAGACGTCAGATATGCTCCATCCATCATTATCGGTGACCACGCTCTGGAAGTGGTTCAAGAGTTCACCTACCCAGGCTCAACTATCACCAGTAACCTGTCTCTTGATGCAGAAATCAACAAGCGCATGGGAAAGGCGTCTGCTGCTGTGTCCAGACTGGCCAAGAGAGTGTGGGAAAATGGCGCACTGACACGGAACACAAAAGTCCAAGTGTATCAAGCCTGTGTCCTCAGTACCTTGCTGTACGGCAGCCAGGCCTGGACAACGTCTGTCAGCCAAGTGTGAATTCTCAATTCATTCCATCTTCTCTGCCTCCAGAGAATACTAGGGATCAGGTGGCAGGACCGTATCTCCAATGCAGAAGTCCTCGAGGTGGCCAACATCCCCAGCATATACACCCTATTTAGCCAGCGGCGCTTCAGATGGCTTGGCCATGTGAGCCACATGGAAGATGGCAGGATCCCCAAGGACACATTGCACAGCGAGCTCGTCACTGGTATCAGACCCACCGGCCGTCCATGTCTCTGCTTTAAAGACGTCTGCAAATGCGACATGAAGTCCTGTGACATTGATCACAAGTCGTGGGAGTCAGTTGCCAGTGATCGTCAGAGCTAGTGGGCAGCCATAAAGACGGGGCTAAAATGTGGCGAGTCAAAGAGACTTCGCAGTTGGCAAGAAAAAAGACAGAAGCGCAAAGGGAGAGCCAACTGTGAAACAGCCCCGACAACCAATTTTATCTGCAGCACCTGTGGAAGAGTCTGTCACTCTAGAATTGGCCTTTATAGCCACTCCAGGTGCTGCTTTACAAACCACTGACCACCTCCAGGAGCTTCCGAGAGAAGGAGGCCAAAGAAGAAGAAGAAGACGACACATCTTATCACTGGAGGATTTTTTTAAAAAAAAGTTTCCCCTTTTTTAAGCAATTTAACTGCACAAGCAGATGTTATTTACCCAACTAATCACCTTGCAGAATTCCCATGATGTCTCTAAGTATTTTTTTCCTCTTTTCGAGTCTCAGCCCGCACTGAGAGACACACAGAGAGTCTGCCACCGCTCTCGATCAGGTTCCACGCAGGTCCACCAGCTGCCACTCTGCTCTGCTCCCAGCTAAGTGAAAGAGGGCCTCGAGCCCCTCTCTTTATTTACAGCCATCACTCTCGATCAGGTTCAACGCAGGTCCACCAGCTACCGCTGCGCTCTGCTCCCAGAGCTTCCAAGTTTGGTATCATTTACAAACTTTGAAATTGTGCCCTGCACACCCAAGCCTGGATCATTAAAATAGATCAAGAATAGCAGGGTCCTAATACTGGCCCCTGGGGAACAACACTATATATAGTTTTTCAGTCCAAAACACTACTGTTCATCATCACTCTGTTCCTGTCACTCAGCCAAATTCATATCCATGGTGACACTGTCCCATTTAATTCCATGGGATTCAACTTTGCTGAGAGGCCTCTTACGTGGCACTTTACCAAATGCCTTTTGGGAAGTCAATGTACATCACATCAACCACATCACCCTCAGCAACTTTGTGTTCCCTCATCTAACCACAGTCAAGTTAGTTAAGTAAAATGTTCCCTTCGGAAATCCATGCTTGTCTTACCTTAATTCATCCACATTTGTCCAAGTGACTGTTAATTTTGTCCCAGATCTGAAAGCTTTTCCACTACTGAGGTAAAACTGACTGGCCTGTATTTGCTGCGTTTATCCTTACACCCTTTTTGAAGAAGGGTGTAGCATTTGTAAATCTCAAGTGCTCAGGTGCCACCTCTGTATCTGAGGAGGATTGGAAGGTGTTGGCCAGTGCCTGGCAATTTCCACCCTTATTTCCCTCAGGTTCCTTGAATGCATCTGATCCAGTCCTGGTGACTTTAGGTGCAGCCAGACTTTCTAATATTTCCTCTTTATCAACTTTTAATTGTTCCATTGTCTCAACTACCTCCTTTTTCACTGACTTTGGCAGCATCTTCTTCCTTGGTAAAGACAGATGCAAAGCCACACCCCCCGCCTCAAAGCATAGATCCCCCTTTTGGTCGCTTATCGGCCCTACTCCTCCTGTTACCACCTTTTACTATTTAAATGCAAATAGAAGATTTTTGGATTCCCTGTTATGTTAGCTGACAGTCTCTTTTCATCTCAGTTCTTTTTCACTTCCCCTCTGAACATTCTGTATTCAGCCTGATTCTCACTTGTATTATCAACCTGACATTTGTCATCTGAATCTTTTTTCTGCTTCACTGTACTCTGTATCTCTTTCATCACCAGGCTCTGTTTATCCTCCCTTTCTCCCCCATAGGAATGTGCCCCGAATGTACCCGAACCATTTCCTCTTCAAAGGAGTCCATTGTTCCTTTACAGTATTGCTACCAATCTTTGATTCCAATTTATCTGGGGTGGATCTGGCAGATGGAGAGAGAGCGAGACCAGTGAGGAGCTTAAAACAGCAGCAGTGGCAGGAAGGAGCAAGAGAGAGGGAGAACGAGAGAGAGAGACCAGCCGTGAGCTATCCAGTCCAGTCCAGTCCAATCCAATCCAATTCAGTCCATTCCAGTCCACTCTAATCCAGTCCAATCCAGTCCAGTCCAATCTAGATAATCCAGTCCACTGCTTGAGAGCTGATCATCAACATTGTGAGAAAAATCAAAGTGTGATGTCACAGGAAAACAGGTAGTTGATTGGTTGCTGAGAATTTTTCTCATTTGTATTTCAGAACCCTGGTAATTTTATTAATTTTAAAGTTTTATTAGTAGTAGTAAGGTTTACTAATAGTAAAGCTTATTAGATGGGCTGGAGAATATTTGCTATTTCCCACTATTACTATTGGTAAGGTTTATTACTATTGGAGAGGTTATTACCATTCTTTCTCATGTTTTATTATTGCTAGTGTGTATTAATAGTGGTATGGTATTGGGAAAGTTGATTATTAGTAGTAGTAAGGGTATTTTTTACTATTGTTAAGGTTTATTACTGACTGGAACTACAATTTCAAAGAGAAAGGGAAAGAAATGTAGGCATGGTGTAGTGGTATTATCACTGGACTAATAACCCAGAGACCCAAGGTATTTCTCTGGGGATATGGGTTTGAATCCCACCACAGCAGAAGGTGGAATTTGAATTTAATTAATTAATGTGGAATTAAAAAGCTAGTCTAATGATGGCCATGAAACCATTGTCAATTGTTGTAAAAACCGATCTGGTTCACTAATGTCCTTTAGGGAAGGAAATCAGCTGTCTTTTCCTGGTCTGGCCTACATGTGACTCCAGACCCACAGCAATGTGGTTAACCCTGACATGCCCTCTGAAATGGCCGAGCAAGCCACTCAGTTGTACCTAACCACTACGAAGTTAGTAAAAAGGAATGAAACCGGACGGACCACCCGGCATCGACCTAGGCACCGGAAACGACAACGGCAAACCCAGCCACGTCGACCCTGCAAAGTCCTCCTTACTAACATCTGGGGGCTTGTGCCAAAGTTGGGAGAGCTGTCCTCCAGACTAGTCAAGCAACAGCCTGACAGAGTCATACTCACGGAATCATACCTTACATACGATGTCCCAGACACTGCAATCACTATCCCTGGGTAGGTCCTGTCCCACCGGCAGGACAGACCCAGCAGAGGTGGTGGCACAGTGGTATGCAGTAGGGAGAGAGTTGCCCTGGGAGTCCTCAACATCGACTCCGGACCCCATGAAGTCTCATGGCATCAGGTCAAACATGGGCAAGGTAACCTCCTACTGATTACCACCTCCCGCCCTCCCTCAGCTGATGATACTCCACCATGTTGAACACCACTTGGAGGAGGCACTGAGGGTGGCAAGGGCACAAAATGTACTCTGAGTGGGGCACCTCCATGTCCATCACAAAGAGTGGCTCGGTAGCACCACTACTGACCGAGCTGGCCGAGTCCTAAAGGTCATAGCTGCTAGACTGGGTCTGCGGCAGGTGGTGGGGGAACCAACACGGGGGAAAAACCTACTTGACCTCGTCCTCACCAATCTGCCTGCTGCAGATGCTTCTGTCCATGACTGTATTGGTAGGAGTGACCACTGTACAGTCCTTGTAGAGACGAAGTCCCGTCCATCGTGTTGTGTGGCACTATCACTGTGCTAAATGGGATAGATTTCGAACAGATCTAGCAATGCAAAAATGGGCATTCATGAGGCGCTGTGGGCCACCAGCAGCAGCAGAATTGTACTCAACCACAATCTGTAACCCCATGGCCCGGCATATGCCCCATTCTACCATTACCATCAAGCCAGGAGACCAACCTTGGTTAAATGAAGAGTGCAGGAGGGCATGCCAGGAGCAGCAACAGGCATTCCTCAAAATGAGGTGGCAACCTGGTGAAGCTATAACACATGACTACTCGCATGCCAAATTGCGTAAGCAGCATGCGATAGACAGAGCTAAGCGATCCCATAACCAACGGATCAGATCGAAGCTCTGCAGTCCTGCCACATCCAGCCGTGAATGGTGGTGGAGAATTAAATAACAAACTGGAGGAGGTGGCTACACAAATATCCTCATCCTCAATGATGGGGGAGCCCAGCACATCAGTGCGAAAGATAAGGCTGAAGCATTTGCAACAATCTTCATCCAGAAGTGCCAAGTTGATGATCCATTTCGGCCTCCTCCTGAAGTCCCCAGCATTACAGATGCCAGACTTCAGCCAATTCGATTCACTCCACGTGATATCAAGAAATGACTGAAGGAACTGGATACTGCAAAAGCTATGGGCCCTGAAAATATTCCGGCAATAATACTGAAGACCTGTGCTCCAGAACTTGCCACGCCCCTAGCCAAGCTGTTCCAGTACAGTTACAACACTGGCATCTACCCTGCAATGTGGAAAATAGCCCAGGTATGTCCTGCACACAAAAAGAAGGACAAATCCAACCTGGCCAATTACTGCCCCATCAGCCTACTCTCTATCATCAGTAAATTGATGGAAGGTGACATCAACAGTGCCATCAAGCAGCACTTGCTTTGCAATAACCTGCTCAGTGACGCTCAGCTTGTGTTCCGCCAGGGCCACTCAGCTCCTGACCTCATTACAGCCTTGGTTCATAGAACATAGAACAGAGAACATTACAGCGCAGTACAGGCCCTTCGGCCCTCGATGTTGCGCCGACCTGTGAAACCATCTGACCTACACTATTCCATTTTCATCCATATGTCTATCCAATGACCACTTAAATGCCCTGAAAGTTGGCGAGTCTACTACTGTTGCAGGCAGGGCGTTCCACGCCCCTACTACTCTCTGAGTAAAGAAACTACCTCTGACATCTGTCCTATATCTATCACCCCTCAACTTAAAGCTATGTCCCCTCGTGTTTGCCATCACCATCCGAGGAAAAAGACTCTCACTATCCACCCTATCTCACCCTCTGATTATCTTATATGTCTCTATTAAGTCACCTCTCCTCCTCCTTCTCTCTAACGAAAACAACCTCAAGTCCCTCAGCTTTTCTTCGTAAGACCTTCCCTCCATACCAGGCAACATCCTAGTAAATCTCCTCTGCACCCTTTCCAAAGCTTCCACATCCTTCCTATAATGCGGTGACCAGAACTGCACGCAATACTCCAGATGCGGCCGCACCAGAGTTTTGTACAGCTGCAGCATGACCTCGTGGCTCCGAAACTCGATCCCCCTACTACTAAAAGCTAACACACCATATGCCTTCTTAACAGCTCTATTAACCTGGGTGGCAACTTTCAGGGATTTATGTACCTGGACACCAAGATCTCTCTGCTCATTTACACTACCAAGAATCTTCCCATTAGCCAAGTACTCTGCATTCCTGTTACTCCTTCCAAAGTGAATCACCTCACACATTTCCGCATTAAACTCCATTTGCCATTTCTCAGCCCAGCTCTGCAGCCTATCTATGTCCCTCTGTAACCTACAACATCCTTCGGCACTGTCCACAACTCCACCGACCTTCGTGTCATCCGCAAATTTACTAACCCACCCTTCGACACCCTCATCCAGATCATTTATAAAAATGACAAACAGCAGTGGCCCCAAAACAGATCCTTGCGGTACACCACTAGTAACTAAACTCCAGGATGAACATTTGCTATCAACCACCACCCTCTGTCTTCTTTCAGCTAGCCAATTTCTGATCCAAAGCACTAAATCACCTTCAATCCCATACTTCCGTATTTTCTGCAATAGCCTACCATGGGGAACCTGATCAAATGCCTTACTGAAATCCATATACACCACATCCATGGCTTTACCCTCATCCACCTGTTTGGTTATCTTCTCAAAAAACTCAATAAGGTTTGTGAGGCACAACCTACCCTTCACAAAACCGTGCTGACTATCGCTAATGAACTTATTCTTTTCAAGATGATTATAAATCCTATCTCTTATAACTTTTTCCAACATTTTACCCACAACCGAAGTAAGGCTCACAGGTCTATAATTACCAGGGCTGTCTCTACTCCCCTTCTTGAACAAGTAGACAACATTTGCTATCCTCCAGTCTTCCGGCACTATTCCTGTCGACAATGACGACATAAAGATCAAGGACAAAGGCTCTGCAATCTCCTCCCTGGCTTCCCAGAGAATCCTAGGATAAATCCCATCTGGCCCAGGGGACTTATCTATTTTCACACTTTCCAAAATTGCCAACACCTCCTCCTTGTGAACCTCAATCCCATCTAGCCTAGTCGCCTGAATCTCAGTGTTCTCCTCGACAACATTTTCTTTCTCTACTGTAAATACTGACGAAAAATATTCATTTAACGCTTTCCCTATCTCCTCTGATTCCACACACAACTTCCCACTACTATCCTTGATTGGCCTTAATCTAACTCTAGTCATTCTTTTATTCCTGATATACCAATAGAAAGTCTACGGGTTTTCCTTGATCCTATCCGCCAATGACTTCTCATGTCCTAAAGAGCTGAACTCAAGAGGTGAGGTGAGAGTGACTGCCCTTCACATCAAGGCAGCGTTTGACCGAGTATGACATCAAGGAGCCCTAGCAAAACTGAGGTCAATGGGAATCAGGGGGAAAACCCTCCGCTGGCTGGAATCATAGCTAGCGCAAAGGAAGATGGTTGTGGTTGTTGGAGGTCAATCATCTGAGCTCCAGGACATCACTGCAGGAGTTTCTCAGGGTAGTGTCCTCGGCCCAACCATCTTCTGCTGCTTCATCAATGACCTTCCTTCAATCATTAGGTCAGAAGTGGGGATGTTCACTGATGATTGCACAATGTTCAGCACCATTCGTCACTCCTCAGATACTGAAACAGTCCGTGTAGAAATGCAGCAAGACCTGGACAATATCCAGGCTTGGGCTGATAAGTGGCAAGTAACATTCATGCCACACAAGTGCCAGGCAATGACCATCTCCAATAAGAGAGAATCTAACCATCTCCCCTTGACATTCGACAGCATTATCAGCACTGAATCCCCCACTATCAACAACCTAAGGGCTACCATTGATCAGAAGCTGAACTGGAGAAGCCATATACATACCGTGGCTACAAGAACAGGTCAGAGGCTAGGAATCCTGAGGCGAGTAACTCACCTCCTGACTCCCCAAAGCCTGTCCACCATCTACACGGGACAAGTCAGGAGTGTGATGGAATACTCTCCAATTGCATGGATGGGTGCAGCTCCAACAACACTCAATAAGCTCGACGCCATCCAGGACAAAGCAGCCCGCTTGATTGTCACCCCATCTACAAACATTGACTCCCTCCACCACCGATGCACAGTGGCAGCAGTGTGCACCATCTACAAGATGCACTGCAGCAATGCACCAAGGCTCCTTTGTCAGCACCTTCCAAACCCGCAACCTCTACCAACTAGAAGGACAAGGGCAGCAAATACATGGGAACACCACCACCTGCAAGTTCCCCTACAAGTTACACACCATCCTGACTTGGAACTATATCGCCGTTCCTTCACTGTCGCTGGGTCAAAATCCTGGAACTCCCTTCCTAACAGCACTGTGGGTATACCTACCCCAAATGGACAGCAGCGGTTCAAGAAGGCAGCTCATCACCACCTTCTCAAGGGCAATTAGGGATGAGCAATAAATGCTGGCCTGGACAGCGTCGCCCACATCCCGTGAATGAATATAAAAAAAGAAGGATGGGGATTCTAAGTGATAAAGCTGGAACTAAGACAACAGGGTGGTCTTGACACCAGTGAAAATTCTGGTGAGGAAAGAGCTGACTCCAGCTGAGGACCCAGTGGAGAGCTATTCAAATTTGTACAAGCCCTCCCTAAGTGTGAGGAGAAGGAGGTAGAGGCATTTTTCATTTCTTTTGAAAAGACAACTGAACAGATGAAGTGGCCAAAGGAAAGCTGGACGCTGCTTATGCAAAGCAGGTTGATGATTGATGCATTGGTATGTGGGAAAACATTTAAATATGTGTTGTGGCCCGTGGCGAAGTGGGACTAGAGCAAAAATTGCACTCCTCCTGCCTCAGTCATAACTATATATATAGTTAAATTTCACAAGTTAACATTAACTTTCAGATACAACAGAGATAGATCTTATGGGTTTACTGGGCAGTCCACTCAGCATATATGACACCAATTACAGCCACAAAATTTCTTCAAAACTCTGAACTTCCTCAGGTAGATTTCCAGCTCCTTTCTTTAAGGATTAAGCCACTGGTCTTCTTCTGACAGCAGTTTCCTCTCAATCTGAATTCTACAGGTGGGGTCTTCACCAAAAAGTACACTTCTCCAGAACCTCCTCAGTTCTGCTCACGACAGTCTTGATGGCACAGAGGCAGCAGTATTCCCTTTTTCTGAGCCATTCAGTGATATCCCTTTGCACTATATTGCCAAGTCTGATTAATCAGCTAATTTAAGCAACAGGAAAAACTCCTGGATTCAGTTTTATTCAGCTTGCCAGCACTTCTCTCCTGCTGGATGTGGGGAGGACTCTGTCTCCTTTTATCTGGTTCCTACCAGTATAGGTTTCCCCAGGAACTTGAAGGTTTTTTGCAGCTTCTGTTTCAGTTTTAGTTTGCTTTCAGCTAGGATCCATCTCAAAAGAAAACAACCATGGATTCCATCCCAGTGAATCCTTTTCCCAAAGACAATGCTGCCTATGTCACAGATAGGGTCTTTTCACTGTCCCTCTGCATTGTGGGAACTGCATGACAACATTGAGTGTCTCCAAACACAGGGGAAGCTTCCTGGGCTGTTGGAACCAACAGATTGCAGGTCTTCTGTGGAGCTAGAGAATCTCTCTGAAAAGAGGGTCAGTCAACGCGGGAATTTAAAGGAGGTGAAGATCAGATTGGTGAATGACGGACTGAACTAAATAAAGTTAGGAAGAATCTCTCCAGGTTCCTGATCGGTATGTTTTGCACCATCAGGAAAAAAAAACTATAGTAATTCTCCCTCTGTCCTGGTAATATATTCACAGTATATTCATTTCACAGAAACTTTGCACATAACTCAGACAACAATCAGGAAATGATCCTACATTGTAGCTGAATATATTGTCATCCGTTGTGTTTAAATTTACTTGACACTATTTATAAAATAGGGCTCACAGTTAATGTGTGGAAGGCTGACGGACTGTGGTTTCCACTGCGGTTGCTGCTTTAACAAAGATCACTTTAAGTATGTACAGTGAGCAGAAAGGAATTGCTGGTGCTGAAATCACTGCCATTCTGCTTTAACAGGCTAAGCTTGGATCTCCTGATATATTGAAACAATAAACCTCGGTGGTTGTTGCTTAAGTTATAAAATATTCACATGATTTAAATTCAATGGAGAAATGGGTTTCACATGGCAGGAGCAAAGGGCTGAGTGAAGACAGTTATGTGAATCTAGTTAAGGGATTTTCCTAAGAGTTGGACTTTGCACCTCCTCCCCCCTGGATACCAAAGCAAATTAAATCAAGGGGCAAAAGTAAATACACAAATGTCAGAGTAATTCACTAAATATAAGGGGATAAAATTAAAATTAGCTAAAGAGAGGGCACCAACGTTAATTGATCTGAATTACACCAAATAAAAATCTGGTGCACAGAAACAGTTACATAATAAATAGAAATAAGGGGATACTAAACTATAAACATATCTAGAACCATAGAAGAGAATCACAGAATCTCACAGCACAGAAGGACGAAGGTCGGTGGAGTTGTGGATAGTGCCGAAGGATGTTGCAGGTTACAGAGGGACATAGATAGGCTGCAGAGCTGGGCTGAGAGATGGCAAATGGAGTTTAATGCGGAAAAGTGTGAGGTGATTCACTTTGGAAGGAGTAACAGGAATGCAGAATACTGGGCTAATGGGAAGATTCTTGGTAGTGCAGATGAGCAGAGAGATCTTGGTGTCCAGGGACATAAATCCCTGAAAGTTGCCACCCAGGTTAATAGGGCTGTTAAGAAGGCATATGGTGTGTTAGCTTTTATTAGTAGGGGGATCGAGTTTCGGAGCCACGAGGTCCTGCTGCAGCTGTACAAAACTCTGGTGCGGCCGCACCTGGAGTATTGCGTGCAGTTCTGGTCACCGCATTATAGGAAGGATGTGGAGGCTTTGGAAAGGGTGCAGAGGAGATTTACTAGGATGTTGCCTGGTATGGAGGGAAGGTCTTACGAGGAAAGGCTGAGGGACTTGAGGTTGTTTTCATTGGAGAGAAGGAGGAGGAGAGGTGACTTAATAGAGACATATAAGGTAATCAGAGGGTTAGATAGGGTGGATAGTGAGAGTCTTTTTCCTCGGATGGTGATGACAAAAACGAGGGGACATAGCTTTAAGTTGAGGGGTGATAGATGTAGGACAGATGTCAGAGGTAGTTTCTTTACTCAGAGAGTAGTAGGGGCGTGGAACGCCCTGCCTGCAACAGTAGTAGACTCGCCAACTTTAAGGGCATTTAAGTGGTCATTGGATAGACATATGGATGAAAATGGAATAGTGTAGGTCAGATGGTTTCACAGGTCGGCGCAACATCGAGGGCCGAAGGGCCTGTACTGCGCTGTAATGTTCTAATTCTAATTCTAATTCTAATTAGATCAGACCCATTTACCTCTATTTGGGCCTGTAAATCATCTCCCTTGTTGTGAATGCTGCGTACATTCAGGTAGAGTGCTCTTAACCTTGTCTTCTTGACATTCTGCATTCTAAGCCTGGTTGATTCTCGCCTTTGTTTCACGTGCCTTCTAATGTCACTTGCTACTTTTCTACCTCCTGTTACCAGCTTTACTTCCTTCCAATTTGAGCTACCCCTCAGGTTCCCATCCCCCTAACACGCTGGTTTAAACTCTCTTCAAAAGCACCAGCAAATCTCCCTGTGAGGATATTAGTTCCCGTCCTGTTAAGGTGTAGTCTGTCCATCTTGTACAGATCCCACCTGCCCCAGAACCGGTCCCAATGCCTCAGAAATCTGATGCCCTCCCTCCTACTCTAATTCTCCAATCACGTGTTCAATCGGTCACTTCTCTTAATCCTATGCTCACGGGCACGTGGCACTGGGAGCAATCCTGAGATTACTGCTTTGGAGGTCCTGATTTTTAATTTCCTTCCGAAATCCATAAATTCTGCTTTCAGAACCTCATCTCTCTTCTTACCTATGTAATTGGTACCAATGTGAACCACGACCTCTGGCTGTTCACCTTCCCCCAGAAGGATGCTCTGCAGCCGCTCAATGACATCCTTGACTCTGGCATCAGGGAGGCAACACACCATCCTGGAGTCACGATTACTGCTGCAGAAATGTCTGTCTGATCCCCTGACTATCGAATTCCCTATCACGATTGCGCTCCCACTTTTCTTCCTCCCCTCCTGTGCAGCTGAGCCACCCGTGGTGCCATGGACTTTGCTCCAGCTGCACTCCCCCGAGGAGCCATCGCCCTCATCAGTATCCAAAATGGAAAACCGATTAGCAAGCAAGACTCCTGCACTGCCTGCCTGGTTCTCTTAGACTGCCTGGCAGTCACCCATTCCCTCTCTGCCTGCATGCTCCTAACCTGCATTGTGACCACCTCCCTAAACGTGCTATCCATGTAGTCCTCTGCCTTGTGGATGCACAACAGTGACTCCAGCCACTGTTCAAATTCCGAAACCCAGAGTTCATGCTTCTGCAGCCAGTGACACTTCCTGCAGATGTGTTCGTCTCGGACACGTGGTGTGTCCTTGACTTCTCACATACCGCAGGCCATACATTCCATTTGTCCAAGCTGACCTGCCAAATCGCTGCTTCACCTGAAAGGAGTGTTTAGAGCCTTGGATAGTGAGGAGAGAGGAGGTAAGAGGGCAGGTATTACACCTCCTGCGATTGCATGGACAGGTGCCATGGGAAGGGGATGAAGTGTTGGTGATAATGGAGGACTGGACCAGGGTATTGTGGAAGGAACAATTCCTTCGGAAAACGGACAGGGGAGGGGAGGGGAAAATGTGTTTGGTAGTGGCATCATACTGGAGGTGGAGGAAATGGCAGAGGACGATCCTTTAAATGTGGAGGCTGGTGGGGTGGAAAGTGAGGACAAGGGGAACCCTGTCATGGTTCTGGGAGGGAGGGGAAGGTGTGAGGGCAGAAGTGTGGGAAATGGCTCGGACACGGTTCAAGGCCCTGTCAACCATCGTGAGGGGGTATCCTCAGTTCAGGAAAAAGAAGTGCTGTTGTGGAAGGTTGCATCATCAGAACAGATGCCTCGGAGACGGAGAAATTGGGAGAATGGAATGGAGTCCTTAAAGGAAGCAGGATGTGAGGAAGTATATTCGAGGTAGCGGTGGGAGTCAGTGGGCTTATAATGAATATTAGTGGACAGTCTATCCCGAAAGATCGACCCAGAGAAGTCGAGGAAGGGAAAGGAAGTGTCAGAGGTGGTCCACGTTGTCACGCAGGCCCCCATCTGCCAACAATGGAGCACAAATATTTTGCCACATGGACATTAAATTTTAATGTTGTTGCTGGGAAAAAATGAAGGCCTATTACAGGAGGTTGTCAAACCCCTGACTGGAAAGACATTTGCATAGTAACAGACAATGCTTGGAAAGGACAAAGGGGCCAGTCCCAGCTCCAATTTAATCCAATTTAACGTTTCCAGACGTTGAAGGTGGAGAGATGGCCGAATACACAAACAGACATGATCAGACATGTTTACTAACATGACTAACTGGCTGTTGGAGTTTTTTGAATTTGAACTTGCTACAGAGAATTTGAACGAAGACAGCTGTTTGCTCCTGGACTGAAAAGACCTCTCTCCTGTCTGCTCCCATCTCAGGATCTAATGTTAGGGAGGAACCGAAGGAAATCAGTATTAGTAAAAAAATGTGGACGGAAATTAATGGGGTTAAAGGCTGACAAATCCCCAGGGACTGATAATCGACATCCCAGAGTACTGAAGGAAGTGGCCCTGGAAATAGTGGATGCATTGGAGGTCATCTTCCAAAATTCTATAGACTCTGGAGCAGTTCCTACAGATTGGTGGCTGGCAAATGTAACCCCACTATTTAAAAAAGGAGGATGAGAAAAACAGGGAATTACTGACCAGTTAATCTTACATCAGTAGTGGGGAAAATGCTAGAGTCTATTATAAATGCGATAGCAGAACAGCTGGAGAGCAGAAACGGGATTGGGCAAAGTCAGCATGGGTTTACGAAGGGAAATCATGCTTAACAAATCTACTGGAGATTTTTTAGGATGTAACTGGTAGCATAGATAAGGGAGAACAAGTGGATGTGGTGTATTTGGATTTTCAGAAGGCTTTTGATAAGGTCCCACGTAAGATATTAGTGTGCACAATTAAAGCACAGGGGATTGGGAGTAATTATTGCCATGGATTGTGAATTGGTTGACAGACAGACAGGAAACAGAGAATGGGAATACACGGGACTTTTTCCAGGTGGCAGGCAGTAACTAGTCGGGTACCGCAGGTATCAGTGCTTGGGACCCAGCTATTCACAATATATATGTATGACTTGGGTGAGGGAACTAAGTGCAACATTTCCATGTTCGCAGACGACACAAAGCTGGGGGTGGGGGTGTGGGTGCGGGGGGTGGGGGGGGTGCCGGGGGGAATGTGAGCTGGATGAGGAGGATGCAAAGAGACTCCAATGTGATTTGGACAGATTAGGTGATTGGGCAAATGCATGGCAGATGCAGTATAACATGGATAAATGTGAGGGTATCTGCTTTGGTTGTAAAAACAGAAAAGCAGATTATCTGAATGGTGATAGATTGGGAAAGGGGGAGGTGCAATGAGACCTGGGTGTCCTTGTACACCAGTTGTTGAAAGCAAGCATTCAGGTGAAGCAAGCAATAAGGAAGGCGAATGGTATGTTGGCCTTCATTACAAGACGATTTGAGTACAGGAGCAAGGATGTCTTACTGCAGTCATACAGGGCCTTGGTGAGACCACATCTGGAGTATTGTGTGCAGTTTTGGTCTCCTTATCTGAGGAAGGATGGTCTTGCCATGGAGGGGGTGCAAAGAAGATTTACTCGGCTAATTCCTGGGATGGTAGGGTTGATGTATGAGGAGAGATTGGCTTGACTGGGCCTATATTCACTAGAGTTTCAAAGAATGAGAGGGGATCTCATAGAAACCTATCAAATTCAGAAAGGACTATACAGCTAAAAGCAAGGAGGAGGCTCCTGATGGCTGGGGAGTTTAGAACCAGGGGCCCCAGTCTCAAGGTAGGGGGTATGCCATTTAGAACCGATGAGGAGAAATTTCTTCACTCAGAGGGTGGTGAACCTGTCGGAATTCTCTATCGCAGAAGGCAGTGGAGGCCAGGTCATTAAATATATTCAAGAAGGAGATTGATATATTTCTTAATGCCAAAGTGTTCAAGGGATATTGGGGAGAAAGCGGGAACAGCGTACTGAATTAGACCATGAGCTTCTGTTTTGAATGGCGGAGAAGGGCCGAATGGCCTACTCCTGCTCCTATTTTCTTTGTTTCTCACAGAACTGAAGACCCATTGAAGACACATGAACCCCAAGAGAGAAAAGTTCCCGATAGTGAACAAGGTTTAAGAAGAATACTGGGCCCCAACGAAAAGCAAGGCGACCTATAAAAGGACTACAGTGAGCTCAAAGCACAGTGAACAAGAAACTCTTCTGATATTGCCTCAGATGTCTCTACTTTATTTTTTATTCTGCTCTTTTCTGTCTCTATTTGCATGAGCGTATCATCTATCCATGCTAGCATGGGGCGGACCGTGTGTTCATCGGCAGTAACCGAATTACAGTTTAAACTTAAGTTTTAATAAATTTCACTTTTCTTCTTTAAATCTAAGAAGGCCTGGTTATGCTGGTTTCTTTGCCTTATAATTGGAGAGTGGTGAACAAGGATTCACCAAGGGTGAGTTCAAAACAGGGTATGTATAAAATCAAACTCTATTACAATAAGACCAGGTGAAGTTTGAAAAAGACCACCAGACACTTTGCTCACCTGGTCGGAACAACGTAAATGTGAGAGAAGGGTGGAAATTGGAAGCAAAGTTGATAAAGTTTTCTAGTTCAGGGTGGGAGCCGGAAATGGCACTGATACAGTCATTAATGTGCTGGAAAAAGAGTTGGGGGAGGGACCGGAGTAGGACTGGAACAACGAATGTTCGACATACTCCACAAAAAGATAGGCAAAACTAGGACCCATGCAGGTACCCATAGCAACACCTTTTATTTGAAGGAAGTGCACAAAGTTAACATGCAGGTACAGCAGGCTATTAGGAAGGTAAATGGCATGTTGGCCTTTATTGCAAAGGGATTGGAGGACAGAACAAAGAAATCTTACTCAAATTGTACAGGACTTTGGTGAGACCGCACCAAGAATACTACTTGCAATTTTAGTCTACACATTTAAGAAATGATATACTATGCCTGTGCTGGGACGAGGGAGCAGTACCCCAGGACATGCGCGATGCCAACATCATCACCCTCTATAAAAACAAAGGTGACCGCGGTGACTGCAACAACTACCGTGGAATCTCCCTGCTCAGCATAGTGGGGAAAGTCTTTGCTCGAGTCGCTCTGAACAGGCTCCAGAAGCTGGCCGAGCGCGTCTACCCTGAGGCACAGTGTGGCTTTCGTGCAGAGAGATCGACTATTGACATGCTGTTCTCCCTTCGTCAGATACAGGAGAAATGCCGTGAACAACAGATGCCCCTCTACATTGCTTTCATTGATCTCACCAAAGCCTTTGACCTCGTCAGCAGACGTGGTCTCTTCAGACTACTAGAAAAGATCGGATGTCCACCAAAGCTACTAAGTATCATCACCTCATTCCATGACAATATGAAAGGCACAATTCAACATGGTGGCTCCTCATCAGAGCCCTTTCCTATCCTGAGTGGTGTGAAACAGGGCTGTGTTCTCGCACCCACACTTTTTGGGATTTTCTTCTCCCTGCTGCTTTCACATGCGTTCAAATCCTCTGAAGAAGGAATTTTCCTCCACACAAGATCAGGGGGCAGGTTGTTCAACCTTGCCCGTCTAAGAGCGAAGTCCAAAGTACGGAAAGTCCTCATCAGAGAACTCCTCTTTGCTGACGATGCTGCTTTAACATCTCACACTGAAGAATGCCTGCAGAGTCTCATCGACAGGTTTGCGTCTGCCTGCAATGAATTTGGCCTAACCATCAGCCTCAAGAAAACGAACATCATGGGGCAGGATGTCAGAAATGCTCCATCCATCAATATTGGCGACCACGCTCTGGAAGTGGTTCAAGAGTTCACCTACCTAGGCTCAACTATCACCAGTAACCTGTCTCTAGATGCAGAAATCAACAAGCGCATGGGTAAGGCTTCCACTGCTATGTTCAGACTGGCCAAGAGAGTGTGGGAAAATGGCGCACTGACACGGAACACAAAAGTCCGAGTGTATCAGGCCTGTGTCCTCAGTACCTTGCTCTACGGCAGCGAGGCCTGGACAACGTATGCCAGCCAAGAGCGACGTCTCAATTCATTCCATCTTCGCTGCCTTCGGAGAATACTTGGCATCAGGTGGCAGGACTATATCTCCAACACAGAAGTCCTTGAAGCGGCCAACACCCCCAGCTTATACACACTACTGAGTCAGCGGCGCTTGAGATGGCTTGGCCATGTGAGCCGCATGGAAGATGGCAGGATCCCCAAAGACACATTGTACAGCGAGCTCGCCACTGGTATCAGACCCACCGGCCGTCCATGTCTCCGTTATAAAGACGTCTGCAAACGCGACATGAAATCGTGTGACATTGATCACAAGTCGTGGGAGTCAGTTGCCAGCATTCGCCAGAGCTGGCGGGCAGCCATAAAGACAGGGCTAAATTGTGGCGAGTCGAAGAGACTTAGTAGTTGGCAGGAAAAAAGACAGAGGCGCAAGGGGAGAGCCAACTGTGCAACAGCCCCAACAAACAAATTTCTCTGCAGCACCTGTGGAAGAGCCTGTCACTCCAGAATTGGCCTTTATAGCCACTCCAGGCGCTGCTTCACAAACCACTGACCACCTCCAGGCGCGTATCCATTGTCTCTCGAGATAAGGAGGCCCAAAAGGAAAAGGATACTTGCACTGGAGGCAGTGCAGTGAAGATTCACTACATTGGTCCCTGGGATGAGGGGGTTGTGCTATGATGAGAGGCTGAGTAAATTGGGCCTAAATTCTCTGGAGTTTAGAAATATGAGAGACGATCTAACTGAGACATACAAGATTCTGAAAGGGCTTGATAGGGTAGAAGCTGAGAGATTGTTCCCACTGGTCGGAGAATCTAGAACGCAGTGACACAGTCTCAGGATAAGGGGTCAATCATTCAGGATTGAGATGAGGAGAAATTGCTACATTCAAAGGGTTGTGAATCCTTGGAATTCTCCACCCCAGAGGATTGTGGATGATCCATCATTGAATACATTTAAGGCTGCGGTAGATAGATTTTTGGTCTCACAGGGAATCAAGGGATATGGGGAGCGGGCAGGAAAGTGGAATTGAAGCCCAAGATCAGCCATGATCATGTTGAATGACGGAGCAGGCGCGATGGGCCATATGGTTTACTTCTGCTCCTATTTCATGTGTTTTTGTGTTCTTGAGTGGAGTTAAAGGAGAAGTCATTATTAATATTATGAAGTTATTGTTAAGGATTCCTGAGCATTTGGACAAGCGTTTTGAAAGTAGTGTGAGAACTGGCATGGCCCAGTGATTGAAGGAGCAGGTTAAGGCTCTCAGCTCTGCTGAGGTGTGGTTTTGAGGGCCAGAAAGGCCAGAATTGGTTTGTCTTTGATCCATTTCACCAAAAATCCTTCTTTTCTCAGTAGTGTCATTTGTGATATTGCTTTGGTTTGTGCACAACTCCCACAGCTGATGTGTAGCACCGTGATCACACAGTGGTTAGTACACTGAGTTGTGGCTGCATCAATGTCTGGTCTCTGCTGCACATGTTAACAGAACACAGTGAAAAATCAATCTATTCCAACTGGAAACAAATTGTTGCTCATGGAAAACAATTTGCTCCTTCAAATCCTCGCACTCTCACATGCCTGTGCTTGATCCTCCAAAATTCAAACCCGTCTCTTCTCCCAGCTTCTCCTCCTTTCACAGTCAATATCCCTCCTTTACTTTCCTCCTTCCATTCCATTGTCATTTTCCTGCAGTATTGCCTCATCGAACATCCATTCTCAATATTACGCCGTTAGGTTTGCTCTGCTCCCACTGCTGTTCCTGGGGACACAGGTCCCATTCACACCAATGTTCATTTGTGTCTTGAATCCAGATACATTTCTATCCATGGCACCACTTGGTGAACAAGCTGTGAAAGCAGAGCCGGCCTTTCGAGGGACAGCGGCCCGGCAGCTCATGATACTTTCTTGGGGAATATTGTGATGGGGGGATACTAACTGAAAACTGGCTTCCGTTTATCTGGTAGTTGGCGCTTTTCTCTAAACAGTTGAGGTGATGAGTGACGGGCAGTGCCACATAGCTGCCAATGAGGGCTCAAATGTGTCATTTTGTCAAGCTAGGTCAGTGCAGCAAGATCCAAAACATCCTGTCTTCATCTTAATCGATCTGTTGAAAGGTGTGATTGAAAGAAATGGAGAATAAATGAACAGAGTGCTGGTGACAGAAAAGGAGCAATTACAGGAGATTGGTCATGAGTCAAAGGTCTTTAAAATGTCCATGTGCTGTGATCAGAAACGGCAGAATTTAAAACACGTGTGAAGGAAAGTAAAGAGTGATCTTGGATGTGAGAAGATCACAGGAAAGTTGTGTCTGAAGCTGTGTCCTTGAGGCAGGCTGCGTGTTGTCAGGAAACTGTTATAGTGAAAGCACAAACAACAACAACTTATATTTATATAGCACCTTTAACATCATAAAATATCCCAAGTAGCTGAACAGGAGGGTTATAAAGCAAAATTTGACACCGAGCCACATAAGGAGATTTTCGGGCAGAGGAACAAAATCTCAAAAAAGAGACAGTTTTTGAGGAGTGTCTTAAAGGAGGAAAGTGAGATAGAGAGGCGGAGAGGTTTAGGGAGGGAATTCCACAGCTTAGAGCCCAGGCAGTTGAGGGCACGGCCGCCAATGGTGGACCGATTAAAATCGAGGATGCTCAAGAGGCCAGAATTAGAGGAGTGAAGATATCTCGGAGGTTTGTGGGGCTGGAGGAGGTGACAGAGATAGCCATGGAGCGATTTGAAAACAAGGAGGAAAATGTTAAATTCCAGACGCTGCTTGACCGGGAGCCAATGTATGTCAGCAAGACCAATTTCTGCTGATCCAGTACTGGATGTTGGACAAGGAGTCTAACAATTTAACAAGGGTGGAAGAGTCGAGAGAGGTGATGGTGAGGGAGAGCTGGGTGTCATTAGTGTACACGTGGAAACTAACACTGTGCTTCTGGATGATGGAATGGAACATGAACACCTGAGGAACAGCGGTGCTGACTGAGCAATGTTAAAGGTCTAAAAACATGAAAGTGAATGTTACAGGAGGCTTAGCTGAAGAGAAATGAAATGGAAGTTTGTCAGTATTAATGGTGGAAGGAATAAGCTGAGAGAAGGGGTGGGTTTGAATGTTGGAGCCTGAAGCACAGGCGTGTGAAAGTGCGAGCATGTAAGAGGAGTCAATAGGTTTTCTCCATCCAGAAGAAATACATCTTCACTTTATAAAGATTGACTATTTGTTGCGTTCTATTATCGTCGTTAGCTGGAGGAAGTGACCTCTGTTATCTCACCGGGGCCAAGGGGGCCGGAGACTTTCTGGCCGAGCGTCGTGCTGCCCGTCCAGTACCTGCGGGTCATCCTCATCGGTACCAGAATTCTCCTCCTCCTCTACTTCTGCAATCTTTACCTGGCCAACGCCCATCACACACTCAACACCCCTGTACACCTGCAACTTCTCTCTCAGTCTCTCTATCTCACTCTGACACTCAGTGTGATCTGCTTTCATGCCTTTCTCTTTATGCTGCTGGCGTTTCACACTGTGCAGCCTTCATGTCCTCAGCCTCTTGTTCTGCTCTGTCTGCCCTATGGCACTGCTCTGCTTCCCGTGCAGCCCATTCATCACACTGGTGCTGATTGTTAACATACTGGCTTTCCAAAAATTGAGTTCTGATTAACCACCGCTCCCTTTCCAGCTCAAATTGTTCACTGCCCTTTTTCCTCATCTCTCTCTCTTCCTCTCGCTATTTCATTAACCCATTAAGAACCACATCCCATTCACTGAGCTTCTTTATCTCTCTCCTCCGGCTCCTGCTTGAATTTTGTTTTCTCAGCCTCATCTTTCCTGTGCTGCCACTGATCTGCCATCAGCCAAACTGGGCCTTCATCAAGATCCGCTTACAAGTGGACTCCTGTGTCCACTGTTCTGCCTCATCTACCGGATCATCACCCTCCAGGATAACCCGAACCCACCGACTGCTTAAGAGGTAATTTCCCTGCCACGTACTTCGTGACAAACCCATCCATAGTATTTTCTGCCATTTCTTTATCTTCAAGACTCCTGGCTGGCTCGTCACTTGTAAGACCCTCTCTCTGGTCTAAAGGTTCTTGTCTTTACTCCTCATATCAATGGCACACAATGACTTGGATACTGTTTCAGTAAATGTGATACACCTTTATGAAATCTCTAAGCAATGGTACATACTCACAATGACACTGGTTGCTTCGGAATCCCGCGAGCTCGGATCAGTCTCAGGTGGTCAGTCCTTCAACAGATCTCCAGTCATGACTTCAGAATGGCTGACCAGGTCACGCTACCGACTGCAGTAACAATGTCCTTGAGGGCTGTGACTTTATACAACTTCCTGACCCTGACCCATGGCATATCAGGTAATACTTGAAATCGGATCATCCGATTGGATTAATAATCACACCCTGGCTATTCAGGACCACCCCCCACGTCGTCATATCCCAGCAGTGGGGTAGGGGGGGTAGTGTGTCTCTGGTTGCATGCCAATAATGGGTGTGATGACTGTATCCTGGAGCAGGAAGAAGGCCATTCACACATTCTTGAGTGGCCATTGTCTGTAGGCATAGTGCCTGTGGCCGCACCTGGAGTACTGTGTGCAGTTTTGGTCTCCTTACGTGAGAAAGGATGTACTGGCACTGGAGAGGGTGCAGAGGAGGTTCACTAGGTTGATTCCGGAGTTGAGGGGGTTGGCTTATGAGGAGAGACTGAGTAGATTGGGATTATATTCATTGGAATACAGAAGAATGAGGGGGGATCTTATAGAAACATATAAAATTATGAAGGGAATAGATAAGATACAAGTAGAGAGGATGTTTCCACTGGCAGGTGAAACTAGGACAAGAGGGCATAGCCTCAAGATTAGAGGGAGCAGATTTAGGACTGAATTAAGAAGGAACTTCTTCACCCAGAGGGTTGTTAATCTATGGAATTCCTTGCCCAGTGAAGTAGTTGACACTTCTAAAGTTAACATTTTTGAAGCTAACGTAGATATCTTTATGAACAATAAAGGAATTAAGGGATACGGTGAGAAAGCGGGTAAGTGGATCTGAGTCCACGAAAAGATCAGCCATGATCTTATTGAATGGCGGAGCAGGCTCGAGGGGCCAGATGGCCTACTCCTGCTCTTAGTTCTTATGATCTTATGATCTTATGATCTAAGCCTTGGTGTGTTGCTGCAGTGCATCGTGTAGATAGTACCCAATGCTGCCAATGTGCGTCGGTGGTGGAGGGTGTGAATGTCTTTAGATGGGGTACCAATCAAGTGGGCTGCTTTGTCCTGTATAGTGATGAGCTTCTTGAGTGTTGTTGGAGCATCACCCATCCAGGAAAGTGGGGTGTATTTCATCACATTCTTGACTTGTGCCTTGTAGATGGTGGACAGGCTTTGGGGAATCAGGAGGTGAGTTACTCAGTGCAGGATTCCGAGCCTCAGACCTGCTCTTGTAGCCGTGGTATTTATATTGCTACTCCAGTTATGTTTTTGGTCAATGGTAACCACCCCCACCGCCACCCCCCCCCTGCCAGGATGTTGATAGTGTGGCATTCAGCGATCATAATGCCATTGAATGTCAAGGTGAAATGGGTAGATTCTATCTTTTTGAAGATGATCATTGTCTGGCACTTGTATGGTGTGAATGTTACTTGTCACTTATCAGCCCAAGCCTCGATATTGTCCAAGACTTGTTCCATTTCTACACGGACTGCTTCAGTATCTGAGGAGTTGTGAATGGTGTTGAACATTGTGCAACCTGTCTGTTTTAGTTAAAACTGTCCCAGTAATAATGTCTTCAGTCAGAATTCCCCCTTCATAGCTCCATATTCCTACCACCATGTGATAAACTCTGCCCACAGGACTCCACCACAGCCAGCTTACATTCATTAATATGAAAGAAATAAAAGCACGGTTTACATGAAAAAGAGTGATTAATACAATTCAGGTAAATAATGCATTGGCTTACACATGTCACAAAAATGCCAGGCAATGACCATTTCCAACAAAAGAGAATCGAACCATCTCAGCTTGAGATTTAACATCATTACCATTGCTGAATTTCCCACCATCAACATCCTGGGGGTGGGGGAGGGGAGTGGTCACCATTGATCAGAAACTTAACGGGACCAGTCATATAAATACTGTGGCTACAAGAGCAGGTCAGAGGCTGGAATTCTGTGGTGAGTAACTCACCTCCTTACTCCCCAAAGCCTGTCTACCATTGACAAGCACATGTCAGGAGTGTGTTGGAACACTCAGCACTTGCCTGAATCCGCACAGCTGCAACAACACTCAAGATGCTTGATACTATCCAAGACAAAACAATCAGCTTGATCAACACCCCATCCACCACATTAAACATTCACTGCCTCCACGACCATTGCACAGTAACAGTATTGTGTACCCTCTAAAAGATGCACTGCAGCACCTTGCCAAGGCTCCTTCGACAGCACTTTCAAAATACACAACCTCTATCACCTTGAAGAACAAGGGCAGCAGGCACATGGAGTACCATCAACTGCAAGTTCCCCTCCAAGTCTCACACCATCCTGACTTGGAACCATATCACGATTCATTCATTGTCACTGGGTCAAAATTCTGGATCTCGCTCCCTTACAACACTCAAGGAGTAGCTGCACCACATGGACTGCAACAGTTCAAGAGGGCAACTCACCACCACCTTCTCAATGGCAATTAAGGATGGGAAATAACTGCTGGTGTTGCCATTGATGATCCCATGAAGATAAAAGAAGTATTCATAGAAAGCAAAATTTATTCAGTATTTCGCATGAACGAGCCGACATTAACTGGAAATCTCAACGTGTGATTGTACAGACTTTTACGAGGGTTGGGGGAGTGCTTCAGTATTCAAAATAATCTTGAGAATTGACTTAATATCACAAGCTTCAATACTGATTCAATATATGGAATCTTATTTGGAAGTCTGGCCATACAGTCAAAATGTAGGCTGCAATCCATACATAGGCCATAATCTGACCCTCAAATAGCTTCTGGGTTTCACTTGCTTTTCCTGTCTCCGAACTCGACAACAGTTCATGATGCTCTGTGCTGACTCCACCCTGTCTCAATCATCGTTATCCCCTCACAGGACCTCTGTCTTTAACTCTGGACTCTTTCCTGTTGTATTCCATTTCTCGTCTATTGGCAGGTACTTATGTTCCCTAATTTATATATAAACAGATCCATGCAATTTGAGGCTTCCCTGAGTCCATTCGAATGTGTATTTTAGCTGCCACACTGGACCCGAGCCCATCACTCTTTGTTCTTTCTTTTTAACTTCTTTTCTTTTTCCCCCTCCTAGATGCCTCCCTTCTACCGTCCTGCCTACTTTCACTTCTCCCCTCTCAGGTACTCTCAATTCCCAACCCAAACCTTTCAGTACTCCTCGATCATCCTACTCCCATGTCGCTGTCCCAGCTTGGGCTCCATCTGAGATGAGCATTAAACCCCTTCAATTTATCATATCTTACAC
Source organism: Heterodontus francisci (assembly GCF_036365525.1). NCBI lineage: Eukaryota > Metazoa > Chordata > Chondrichthyes > Heterodontiformes > Heterodontidae > Heterodontus > Heterodontus francisci. The sequence continues at coordinate 34,872,526 of NC_090410.1, forward strand.
CCCTGTCTCCTCCACCTTCACCTCCAACAATAAGTGCAAGGAAGTGAGATTAAGACCATCTGATCAGCTGCCTCTGCCATGTTCCTCCTTTCCACGAACCCACCAGGACAAACCTCCTCTAAACTCCCCGCTGCCTTAGCTCTGAACAACTCACATCTTTCTCTGGTTCTCTCCTATCTCCCCTTGTTCCCTTTCTGAGTTCATCTTGTCCATGAGACCCACCTCCTGCTCCCTTGACCCTATTCCAATAAACTGCTGACCAGCCAATAACCGCTCCTGGTCCCATGTTCAACGATATTGTGAACGATTCCCTCTCTCCTTCAAATCTGCAGTTTCATCCCTCTCCGCAAAAATAACCCTCACCCCACTGTCCTTGCAAACTACCACCCCATATCCAACATCCTTTCCTCTCCAAAGTACTTGAAGGATTGTCATCTCCCAAATCCGTGCCCATCTTTCCCGGAACTCCATGTTTGAATCCCACCAATCAGGCCTCCACCCCTGCCATAGTATCAACTCAACTCTTGTCAAAGTTACAAGTGACATCCTATGTGACTGTGACAAAGATTTTCTATCCCTAATCGTCCTTCTCTACTGTCTGCAGCCTTTGACACAGTTGACCACAGCATCCTCCTCCAACACCTCCCCACTGTCATCAGAACTGGGAAAAGTTAGAAATGTCATTGGTTTTCAGCAGGTGAAACGGGGAAGGTTGAAAAGGAACAAAATAGATGGTCTGTGATAATGTGGAAGACAGGGGAGATTAAATGACAAAAGAGTTGGTGGAGCAGGGCCAAAGGGAGTTCTCATGGGACCAGTAAAGTTTAGTTTTTAGTTTAGAGATACAGCACTGAAACAGGCCCTTCGGCCCACCGAGTCTGTGCCGACCATCAACCACCCATTTATACTAATCCTACACTAATCCCATATTCCTATCGCATCCCCACCTGTCCCTATATATTTCCCTACCACCTACCGATACTAGGGGCAATTTATAATGGCCAATTAACCTATCAACCTGCAAGTCTTTGGCATGTGGGAGTAAACCGGAGCACCCGGAGGAAACCCACGCAGACACAGGGAGAACTTGCAAACTCCGCACAGGCAGTACCCAGAATCGAACCCGGGTCCCTGGAGCTGTGAGGCTGCGGTGCTAACCACTTGCGCCACTGTGCCGCCCTAAAGAAACAAAAGATCTGTCTAAACGAGGTGTGAATGATGGAATGAACAGCTGCTGTCAGAAAGCAAAAACAAGACATTTACAACAGTAATGGCAAAACATGCAAAGAAAAGAAAAAAGAAAAGGGGCAGAGATTATGGTCTGAAATTGTTGAACTCACTGTTGAGTCTGGAAGGCTGTAAAATGCCTAATCAACAGATGAGATGCTGTTCCTCGAGCTTTCATTGAGTTTCATTGGAACACTGCAGTAGGCCAAGGACAGAGAGGTCTGTGTGAGAGCAAGATGGAGAATTAAAATGGCAGGTGACCGGAAGCTCGAAGTTACAGTTGCAGACAGAATGGAGGTGTCCTGCAAAGCGATCACCCAACCTGTGTTCAGTCTCCCCAATGTAGAGCAGACCACATTGTGAGCAGTGAACACAGTGTAGTAAATTGAAATAAGTACACATAAATCACTGTCTCGCCTGGAAGGAGTGTTATGCGACCTTGGACGGTGAGGAGAGAGGAGGTAAAATGGCAGGTTTTACATCTCCTGTGCTTGCATAGAAAGGTGCTGTGTGAAAGGGAGGTGGTGTTGGGGGTGATTGAGGAGCGGAGCAGAGTGTAGTGGGAAAAACAGTCCCCTCGGAATGCTGAAAGGGGAAAGTAAGATATCATTGGTAGTGGCATCGCGCTGAACCTGGCAAAAATGGTGAAGGATAATCCATTGAATACAGAGGCTGAGAGGGTGGAAGGTGAGGACAGAGGGAACCCTATCATGTCTCTGGGAAGGAGGGGAAGGACTGACAGAAGAAGTGCTGGAAGTGGGACAGACACGGTTGAGGCTCCGGTTATTCATGGTGGGGAAATCCTTGGTTAAGGAGAAAATGAAGACATATCAGAAGCACTGGAAGGTTATGTCATCAGAACAGATGCAATGGAGATGGTGTGCTGTGAGAATAGAATGGATTCCTGACAGGAAGCAGGGTGTGAGCAAGTGCAGTTGATGTAGGTGTGGGAGTCACTGAGCTTCAGATAAATATTTGTTGAAAGCCTATACCCAGAAATGGAGGCAGAGAAGTCAAGGAAGGGAAGGGAAGAGTCAGAGATGGATCATGTGAAGGTGAAAGAAAGGTGGAACTTCAAAGCAAAGTTGATGATGTTTTGCATTTCAGGATGAGAGCAGGAACCATCACTGATACAATCATCAATGTTCCAGAAAAAGAGGTGAGCGAGAGGGCCCGAGTCACACTGGAACAAGGAATAAAAACAGAAAGTGCTGGAAATACTCACCAGGTCAGCAGAATCTGTGGAGATAGAGACAGAGTTAACGTTTCAGGTCTGTGACCTCTCATCAGAACAAGGAATGTTGCATATATCCCACAAAAAAGCAGCATAGCTCGGACCTTTGGCTATTTGCACCTCTGTGACACCACCCAACTTAGCCCCTGCCTCAGCTCATCTGAAACCCTCATTCATGCCTTTGTTACCTCTCGAACTGATCATTCCAACACATTCCTGACAGGTCTTCCACATTCTATTCTCCTTAAACTTGAGGTCATCCAAAACCCTGCTGCCTGTGTCTGAACATGCACCAAGTCCTTTTCCCCGATCACCCCCGTTCTCACTGATCTACATTGACTCCCTCTCAAGCAATGTCTTGATTTTAAAATCCTCATCCTTGCTTTCAAATACCTCCATTGCCTCACCCCTCCCTATCACTGTAATCTTCACCAGCCTACAAACCTCCAAGATACCTCTGCACTTCTAACTCTGGCCTTTTGAACATTCCCAATTTTAATCGCTCCACCAAAGATGAACATGCATTCAGCTGCTTAGGCCCTAAAATGTTGAATTCCCTCTCTTAATCTCTCTGCCTCTCCACCTCGCTTTCCTCCTTTAAAACAATCCTTAAAGCCGAGCACTTTGTCCAAGTTTTTTGTCATCTGACCTAATATCTCCTTATGTGGTTCGGTGTCAAATGTGGTTTTAAAATGCTCAGGTGCAAAGCCTTAGGATGTTTTTATTATGTGGAAGGTACTATACAAATGCAAATAGGAGCTGTTTATCGACAGTCATTTTATCATTCCACACTGAAGGAGTCTGTGCCATCCTTTTGAAAGAGAGATTCAATTATTATGGAGCAGCACAGTGGCGCAGTGGTTAGCACCATAGCCTCACAGCTCCAGAGACCCAAGTTTGGTTCTGGGTACTGCCTGTGTGGAGTTAGCAAGTTCTCCCTGTGACCGCGTGGGTTTCTGACAGGTGCTCCAGTTTCCTCCCACAGCCAAAGACTTGCAGGTTGACAGATAAATTGGCCATTGTAAACTGCCCCGAGTGTCGGTAGCAGAATTGAGGGAAGGTAGGGAATATGGGAAGAATGTAGGATTAGTATAAATGGGTGGTTGATGGTCGGCACAGACTCTGTGGGCCTGTTTCAGTGCTGTCTCACTCTATTACCTCTCTGCTGCTATTCCCCCATCGGCATGCAAATATCTCCTTTTCAATATATATCCACTTCCTTTGGAAAGTTACGATTGGATCTGCTTCCTACTTTCTCAGATACTGCAGTCCAGCTCACAACAAATCACTGCTTCAAATTTCTCCTCATATCCTCCCTGGATTGTTTGCCAATTGTTCTAAATCTGTGTCATCTGGTTATTGACCCTCCTGCCAGTGGAAACAGTTTCTCCCTCTCGATTCTTTCAAAATCCCTCATGATTGTGAGCATCTCTGTTAAATCGACTCTAACTATTCTCTGTTCTATGGAGAACCATCCCAGTTTCTCTCCTCTCTTCACATAACTCAGATCCTCGGTCAAAATTCAGGAATTAGGTCATTGTTTGGTTGGGATTCCTTGGAATGTGACTCTGCCTCTGGAAGTGAGAGAATATGTATAAGAAATACTTGAGAGTGAATTTGTTCATTCGTCGGACTTAGGCATCACTGGCTATGCCAGCATTTATTGCCAATTCCGAATTGCCCTTGAGAAGGTGGTGGTGAGCTGCCTTCTTGAACCACTGCACTCATTGGGGTGTATGTAAACCAACAGTGCTTGCAGTTTGATACAACTGAGTGTTTTTCTGGGCCATTTTCAGAGGGCTTATAAAAGTCAACCACATTGCTGTGGGGATGTCGGCCAGACCAGGTAACGCCAGCAGATTTTCTTCCCAAAATGACATTAGTGAACCAAGCGGGTTTCTCAGACAATCAACATGGTTTCATGCTCACCATTAGACTAGCTTTTTAATTCCAGATTAATTAAATGAATTCAAGTTTCATTACATGCTGTTATGGGATTTAAACCCATGTTCCCACAGCATTAGCCTGGGCTCTGAATTATTAGTCTAGTGACATTATCATTACACCACCACCTCCTGGAGTCTTAAGGGCGATGGAAATAGAATGATATGTCAGCTGGATCTCCAGAAATGAGCAAAGAATATTCTCAGGGGCTGCACCACATGGTCTGGTCTCACTGGCTGAGTTTAAAGTCCACCCTGTGAATTGGACAGAAATTCTCTGAAATTACAGAACACATTATATCACAGAAATATCAGGAAACCTGTAAATAAATCTGTTCTCACTGCACCCAATTCTGTCAGACTATGGATTTCACCCAGTCTGTTCTTCCCTGGACTCTGGGGAGATTCACTTTCCATTGTGCAATATCTGGCTAAATATAATTTATGATATTGCAATGTGTTGTGTAAAAGAGATTAATAGAATCTTTTTGTTCAGTCACTGTCAGTAATGTCAGCCTCCTTGCCTCATAATTATGTCAATGGGGATTTCTCCTGCCTTACAGAAGGGTCTTCACTCAGTGACAGAGTCAGTAAGAGTTTGGTCTCCAGCACAAACCGGGATCAATGTTCTGCAGAAATGGAAAGAATGAATCGGATTTCTACACTTGAAGATTTGGTCTTTAAGATTCTTCTGGATTTCGAGGATATTTATTTTCCCACCCTCGCCGTCATTGGTGTCCCTGGTAAGTTTTATGCCCAGGTATTAATACTGTAATTGCATTAACTCTGCTCCTGATTGTCAGTTGCTGTTGGGTTTCTTGTAAATAACCATATCTCTATTTCAATATGTCGATGATATTTATCTGTAAACACTGCCTTCATTATGCAAGTTTCCATATCCAATAATTGTATGTATTCAGTTTATTCTGCTTGCTGTGTGATTGAAAGTACATTGTTCCCTCGATAATGTTACTGGGTGATTTATTTGATGAACAGTCTGCTCTCTGCATTGAGTCCTGGGAGTAGATTTTATTCTTTACCATCTGGGTATGAAACAGCGCCTGAAGAGGGCGGTGGAATAAAAAGTGATGAAGAAAGATTGCACGTCCTTTACAGAACCAGTCTGATATTCATTACAATAAAAGCAAAATACTGCGGATGCTGGAAATCTGAAATAAAAACAAGAAATGCTGGAACCACTCAGCAGGTCTGGCAGCATCTGTGGAAAGAGAAGCATTTCGGGCCAGTGACCCTTCTTCGGAACTGACAAATATTAAAAATGTCACAGGTTATAAGCAAGTGAGGTGGGGGTGGGGCAAGAGATAACAAAGGAGAAGGTGTAGATTGGACAAGGCCACATAGCTGACCAAAACGTCATGGAGCAAAGGCAAACAATATGTTAATGGTGTGTTGGAAGACAAAGCATTAGTACAGAAAAGGTGTTAACGGACTGAATATTGAACAGCAGCAAGTGCAAACATGAAAAAATGTTTGATGATATTCATTACATTGAGTTTAAGAGGAGGATAATCAGGCGGGTTTTATTCCTGATGAAGGGTCTGTTCCTCCACCCAGATTATCAATGTGCACGCCGGGCAGGAACTGCTTAATTGATCAATGGTGTCGACATGGCTTTCAGGATCATTTAAGGTTTGCTGGATAAGATTAATGATATAACGTTGTAATTGGTGATAAATCATTCCAACTGATTTTACTTTCAACTGATTGTAAATGGAATAATGTGTGAAGTTGATTCCTTTCTCATTTTTTGATTCATATTCCCTTGAGTAAGTGGAAATCTATTCTGTTTTCACTGACAGGTGGAAAGTGCCTGATTAATATTGTCCCACTTCCATCCTGATACATTCTCAAACCTAAGGGAGCAGATCTCAGCATCAGTTACAGCATCAGCCCCTTGGTAGTGACTGTTCATCATAAGGGGAGACCAGCAAGGGGCGGGGTTGGGGTGGTGCCGTACTGGTTTGAATTAGGAGCTGGAAAATTAACTAAGTGTTGTAATACGAGTATAAGCACAGAGCAGGACCAGAGGTATTAATTACAATTGATAGTTAAAACAGGCTACTAAATAGTTTGTTGAAAAAGGGAATAGTGGGTTTTTGTTTAGATCATGGATGGGCAGCTGTGACCTGTTGCTTGCAATTCCTGTTCCATGTGGGAACTTCAGGACACTTCATGAGTCTTGGGCAACCATGTCTATAGCTTCAGATTGAGCTTAAGATTTCCGAGCTTGAGGGACATCTGGAATCACTGCGGAGCATCAGGAGAGTTTCCTGGATTGTACACTCCAGGAGCTGGTCACCCCACAGGCAGTAGGAGTTCAGGATGGGTGGCCATCCAGAAGGTTAGGAAGAGGCAGAAAGTGCAGGAGTCTTCGTGGTGTGTGCTACTCACAAACCAGCTTTGGAGACTGCTGGGAGTGACAACACCTTGAAGGAGGCACCAATGGGCATGGGACTGTTCAGGAGGGAGCAGCAAAGGGCAGAAATGAAGTTGTTATAGGGGATTCCATAGTCAGGAGGTCAGACAAGCATTTCTTTAAATGTTATCGAGAGTTCCGCCCCCCTGTGTATTGCCCCCCTGGTGCCAGGGTAAACTATATCTTGGAGAGGGTGCAGGATATTCTGAAGGGGAAGAGAATGAGCCAGAAGTAACTGTGCACATTGATAGCAACAACATAGAAAAGGCTGGTATTGAGGTCCTGTGGTCAGATTTTCAGGAGTTAGCGAGGATGATAAAGAGTATTAGCTTGATAACAATAGCTTAGAGATACAGCACTGAAACAGGCCTTTCGGCCCACCAGGTCTGTGCTGACCAACAGCCACCCATTTATACTAATCCTGCATTTAATCCCATATTCCCTACCACATCCCCGCAATTCTCCGACCACCTACCCACACTAGGGGCAATTTGCAATGGCCAATTTACCTACCAACCTGCAAGTCTTTGGTTGTGGGAGGAAACCAGAATACGTAGTGGAAACCCACGCAGTCACATGGAGAATTTGCAAACTCCACACAGACAGTACCCAGAACTGAACCTGGGTCACAGGAGCTGTGAGGCTGCAGCCCGAACCATTGCACCACCCCATGTGCCACTCCTAGTGCCACTGATTAGCGAGAGTAGAAATGGGAAGGTAGGGAGGATCAATACATGGCTTGAATGGTGCAGGAGGGAGGGCTTCAATGTCTTGGGGCATTGGGAGCAGTTGACAGGCAGAAGGCACCTATTTAAAAGAAGCTGCTTGCACCTCACCAGGACTGGGACCAAAGTCCTCGCAGGGAGACTCACTGGTGTAGTTGGAGAGGGTTTAAACTAAATTGGCAGGGGGAACGGCAACAGCATATAGTAGTCAAAAAGAGGAATAAGGTGCATAAGGTGAGAGTGTTAGACAGGACTAGGCAAGGGAGTAGTTCCATATTAGTTGGGATGGATTGAGAAGGGCTATGAGGAATGCAAAGACAGGATTACAATGCCTCAGTGTAAATGCACGAAGTGTGGTGATTAAGGTTAGTGAGTGATAAGCACAAATAGCAGTATGGGAATATGATGTAGTCGCAATAACGGAAATGTGGCTTTTCAGTGGCAAGGATTGGGTGCTCAATATACCAGGATATTTGTCACGCCAATGTGCTTTGTTAAATGATAATTTTCTTTAATCCACTGCCTGGAAATCTGAATTTATCATGTTTTTGAAAGACTTTGAAAAGAACAGCTAAAGAATGACTTTGCTGGCAGCTTAAGCTGATCGCCTCGTTTGCAGCACTGTATCCGCCACTGCAAAGGACTGTGAGGAGGGAGACGAAATGGCTACATTTCCCAGAAAGAACAAAGACCCAGGATGTTTAAGGGAACTGTTTGTTCTTTTTCTTTTTAACAAGAGAGAAATATTGCTAACTGCTATGTTTTGAATCACTGAATGACTGTCATGTGACAAGCCCCTCCTCCATCTGTGCTTTTAAGGTTGTGTCTTTCTGCAATCGAGAAGCAAGAAGCAACTGGACTCTGACACGTGCAGACCCAAGTGGGAGGTCCTCCTCTTTCTCCCTCCATTCCAGCCAGAAAACTTTCAAATCCTGCCCGGTGACTGACCACATTTGCATACTGCTGCTACAACCAGAAAACCTTTGAAGAAAATCATCTGCATCGCTATCTCCAAGAGACTCAGCAAACCAGTCACCTACCTCTTCAAACTAAAAGCCTCAGGACCACCAAATTCAGCTTGAAGCCAGCTGAATTATCAAACGTCACAGATTGCATATGCCCTTTTTCTATGGATTCTAACTTAACCAATTTATCTTTCCCCACTCTGTCACCTAACCATGTGTGTGTAAACCTCGAGTGGGTGCGTGCAAGTGTGTGTGTGTGAGTGAAAGTCGGTGCATTGCTTATTATTTTATTAGTTCAGTTTAGGTACAATAATGTTTACCTTTTTCTTTGTGAACTGAAGAAAAACTCTCTAGTTGGTTCTTGTTTTGATCACAGCAAGTAAGGAATCAAACACCTAATGAATTGGCCAGTACATCCACTTTAAAAAAGAACTAAAACTGTTGTAATCAAACAAGGAGAGGGAAAAGAGGGAAGCTTTTCGACCCCTCCTCACTTGACTGGAACAGAAATTTGGGGATTCACATCTGGGATTAAACAAAAAGACAAACAGGCAATTGGAAGCAGGAAACAAAATTGATCCCTATCAATAATTTAAAAACTTCATTACAGGTTTTCTTGTGGCTTTTAGTGCGCGAAGACTAAAATGTCCACATTCGAGGGCAGTACCTTCCCAGAATAAAAGAGGGTGTATGATGCATGTCAGGTGAATTCTTCAAGTGAGAACCAGGCCAAATACAATAGGTTGAGAGGGAGGTGAAGAGGAAAATAAGACTGGCAAAGAGTGAATATGAGAATAGAATGACAGTCAACATAAAAGAGGACCCAAACATTTTCCACCAGCATGTAAGCTGATAGTAAGAGGTGGAGTGGGGCCTGTTAGGGACAAAGAGGGTAATATATGTTTAGAGGTGCAGGGCAAGGTTTATAAACTTAATGAGTACTTTGTCTCAGGGTTCACTAAGGAAGTGGAAACTGACAAAATACAGGGAGAAGTGGAGAGAGTAGAGGATCGAATATGAGGCAGGGGAGGCAGTAAAAAAGCTGTCTATGCTTGGTTAGATAAGTCAGGAAGGCTTGCATCCCAGGCTGCAAAGAAAAAGTGGAGATGGAGATAACGGAAGAGCTGGAGAGTGATAAATGTGACATTTTATTTAAGAAAGGGTGTAAGGTGAGTCTAGCAACTACAGACCAGTTAGTTTCGCATCAGTGGTGGATAAGGTTTTACAAACAATAATGAGGAAAAATTCAACAGACACCTGGAGAGATTTGAGTTAATGAAAGAAAGCCAGCATGGATTTGTAAAAGGGAAATCATGCTTGACCAACAAAATTGAATTTTTTGACGAAGTGACAGAAAAGGTTGATTCAAGGAATGTGGTGAATGTTGCTTATATGGATTTTAAGAAAGTATTTGATAAGGTACCACATAAAAGGCTGGCTAATAAAATTGAGGCTCATGGAATAGTCAGTGTCCAATTGGATAAAAAATTGGCTTAAAGACAGAACACAGCGGGTCATTGTAAATTGCTGTTGTTCAAACTGGAGGATGGTAGACATTGGTGTTCCCTCAGTGTCAGTGCTGGGCCACTGGTTTTCTTGCTGTATATAAATGACTTGGATCTTGGAATACAGAGTAGAATCTCAAAATCTGCAGATGAAACGAAACTTGGAGGTGTGGCAAACAGTGAGGATGACATGAACCACCTGCAGCAGGACATAGATAGGTTGGCAGAATGGGCAGACAGACGGCAGATCGATTTTAATATTGACAAGTGTGAGGTGATGCATTTTGTCAGAATGAACAGAGAGAGGCAATATTGACTTAATGGCACAGTTCTAAGGAGTGTGGAGGAACAGTGGGACCTGGGGGTACATGTGAATTGATGTTTGAAGGTGGGAGGGCATATTGAGAGTGATCAGTCACACTGATGGGATCTTGGTTTTGCCATAAGAGTTTTGATTTTTTTCTCAAAAAGTACTAAGTGGATTTGCAGATAATGACGAGGATTGTCAGAGGATACAACAGGATATATAACGGTTAGAGATTTGGGCGGAGAAATGGCAGATGGAGTTGAATCTGGACAAATGTGAGATAATGCATTTTGGAAGGTCTAATGCAGGTGGGAGGTATTCAGTGAATGGCAGAACCCTTAGGAGTATTGACAGGCAGAGAGATCTGGGCGTACTGGTCGACAGGTCACTGAAAGTTGCAACGCAGGCGGATAAGGTAGTTAAGAAGGCATCCAGTGTGCTTGCCTTCATCGGTCGGGGCATAGAGTATAAAAATTTGCAAGTCGTGTTGCAGCTGTACAGAACCTTAGTTAGGTTTACAAAGTTATGAGCGGCATGGACAGAGTGGATAGTCAGAAGCTTTTTCCCAGGGTGCAAGAGTCAGTTACTAGGGGACATAGGTTTCAGGTGCAAGGGGCAAAGTTTAGAGGGGATGTGCGAGACAAGTTTTTTACACAGAGGGTGGTGAGTGCCTGGAACTTGCTGCCAGGGGAGGTGGTGGAAGCAGATATGATAGCGACGTTTAAGAGACATGGTGACAAATATATGAATAGGAAGGGAATAGAGGGATATGGGCCCTGGAAGTGCAGAAGGTGTTAGTTTAGGCAGGCATCAAGATCAGCGCAGGCTTGGAGGGCTGAATGGCCTGTTCCTGTGCTGTACTGTTCTTTGTGCTTTGTTCTCTTTTGTTCTGTGTGCTTTTAAGACCTGATGCTATTTTCTGTGACCAGTGACTGGAGGGATTGTGGTATTTGAAAGTCCAGGCTGCAGGGCAATGTGTTTCTAAGCAACAGGAATATTTTATGATGGTCTTGTGACTCCTATTGAAAAGGCGTTCAGTTTCATTTTGGCAGTGTGAAAAAAAAAACAGGGGAGCTGTGAGCAGCTATTAGTTACTGCTGGAAACTGGCCAGGAATACAGCCTTGAGAAAACGTTCTCTTAAAGAATAATTCCTGTATCAAGTAAAAGGATAATCTCTTCATGAAGTCAAAAGAACTTTGAAGGAGTTGCAAAAATCTAATGTATGGGAGCAAAAACCCTTGTTGCTATTTCAGCCTGAATAGAGAGGAAGAGAATCAGGAAAAAAAAGGATTTGCTACACTCTGTGGAGAAACCCTGCTTTGGTTAAAGGAAGCCTGTATTTTGAGTGGGGCAAGTTTCTGTTGCCTCCAGTCAAGAATCCCTGCCTCCAGACTAAGTTACATAGTTGTTGTGTTCTGTGGGGAAGGCCTGTTGACTTTTGTATTTTTGGAAGTTCCTGAAATCTCAAGAACGTTCCTACTGTTGGAGTCATAGAGAGATACAGCACCGAAACAGGCCCTTCAGCCCAACAAGTCCGCGTCAACCAGCAACCACCCATTTATACTAATCCTACATTAATCCCATTTCCCTCTCACATCCCCACCTTCCCTCAATTCTCATACCACCTACCTACACGAGGAGCAATTTACAATGACCAATTTACCTATCAACCCGCCAGTGTTTGGCATGTGGGTGGAAACCGGAGCACCTGGAGGCAACCATGGGGTCACAGGGAGAACTTGCAAACTCCGCACAAGCAGTACCCAGAACTAAATCTGGGTCGCTGGAGATGTGAGGCTGTGGTGCGAACCACTGTGCCACTGTGCTACTTTAAAATTTAAATAGACTTGCTGCTACAGCCTATTGCTGAAAGATCTATGTGATACCTGCTGCAGATGAACCACTTTGAGTGCCTACCCACTATAGTCTATTCATTAATTTCACCTGGAGAGACATCAAATGGCATCTGACCATTCGACTCTGGGACACCTCACTGATCCAGGAAAATACGACCAGAAGATTACCCCAATTATTTCATTATCCTTCAGAAACTGTTATCAAATCAATACAACAATTTTCTTCAGTTAACAATTGGTAATTATATGTATGTGTGTGCATGAGGGTTAGGAAGATAAGGAGTTATAAAAAATTTCATACAAGTTCTTTTGGGCCTCCTTATCTCGAGAGACAATGGATACGCGCCTGGAGGTGGTCAGTGGTTTGTGAAGCAGCGCCTGGAGTGGCTATAAAGGCCAATTCTGGAGTGACAGGCTCTTCCACAGGTGCTGCAGAGAAATTTGTTTGTTGGGGCTGTTGCACAGTTGGCTCTCCCCTTGCGCCTCTGTCTTTTTTCCTGCCAACTACTAAGTCTCTTCGACTCGCCACAATTTAGCCCTGTCTTTATGGCTGCCCGCCAGCTCTGGCGAATGCTGGCAACTGACTCCCACGACTTGTGATCAATGTCACAGGATTTCATGTCGCGTTTGCAGACGTCTTTATAACGGAGACATGGACGGCCGGTGGGTCTGATACCAGTGGCGAGCTCGCTGTACAATGTGTCTTTGGGGATCCTGCCATCTTCCATGCGGCTCACATGGCCAAGCCATCTCAAGCGCCGCTGACTCAGTAGTGTGTATAAGCTGGGGATGTTGGCCGCTTCAAGGACTTCTATGTTGGAGATATAGTCCTGCCACCTGATGCCAAGTATTCTCCGAAGGCAGCGAAGATGGAATGAATTGAGACGTCGCTCTTGGCTGGCATACGTTGTCCAGGCCTCGCTGCCGTAGAGCAAGGTACTGAGGACACAGGCCTGATACACTCGGACTTTTGTGTTCCGTGTCAGTGCGCCATTTTCCCACACTCTCTTGGCCAGTCTGAACATAGCAGTGGAAGCCTTACCCATGCGCTTGTTGATTTCTGCATCTAGAGACAGGTTACTGGTGATAGTTGAGCCTAGGTAGGTGAACTCTTGAACCACTTCCAGAGCGTGGTCGCCAATATTGATGGATGGAGCATTTCTGAAAGGCCGAGAGGGGGGCTTTGACGACTGGGCAACTCTCAACCTCCATAAATTTGCCCAGGCATGCGCCATGGAGAGGTCACTCCATAGTTGCCTCACAGCGACTGAAACAACACGGAAGGCAGCAGTTACGGGTTATAAGTCCAGATAAATTGGCGTAGAAACTGGGCGCCACGGGTTGCCTTTGTCGGTGGGAGAGGTCATTGCACCTCACTGGACAGCTACCGCCCGCCTCAAACCGGGCAGCCCCCGGTCAATAAGGTTCTGTCCCGCCACAATCTGCCTGCTTCAATGGGTGCTTGGAGCTCAGGGTCATTGCCCGAAAGGTGGACTGATACACCGCACCAAACAACATGAAAAAAGGAAAGAAGGTACCAGCCCTTCGCTTTGCAAGCTGGAACGTCAGAACTATGTGTCCTGGCCTGTCGGAAGACCTTACACAAATCAACGATTCTCGGAAGACCGCCATCATTAACAACGAGCTCAGTAGACTCAATGTGGACATTGCAGCACTTCAGGAGACTCGCCTCCCCGCGAGTGGCTCTCTAGCAGAGCAAGACTACACCTTCTTCTGGCAGGGCAGGGATCCTGAAGAACCAAGACAGCATGGAGTGGGCTTCGCCATCAGAAACTCCTTGCTCAGCATGATAGAGCCTCCCTCAAATGGCTCGGAACGCATACTGTCCATCCGACTGCTCACCACCTCTGGTCCAGTACACCTACTCAGCATCTATGCTCCAACACTCTGTTCCGCACCTGAAGCTAAAGACCAGTTCTATGAACAACTCCATAACATCATTAGCAGCATCCCCAACACCGAACACCTATTCCTGCTGGGGGACTTTAATGCCAGGGTTGGGGCCGACCATGACTCATGGCCCTCCTGCCTTGGGCGCTATGGCGTTGGAAGGATGAATGAGAACGGGCAGAGACTGCTTGAGTTGTGTACCTATCATAACCTCTGCATCACCAACTCGTTCTTTCACACTAAACCCTGTCACCAGGTTTCATGGAGGCACCCAAGATCACGTCGTTGGCACCAGCTAGACCTCATTGTCACAAGGCGAGCCGCCTTAAACAGTGTTCAAATCACACGCAGCTTCCACAGTGCGGACTGCGACACCGACCACTCCCTGGTGTGCAGCAAGGTTAGACTCAGACCAAAGAAGTTTCATCATTCCAAGCAGAAGGGCCACCCGCGCATCAACACGAGCAGAATTTCTCACCCACAGCTGTTACAAAAATTTCTCAATTCACTTGTAACAGCCCTTCAAAACACTCCCACAGGGGATGCTGAGACCAAGTGGGCCCACATCAGAGACGCCATCTATGAGTCAGCTTTGACCACCTACGGCAAAAGTGCGAAGAGAAATGCAGACTGGTTTCAATCTCATAATGAAGAGTTGGAACCTGTCATAGCCGCTAAGCGCATTGCACTTTTGAACTACAAGAAAGCCCCCAGCGATTTAACATCCGCAGCACTTAAAGCAGCCAGAAGTACTGCACAAAGAACAGCTAGGCGTTGCGCAAACGACTACTGGCAACACCTATGCAGTCATATTCAGCTGGCCTCAGACACCGGAAACATCAGAGGAATGTATGATGGCATGAAGAGAGCTCTTGGGCCAACCATCAAGAAGATCACCCCCCTCAAATCTAAATCGGGGGACATAATCACTGACCAACGCAAACAGATGGACCGCTGGGTTGAGCACTACCTAGAACTGTACTCCAGGGAGAATGCTGTCACTGAGACTGCCCTCAATGCAGCCCAGCCTCTACCAGTCATGGATGAGCTGGACATACAGCCAACCAAATCGGAACTCAGTGATGCCATTGATTCCCTAGCCAGCGGAAAAGCCCCTGGGAAGGACAGCATTACCCCTGAAATAATCAAGAGTGCCAAGCCTGCTATACTCTCAGCACTACATGAACTGCTATGCCTGTGCTGGGACGAGGGAGCAGTACCCCAGGACATGCGCGATGCCAACATCATCACCCTCTATAAAAACAAAGGTGACCGCGGTGACTGCAACAACTACCGTGGAATCTCCCTGCTCAGCATAGTGGGGAAAGTCTTTGCTCGAGTCGCTCTGAACAGGCTCCAGAAGCTGGCCGAGCGCGTCTACCCTGAGGCACAGTGTGGCTTTCGTGCAGAGAGATCGACTATTGACATGCTGTTCTCCCTTCGTCAGATACAGGAGAAATGCCGTGAACAACAGATGCCCCTCTACATTGCTTTCATTGATCTCACCAAAGCCTTTGACCTCGTCAGCAGACGTGGTCTCTTCAGACTACTAGAAAAGATCGGATGTCCACCAAAGCTACTAAGTATCATCACCTCATTCCATGACAATATGAAAGGCACAATTCAACATGGTGGCTCCTCATCAGAGCCCTTTCCTATCCTGAGTGGTGTGAAACAGGGCTGTGTTCTCGCACCCACACTTTTTGGGATTTTCTTCTCCCTGCTGCTTTCACATGCGTTCAAATCCTCTGAAGAAGGAATTTTCCTCCACACAAGATCAGGGGGCAGGTTGTTCAACCTTGCCCGTCTAAGAGCGAAGTCCAAAGTACGGAAAGTCCTCATCAGAGAACTCCTCTTTGCTGACGATGCTGCTTTAACATCTCACACTGAAGAATGCCTGCAGAGTCTCATCGACAGGTTTGCGTCTGCCTGCAATGAATTTGGCCTAACCATCAGCCTCAAGAAAACGAACATCATGGGGCAGGATGTCAGAAATACAAGTAGATTCATCTCATTATCATTTAAAACTTAGTTTATTAATAAATAGTTAACTTTGTTGTTCAAGAAACCTGGTTTGGCGTTTTTTATTCTGGGGATAAATAGTGATTAATTTGGCTATTTTTCCAGTAGATGGAAACTTTCCCAAAATGCTGTGACCTCTGGAGTAGTGGGACTGAATCAACAGTGCATTACTCCCACCTTGGTCATAACAGGCTTCATAGGTAGAGGCACTGAGTATAAAAGCAGGGAAGTTGTTCTAAATCTTTGTGAAGCTCTGGTTAGGCTCCAACTGGAGCATTGCTTCCAGTTCTGGTCACACACTTTAGGAAGGTGTGAGGGGCCTTCAGCAGATGCAGAGATTTCCCAGAATGGTTCCAGGGATAGGGGATTTTAGTGACAGCTTTTGGTTAGAAATGCTGGGATTGTTTTCCTTAGAACAATGGAAATTGAGGGAGGATTTATTAGAAGTGCACAAGATTATGGCAAGCTGAAATAAGTTAGACAAAGAAAACTTGTTTTCTTCAACTAATGGTACAAGGACTAGGGACATAGATTGAAGGATTTGGACAAGAGATGCAGGGGAAATATGAGGAAGAATTTTCTTACGCAATGGGTGGTAATTACTTGGAATTTGCTGCCCACAATGATGGCGAAAGTGAAGACGATCAATGACTTCAAAAGGAAATTTGATGGCCACGTAAAGGAAATAAATTTGCAGGGTGACGGGGATCGAGCAGGAGAATATGACTGACTGGATAGCTCCGTGGAGAGCCAGCATGGACTTAATGGGTCGTAGCCTTATTCTGTGCCACAAATGACTCTTACTCTGTGTTCTGGGACTGAGATGATTGAACTCCAACAATCACAACCATCTTTCTTTATGCCATGTTTGATTCCTACCAGTGGAGTGTGTCTCCCTGATACCCATTACTTCACTTTGGCTGTGCTGGGAAATTCAGGAAGAGGCTAAGATGGATCATGCACTCAACACTTCTGGTTGAAGATTGTTCATGCTTCATCCTTGTCTTTTGCACAGATTTGTTGGGCTCCCCATTATTGAGGAGCCGCCTCCTTTGGTTAGTTGTTTAATTGTTCACCATCATTCACAAATGCATGTGGCAGGACTGAAAAGCTTTGATCTGAACAGTTGGTTGCAGGATTGTTTAGTTCTGTCTCCGGAAGAGAAAGATCCTCTACCAGCCTGCTCCCACAGCGTACACCAACTCTCCCTGTTCATTACCAATCCTCTTTCACAATAAGATAGATGATTTGAAGGCACAAACAGTGGGAAATGTGTATGATTTAATTGCCATGACAGAGACATGGTGACAGGGTGACCAGGACTGGGAACTGAATATTCCGGGATATTTGTCATTCAGGAAGGATAGGAGGAGGGGAAAAGGAGGTGAGGTAATGTTGCTAATAAAGGAGGAGGTCAGTACATTAGCGAGAGGATCTTTGATCAGAGGAGCAAGATGTAGTATCAGTTTGGGTGAACTAAGAAACAGCAAGGGGCAGCAAAAATTTGTGTAAATTTTTTATAGGTCACCAAACTCCAGTAGTAATGTTGGGTACAATATACATCAGGAAATTAGAGCTGCATGTAACATGGGCAGTACAGTAATAATGGGTGACTTCAATTACATATAGATTGGTTAAACCTAATTAGCACTAATGCAGTGGAGTATGATTTCCTGGAGTGAGTACAAGATGTGTTTCTGGAGCAGTATGTTGAAGAACAAACAAGGGATCGGGCTATTTTAGATTTATTATTATGTAATGAGAAAGGGCTAATTAATAACCTTGCTGTAAAGGAGGCATCAGGAAATAGTGACCACAATATGATAGAATTTTACGTTAAGTTTGAAAGAGAGACAGTTCATTCTGAAACTCGGATCACAAAACTGAACAAAGGAAACTAAGGTTTGAGGGGCAAGTTGGCTGTGATGGATTGGGAAAATACATTAAAAGATTTGATGGTAAACAGGCAATGGCTAGTATTTAAAGAAGTATTACACGGTTTCCAACAAATATACATTCCTCAAAGTGTCATGAATAGATGAGAACCAACTGTAAATTGTCATGAACTGATGAGAACTGACTGTAAATTGTGTTTTGTGCACTTGGCTATTAATGTCAACTGCCATTTTATACAGGATGTTTAAGTTTTTACTTCCATATTCCATTTGTTAAAATGGAGGAGGGAGAGCAGGCGGGACAGCTACTTGAAGGGGTCCAGTCACAGGACCCAGAAGCCACCCTTTTCAGTCTGCTTGAATTTGAAACTGCAGCAGTGGAAGGAACATCTCGTGCAAACCACAGCTGCCCTTCAAGCTGCATATTTTCTCTGAGACCTTTCTTCAAGATGCAAGAAAATTAAAAAGACACAGTCTGCAAGAAAACTTGTTTTCTGCCAGCTTTCATCCCATCAAAAAATGGTGACATCAGAAATTAAAGACATTGTTGAAAGCAGGTGCAAAAGGTGTCTACAGGTCCCTCTCAACCTTTACCTGGTCTTCCTGTAACAGGGTTTGATTTTTAAACACACCGTGTTCTGAGCTCCCGCTTGGTGAATCCTTGTTCACCGCTTTCCAATTATAAGGTAAAGAAATGAGCACAAACAGGCTTTCTTAGTTTGAAAGAAGAAAAGTGAAATTTATTAAACTTAAACTAAAATCTCTAATTTGAGTTAACGCCTTTGGATACATACTGCGTCCCACGTTAGCAAGCATATGCGATATGCACATGCAAATAGAGACAGAAAGGAGCAGATGAAAAATAAAGTACGAAGGTTTGAGGCATTATCTGAAGAGGTTGTTACAGTTCTTCAAGCTCACTGTGTAGTCCTTTTGTAGGTTGATCTTCCTTTTCGTTGGGGCCCAGTATTCTTCTCAAATCTTGTTCACTGTAGGAGACTTTTCTCTCTTGGGGCTCATGTGTCTTCAGCTGGTTTTTCGTGTTCCATGAGAAAGAGATGCGAGCAGACAGGAGAGGCTGTGGTGAGTCAGCCATGAGGTCCTTTCAGTCCAGGAGCAAACAGCTTTCTTTGTTCAAACAATGTTTCTCCAATTTAAAATTCTCAGTTCAAAACACTGCAACAGCCAGTTAGTCATGTGACTAAACTGGTCTGACCACATCTGTTCTGTGTATTGGGAACAAGGACTGGTTTCTTTGTCCCAACACTGGCTGCTAGTATGCAAAAATATCTTTCCGGCTTGGGGCCTGGCAATTCCTTGTAGTAGACCATCTTTTCTTCCCAGCAACAATTTGAAGATTAATGTCCATGTGGCAAAATTAGTGTGCCTCATTCTTGACAGGTGGGGGCCTACATGACAATCTCCATTTACCTTCGAGAGTGCAGGAAGAAGAAAGAGTAAGAGAAGAGGTATTTCCAACAGCTCCTCCCCCACTCGGCATTTCCAGTCAGTGATCTCCAGTTTTTTTGGACCTTTTGACAATTAAAAATGGTCTCTAGTTTCAACTGAAATGCATTTTTGTGCACAGTTAAGTCAATTATCTATTTGGTAAATTTTCTTGCCTTTTTTATGCCTTTAACATTTCCTTGTATGTTTGTGAGCCTGCATTGCGATGTTAAGCCCCTTCCCAAGTTTAAGAGTGTGTGTTAATAAACCCGACTTCTTTGATTTAACTTTCACAACCGTGTTGTTGTGACTGTCCTTTACGACTCAGGGTTTAAGGGAGGGAAAAATTCAATCACTGATCTGTTTATGGACAGGTGGTTGGAAACACAGAGAAATGTGTTCAGCAAAAAAAGATTAACTATCTGTTCATAACATAAGGCACAAAAACCCAACAGGAAAGGTGCATCAACCGTGGCGAACAAAAGAAGTTAAAGATTGCATTAGGTCAAAGGAAGTGGCTTATAAGGTCACCAGAAAAAGTGGTAAGCACGAGGATTGGGAGCAATTTAGAATCGAACACAGGAGGACCAAGAAACTGATAAAGGAAAAAGAGATTATGAATGCAAGCTAGCTTGAAACATAAAGGACGATTGTCAAAGCTTCTTCACGTGAAAAAGAAAAGATAAGAAACGCTGACTGTGGGTCCATTGTAGACGGAGACAGGAGAGTTTGCGGTGGAGAATGAGGAGATGGTGGAGAGCCTAAACAATTGCTTTGTGTCTGTTTTCAGAGAGAAAGACACAGAAAATTTCCCAGAAAGATTAGGGAACCAAGGGACTTGTAAAAATGAGGAACTGCTAGAAATTAGTATCAATAAAGAGATAGTACTGGAAAAATTAACTGGATTGAAAGTTGATAAATCCCCTGGACCAGATGAGCAACATCCTAGAGTGTTGAAGGCGGTGGCCATATAGATAATGGATGCATTGGTGGTTATTCTTCAAAATTCTACAGGGTTTGGAAGGGTTCCTAAAGACTGGAAAGTAGCAAATGTAACCCCACTAATTACGAAGGGAGCAAAAGTATAAAGAGTGATCTGCAGACCTGGTAATTTAACATCAGTCGCAGGGAAAATGATATAATCTATTGTAAAGGATGAGATAATTGGACACTTGGAAAATCATGGTTTTTTTTCATCTTTCATGGGATACGGGTGTCACTGGCTTGGCCAGCATTTATTACCCATCCCTAATTGCCCTTGAGAAGGTGATGGTGAGCTGCCTTCTTGAACTGCCACAATCATTGGGGTGTAAGTACACCAAAAGTGCTGTTAGGAAGGGAATTCCAGGATTTTGACCCAGCAACAGTGAAGGAACGAAGACATAGTTCCAAGTCAGGATAGTGTGTGATTGAGGGGAACTTGCAGGTGGTGGTGTTGCCATGCATCTGCTGCCCTTGTTCTTCTAAGTGGTAGAGGTCGCAGGTTTGGAAGGTGCTGTTGAAGGAGCTGTCGTGCATTCCTGTCGAGCATCTTGTAAATGGTGCACACTGCTGCCACTGTGCGACGTTGGTGGAGGGAGTGAATGTTTGTGAATGGGGTGCCAATCAAGTGGTTGCTTTGTCCTGGAAGGTGTCAAGCTTCTAGTGTGTTGTTGGAGCTGCACCCATCCAGGCAAATGGAGAGTGTTCCATTACACTTCTGACATGTGCCCTGTCGGTGGTAGATAGGCTTTGGGGAGTCAGGAGGTGAGTTATGTGCCACAGGATTCCGCGCGTCTGACCTGCTCTTGTAGCCATGGTATTTATATTGCTACTTCAGTTCAGTTTCTGGTCAATGGCAATCCCCACGATGTTGAAAGTGAAGGATTCAGCGATTGTAATGCCATTGACTGTCAAGGGGAGATGGTTAGATTCTGTTTTATTTGAGATCGGCAATGCCTGGCACTTGCGAATGTTACTTGCCACTTATCAACTCAAGCCTGGATATTGTCCAGGTCTTGTTGCATTTCTACATGGACTGCTTCAGTATCTGAGGAGCCATGAATTTGCTTCACGTTTTGCAGCCATCAGCGAACATCCCCACCTTTGACCTCATGATGGAGGAAAGGTAATTGATGAAGCAGCTGAAGATGGTTGGGCCTCGGACACTACCCCGAGGAACTGCTCCAGTGATGTCCTAGGGTTGAGATGATTGACCTCCAATAATCTCTGATTTTCCCCCTAATTCCCATTGACTCCAGTTTTGCTCGGGCTCTTTGATGCCATACTCAGTCAAATGCTGCCTTGATGTAAAGGGCAGTCACTCTCACGTCATCTCTTTTGTCCATGTTTGAAGCAACGCTGTAATGAGATCAGGAGTTGAGTGGCCCAGGCCAAACCCAAACCGAGCAGGACATTGCTAAGCAAGTGGCATTTGATAGCATTGTCAACACCTTCCATCACTTTACTGACGATTGAGAGTAGCCCCTTGCCGTGATGGAGCTCGGAATAGAAAGCTTGTTTTGGGAGCCTTCTGTCAGGCATGTGGACCATATGGCCCTTGCTACCCTCAGTGCTACCTCCAAGTGGAGTTCAACATGGAGCAGTACTGATTCAGCAGCTGAGAAGGGGTGGGGGTGGGGGTTGCTCGGTGATAATCAGTAGGTGGTTTCCTTGTCTGTGTTTGACGAGACTTCATGGGGTCCAGAGTCAATGTTGAGGACTCCCAGGACAACTCCCTCCCGACTGTATACCACTGTGCTGCCATCTCTGCTGGGCCAGGACATACTCGGGGATGGTCATGGTGGTGTCAGGAATGTACGATTCTGTGAGTATTACTATGACAGGCTGCTGCCTGACTAGTGTCTGTGGGACAGCTCTACCAATTTTGTCACAAGCCCCCAGATGTTAGTAAGGAGGACGTGGCAGGGTCGACAGGGCTGGTTTTGCTGTTTTCATTTCCGGTGCCTCGGTCGATGCTGGGTGGTCTGGTCTAGATTCATTCCTTATTGACTTTGTCGCGGTTTGATACAACTGAGTGACTTACTCGACCATTTCAGAGGGAATTTAAAAGTCAACCGCATTTCTAGCTTTTCATTAGGGATTTTTATTAATTGAATCCAAATTCTACCTTTTGTTATGGTTGGATTTGAACCCATGTCCCTAAAGCAATACCCTGGGTCTCTGGGTTACTTGTCCAGTGACAATAACATTACGCCACTGCCTCCCCTTTATGTTTGGGATATGATTGGGCAGAGTCTACATGGATTTATAAAAAGGGAAATCATGTTTGATAAACCTGTTGGAGTTTTTGAACGATGTTACTTGTAGAACAGATAAAGGAGTTGCAGTATGCTGATGACACTTGCGTATGTGCACACTCAGAGGCTGAACTTCAAACCCTCGTCGATGAATTCACACAGGCAAATGAAAGAATGGGCCTTAAGCTAATGTGGCATTTTCAGGTTGGCAAACTGAGCCACAGGAATCAGTGCTGGGGCCTTAACTATTTACGATCTATATTCATGACTTGGACAAAACGACTGAATGTATTGTAACCAAATTTGCAGAAGATACAAAGATGGATTGGAAAACAAGTTGTGAGGAGGACATCAGGTGTCTGCAAAGAGATATAGATAGGTTAAGTGAGTGGTCACAAATTTGGCAGATGGAGTATAATGGGGGAAATCTTGAGGTTGTCCACTTTGGCAAGAAGAATAGAAAAGCAGAATATTACTGAAAGTAAGAGAGATTGCAGAATGCTGCAGTGCAGAGAGAAATGGGGGTCCTTGTACATGAATCACAAGAACTTACCATGCAGGTACAGCAAGTAAATAGGAAGGCAAATGGAATGTTGGATTTATTGCAAGGGGGACGGACTATAAAAGTATGAAACTCTTACTACAACTGTACAGGGCATTGATGAGACAGCAGGTAGAGTACTGCATACAGTATTGGTCTCCCTATGCAAGGAGGGATATACTTGGATTGGAGGCAGTTCAGAGAAGCTTCAACTCACTGATTTCTGGGAACAAGGGCTTGTCTCACAAGGAAAAGTTGAGCGGGTAGGTCATATACCCATCGGAGTTTAGACAAATGAGTGGTGATCTTATTGAAACATACAGAATTCTGAGGAGGCTTGTCAGGTTAGAGGTTAAGACAGAGATGTGGAGGAATTTCGTTTGTCAGAGGGTCACTAATCTTTGGAATTCTCTTCCCAAGAGAGCAGTGGATGCTGGGTCATTGAATATATTCAGGGCTGAGTTAGACAGATCTTTGATCTCCAAGGGAGTCGGGAGTTATGCGGTGGGGGGGGGGGGCAGTAGGAAAGTGGAGTGAATGTGACAGTCAGAGGACCCAAGATCTTGTTAAATGTCGGAGCAGGTTTTAGGGGCCGAATGGCCTACTACTGCTCCCATCTCTTGTGTTCTTATGAAGTGGGGCACAGGGAGGGCGGCACCACAGAACTGCTGGCAAGTGGAGTTAAGCATCACCTCATCCTGACAGATGCATTGCGGCCACAGACTACCCACTTTCACAGCTCACCCCCATTAACTCCCCCGAGAGCTGATGGGAGGATGAGCTATACAGGATACCCCAGTAGGGGACGAGGTGATGCCATGAGCAGAACTGTTATGTCGATCTCTCTGTGAAGTAAGACAAGCTCCCTCTTTCCACTTACAGGACAAGAGGGCCCATAATAAGAGGGAGACATCACTGACTGGCAGAGGCATCCCAGACATCAGACCTTTCTCCAAGGCTGAGGAGGAGGCACTTGAACTGATGGGTCCCAGGGCAGCTGCTCAATAACAGATGGTTAGACTGGAGTCTCCTCACTAAAGAGTGAGGATTGTCTTCCATCAACATACAGATCACTTCCAGAGACCCCATCACACATGGTTGCTATGACACGATCTGCTCATGCTGAACCGCATATGTTTTGTAGGTCGGTGTTCACAGGAGACTCTACCAGGAGGAGGACATCATTCCACTTCAGAGAAGGATCCACGGTCACAGGATGCACTGTCCAATGAATCTACGGCACCTTCCACCAGTGCAGATAATTTCACCTCATTGGGTTTCTACTCGATTTTAGAATCAGTGTCACAATCTGGTGCCTGAGCAGCCGGCTGAGGCTGGGACAGTCGTGGTCTCTGACAGTCGGAGAATTGTGGGTGACCAAGCCTATGCTGAGCCCTAGGCTCATGATGGTACTGTGGTGTTGACAGCACAGGGCATACTGGAGTTTTAGAGAGACTTAAGGTAAGGCAACATCTGGCAGAGATGCCAAAGGCAATACACAGCCATGAGTGGATGATGGTGAAGTCCAATCATGCCTTGAGTGCTGCCATGTCTCAGGCATGGAAGTGTATGGATTCCTCCATTGAGAAGTTGGCAACCCTTATGAAGAGATCCCACAGATGTGCCCAGAGCTGCACACAATCACCTTGGCCATGAGTTCGAAACAGCAGTGGCAAAGTGAGAGAAGGACAAGGCGCCTGGAGTCTTCTCCTGTCCCTCGTACTTCTCTGAGCAGGGAGGTTCAGGTAAGCCTTGAAAGGGAGGAGGAGTGACTATCCTCCACAGCTGGGGACTCCCCTCAGGGTGCTTTGAGTGTGGGCAGTTGCTCCTCAGCCCCTCTGCCAGTGAGCCCAGCTCCAGCAACTGCGATGCCTGAGGAGAGACCTGCACCAGTGCAGGAAAGCCTCAGGCAGCCGGGGCCTTCCAGACCTCAGGTAACCAGAGGACGGCTGCCAAAGTCATCACAGGCCAAGGGGCAGCCTGATCAGCAGCCTGTCTCCAGCCCAGCTGCTGGCGATGGGTTCACACCTCGTAGAAGCACTCGCAGTCGTAAAAAGCAAAGCACCTCGACTCACATGGGAGTTCACGGGTGTTTGATATCTGACATGTGATGCTTCAGATAGGGCGGCACACTGCCGCAGTGGTTAGCACCGCAGCCTCACAGCTCCAGGGACCCGGTTTCGATTCCAGGTACTGCCTGTGTGGAGTTTGCAAGTTCTCCCTGTGTCTGCGTGGGTTTTCTCCGGGTGCTCCGGTTTCCTCCCACAAGCCAAAAGACTTGCAGGTTGATAGGTAAATTGGCCATTATAAATTGTCACCAGTGTAGGTAAGTGGTAGGGAAATATAGGGACAGGTGGGGATGTTTGGAAGGAATATGGGATTAGTGTAGGATTAGTATAAATGAGTGGTTGATGTTCGGCACAGACTTTGTGGGCCGAAGGGCCTGTTTCAGTGCTGCATCTCTAATCTAAAATCTAAAGTTCTTTTGTTCAAGTCATTAACATTCATTGTGTAAAAGTTTTTATTCTATCATTCCCTAATTGTGAGCTGCTGACTTCCCCCTTCCCCCTTCGTGAAATGCCAATGGAAGCACAGCCTCATTTAAATATGATCTCCCATGGGCACTAGTGTGTGTTTCAGCTGGGCACTAGGCACGGAACACCAATGGAAAGGAGGCGACAGACTACATGCATTGAGGACAGTCTTTATTGTTTTCTCTGTGAGTGACCATCATGGTAGATGGAAGTGGGTAAGTATGAGATTGTCCTTTGCCTCCTTGATGCATCGCTCAATGTTCCTGGCCTCCAATGCAAGGGGTTCAACATCCTCTGCTGCCTGTCCATCGCCCTCCTCGTCAGTGGAGGAATGGCGTTCACATGGCCTCATCGTGCAAGGCCGCCCTCCTCTGCACTGCTGGAATGTGCAGAGCACAGCAGACCACCAGGATACACAAGACCCTCACTGGGGCATACTGCAAGGCTCCACCAGATTGATCCAGGCAAAGCAATCTCATCTTCAGCAGCCCAATGGCCTGAGCGATGGTCACTCGGGTGGAGCCAAGGCAATTTTGGTACCTCTCCTCTGCTGCAGTGTGAGGTTTCCTCACAGCTGTTGAGAAGCCATGTCTTCAATGGGTAGCCCTTGTCCCTGAGAATCCATCCCTGAAGGCAAGCGGGGGCCTGAAAACCTGTGGTACCTGTGACTGTTGAAATATGTAGGCATCTCGCGGCTGCTCCTCGGGAAGTGGGAACTGCAGGAAACATTTTCGATGGTCGCAGACAAGTTGAATGTTGATTGAATGGAAGCTCTTCCTGTTGAAGGAGGAGGCTGACTGGTCTGTTGGAGCCTTAATGACCACATTCATGTCGTTGATCACATCTTGCATCTGAGGGAATCCAGTGATGGCCATGAATCTGACAGCCCTCTCGGCCTGACTGTCAGGTTAGGTCCCGTAGAGCACATAGTCACCAGCTCTCTTTAACAGGGCATTGGTCACCTCCTTGATGCAGTGGTGGGCTGTTGCCTGGGAGACACCACACATGTCCCCAGTGGAATTTTGGAATGATCCAGGAACACGGTGATTTTCAGCATAGGTGGCCCACTAAATCACATAGGTCGTAACTCGTCCTCCAACAGGGCGTAAAAGTCAGTGAGTCACAGTGTTCACTGACAATGCCAGTGGTCATTGAGTGCTGAACATGTCTGCCTGCCCGTCGCGGCACTGAGTCCCCATCTCGGTGCCACCAGCTTTCAATGGCCAGTGTCCTGAAAGCAAGTCAGGGCCGCCCGTGGTCCATTTCATCCCAAGCACCATATTGAATCATAAGAATTACATGCAAATACATTGAAACAACCTTTTGTACAACTTCAAATGCACACCCGTCATATTAGGAAGTGATGCTGTCTTGGTGCTTTCTCGCCACTGATTTGATGCGGAAACGATATCACAATGTCGGATTTCGGGGGAGACTTGTCTGATGCTATTCTCCCGCCCCCCCACCTCCATTCCCACTCCAAACGGCTGCAATAAATTGTCCCCTGTATCCCAGTATCATTGATCGGGAGCAGGATCCAGGGAGACAACGGTCAACAAAAGAGGTGACCGATAACATTAAGCTAAAGGAAAGAACATACAAAAGTGGAATGAATAGAGTAGGTCGGGGGAACTGTCAGAAAGATGATGAACAACAAAGAAAGAGTAAAAAATAGATATTAAAAGCTGCAGAACAGGTGATGTGAAAGATAATGAAAATAAGGAAATGTCAGGCTTGTTGGATAATTGCTTTGTGTCAGTCTTCACAGGAGAGCAAGAGGATAATATACCTCACATTCCACAATGAATCAAGGATTGGAACTCACTAAAATTAACAGAAGCAAGAGAAGAATATTAGAATAAAGAATGGCACTAAAGACTGACGATCTCCAGAACCTGATGGTTTCCACCACTGGATTTTAAAAATGTACTTGAGGAAATTGAAAATGTTTCAGTCAATATTTTACAAAGTTCTCTTGATTCATGAATTGTCCGTTTAGATGAGAAAATTACAAATTAAGACATTAAAACAAATAAGGAAGGTGAGAGAGAGAATCCAAGAAATTGTAGACCTGCTGGTGCAACATCTGTTGTGGGGAAATTATTGGAATCTACAATTCAGGACAGAGTCACTGAGCACTTCGAGCAATTTGAGGTAATTAGGAAGAAACAACATGGAATGTTTAAAGGATTGGTCAAATCTAATGAATCTAATTGATTTTTTTGAGGAGATAATTCAAATGGTAGACAATGGAATGGCGATGGACGTAGTTTATATGGACTTCCAGAAGGCAGTTGATCAGGTTCCACAAAAGAGATTGTCAGTTAGAAATAAAACTTCTGGAATTTAAGGCAAATTATTGACCTGGTGAGAAGATTGGTTATGCAGTAGAACATAGAGAGTTTGAATAATTGGAATGTATTTGTATTGGAAGGAAGTGACGCGCAATGTGCCAAGATGAACTGTTCTGAGGCTTCAACTATTCACAATCGATATTGGTAACTTTGATAACACAATGAAACTGACAGCCACATATCCCAGTTTTCCGAAGCATCAAAGGACGAAATCTTAATTCACAAAAACAGGTGGGTTGGGGTTGAGCCAGTGATTGAATGCAAAGAATCTGAAACAGGAACTCAACCTGCATGATATCCCATGGTCATGGATCAGCAGCAGAAGCCGGGGGATTAAAACCTCAGCATATCCAAAGGTCACTGATCAGGAGAGGGATCCTGGTAATTTCCCCACCATATCCCAGTGTAACTGATTCCTATTGTAACTGACCAGACCAAGAATTGATCTCTTTGGTTTTGCAAGGCACCAGTCAGTGTGTTTACTCACCGTTCACCAAGGGAGACCATATTATAACACTGCACATTTATGAATGAACATAAGCATTTTGCTTTTGTGTTCATTTATCTAACTCTTCAGACATGGACTCTCAAATCTTTACTGATAGTTAGTGCGAAGCCTTTTCTCCATCATAAAGTTTAAACACGTTGTATTCCATCGTGGGATGTAGTGAGCTTTCAGTTTATTATAACCATGGATCCAGCATATTGATATTCCTGATCCCATCCTGATGTATAATGTCCCTGTTTTTCCCTCTTCCTTACAGTTAACTTAGTGACGATTGTGATCTTGTCTCGGGGAAAGTGTGGTCTCTCCAAATGTGTCACTCATTACTTGGTGGCCATGGCAACGGCGGATCTACTGGTCATTATCTTCGATCTGATACTGAGGCAAATTCCCATTAATTATCGCAGAATGTTTCGATTTCTGTTTGATATTCCAGTGTGTAATATCCACGCTGTCCTACTTTATGTAGCAACGGACTGTTCTGTCTGGTTCACCGTCGCTTTCACCTTTGATCGATTTGTGGCCATTTGCTGCCAGAAACTGAAAACTAAATATTGCACTGAGAAATCGGCGGATGTGATTATTGGAACAATGTCTGTGTTGTTCTGTGTGAAAAATATTTTCTGGTACTTTATGCTTTCAAGCAGCTATTTCCCTTTTCGAGGCCCCTGGCTCTGCATTATTCCCTGGAGTGCTCTGTTTTCACCAGTATGGACAGCAATTGAATTGTTACATTATATTTTCACCCCGTGTGTATCATTTATTCTGATTCTGATGCTCAATGTTTTAACTGTCAGGCACATTCTAGTGACCATCAGAATTCGCAAGAGACTTCGGGACCGGGTCTGTAGGGAGAGTCACAGTGATCCAGAGACAGTGAACAGAAGGAAATCAATCACTTCACTTTTTATGATATCGGGGAATTTTATCCTTCTTTGGGTTCTCTTCCTGGTGTCTACGATGCATGCTAGAATTGCTCTACTGGGCCGGATGGGTTCTGGTGGCGAGTCACCCATTGTACAACGGCTTGCAGTTATGCTTCAGCTCCTGAGTTGCTGCACAAACACTTTTATTTACGCTGTGACCCAGAGTAAGTTTAGAGAGGAACTGAAGAATGGGGTGAAATATCCCTTCACTGTACTTTCTCAGATTATAAAATAATGAGGAAAATGGAAGATTTTCACACATGAACCACATGTGAACCCAGCCTCTCTCCACTCGGTCGCTGCAATCAGATTGTTTAAAAGACAAACCAAGATGATTTGATTGAGTTTGCATTTAATGTAAGGTGACTTTTGTAAAAGTAGAGCAACTGCAAAAAATCCTTTATGCTAATCATACATATAGAATAAAATTAAACTAAAATGCAACATGTCCCGTGGCCACTCCCTCTGTCTCTGTTTTATTGGATAAACCTACACCTTCCCACTTGATCTCTCTCAGCATCCTCCACAGTGGTCATCGAGGCACTCGGTGATCGCTCATTCCAATCATCAATCCCAATTGTCCCATCCTAATCTTTCACCGAATCTCCCACCCAGTGCACCCACTGAGGGCTAATTTTCCATACGAACATACGAATTAGAAACAGGAGTCGGCCACTCGACCCCTCAAGCCTGCTCCGCCTTTCAATAAGTTCATGGCTGAACTGATTCCTCCAAATTTTCACCTACCCCCGATAACCCTCCAGCCCTGTGCTTATCAGATGCCTTCTGGAAATAAAAGTGCAATACATTCACTTTTATCCACAGTACATGTAAGTCCCTCAAAGAACTCCAATAAATTGTTTAAACATGATTTCCCTTTCAGAAAACCATGTTGACTCTGCCTGATTACCTTGAATTTTTCTAAATGCCCTACCAATATCTTTCTCATCCAACTCACCCCTCCCACTGCTGATGCTATGGACTCAGCCAGTGGATCAGCTCTCACCACCCCTCTCCACATCTCCCACCAGAATGTCCGTTCAAGGCCCTTTCCCTCCATGAAGTTATTGTGGATGATTCCATCGATATCATGGCCTCAATGGAATCCTGGCTGAGAGCTGATAACACTTTCATAGAGTCATCGAGTCACAGAGTAATACAGCACAGAAACAGGCCCTTCGGACCATCGTGTCTGTGCCGGCCTAACTATTCTAATCCCATTTTCCAGCACTTGGCTTGTAGCCTTGTATGCTATGGCGTTTTAAGTGCTCATCCAAATACTTCTTAAATTATTTGATTGTTCCTGCTTCTACCACCACTTCAGGCAGTGTGTTCCCGATTCCAACCACCCTCTGGGTGAAAATATTGTTCCTCAAATCCCCTCTAAACCTCCTATCCCTTACCTTAAATCTATGTCCCCTGGTAATTGACTCCTCCGATAAGGGAAAAAGTTTCTCCCCATCTAATATATCAATGCCCCTCATCATTTTGTATCCCTCAATCACGTCCCCCCTCAGACTTCTCTGCTCAAAGGAAAACAACCCTAGCCTTTTAAGTCTCTCCTCATAGCTGAAATGCTCCAACCCAGGTAACATCCTGGTGAATGTCCTCTGCACCCTCTCCAGTGCCATCACATCCTTCCTATAGTGTGGTGACCAGAACTATAAACAGTACTCCAGCTGTGGCCTAACGAGTGTTTTATACATCTCCATTGTAACCTCCCTGATCTTATATTCTGTGCCTCAGCTAATAATGGCAAGTATCCCATATGCCTTCCTAACCACCTTCTTGACCTGTGCTGCTGCCTTTAGTGATCTATGGACAAGTATAACAAGGTCCCTCTAACCTTTTGTACTTCCTAGGGTCCTACCATCCATTGTATATTCCCTTGCCTTGTTAGTCCTACCAAAATGCATCACCTCACACTTTTCTGGATTAAATTCCATTTGCCACTGCTCCACCCATCTTCCCAGCCCATCTATATCATCCTGTAATCTAACGCTTTCCTCCTCACTATTTACGACACCACCAAATTTCGTGTCATCGGCGAACTTACTGATCATACCTCCCATATTAATGTCTAAATCATGAATGTACACTACAAACAGCAAAGGTCCCAGCACCGATCCCTGTGGGACAGCACTGATCACAGGTTTCCACTCGCAGTAACAACCCTCGACCATCACCCTCTGCCTCCTGCAACTAAGCCAATTTTGGATCCAATTTGCCAAATTACCCTGGATCCCATGAGCTCTTACCTTCTTAACCAATCTCCCATGCGGGACCTTATCAAAAGCCTTACTAAAGTCCATGTCGACTATATCATCTGCTTTACCCTCATCTACACTTCTAGTCACCGCCTCGAAAAATTCAATCAAGTTAGTTAGACACGATCTCCCTCCAACAAAGCCATGCTGACTATCCCTGATTAATCCCTGCCTCTCCAAGTGGAGATTAATCCTGTCCCTCAGAATTTTTCCAATAGTTTCCCAACCACTGATGTTAGTCTCACTGGCCTGTAGTTACCTGGTTTATCCCTGCTACCCTTCTTGAATAATGGCACCACATTTGCAATCCTCCAGTCCTCTGGTACCTCTCCTGTGGCCAGAGAGGATTGGAAAATTTGTGTCAGTGCTCCTGCTATCTCCTCCCTTGCCTCTCATTTTGGGTCCAAGCCTGGGATACATCTCATCTGGGCCTGGGGATTTATCCACTTTTGAGCCTGCTAAACCAGCTAATACTTCCTCGCTTTCAATGCTAATATGATCAAGAATATCACAATCCCCCTCCCTGATCTCTACACCTACATCGTCCTTCTCCATAGTGAACACAGATGAAAAGTAATCATTTAAAACCTCACCTATGCCCTCTGGCTCCTCACACAGATTGCCACTTTGGTCCCTAATGGGCCCCACTCTTTCCCTGGTTATCCTCTTGCCCTTAATATACTTATGAAACACCTTAGGATTTTCCTTTATCTTGCCCGCCAGTGTTTTTTCATGTCCCCTCTTCGCTCTCCTCATTACTTTTTTAAGTAACCCCTATACTTTCTACACTCCTCTAGTGCCTCCGCTGTTTTCAGCACTCCGAATCTGCCATAAGCCTCCTTTTTTTTCCTGATCCAATCCTCTATATCTCTTGACATCCACAGTTCCCTGGACTGGTTGGTCCTACCCTTTACCTTAATGGATACATGTTGGCTCTGAACCCTCACTATTTCCTCTTTGAATGACTCCCACTGATCTGATATCGATTTTCCTACAAGTAGCTGCTCCCAGTCCACTTTGGCCAGATCCTGTTTGGCCAGATCTTGTTTTATCATATTGAAATCGGCCTTCCCCCAATTCAGTACCTTTATTTCTAGCCCGTCTTTGTCCTTTTCCATAACTACCTTAAGTCTTACAGAGTTATGGTCACTATCCCCGAAATGCACCCCCACTGATACTTCTACCACTTGTCCAGCTTCATTCCCTAGGAGTAGGTCCAGTACTGCCCCTTCTCTTGAAGAACTTTCTACGTACTGGCTCAAAAAGATCTGCTGTATGCATTTTAAATATTCTGCCCCCTTTAAGCGATTTCCACGAAGACGATCCCAGTTGATATTTGGTAAGTTGAAATCCCCTACTATTATTACTCTATTATTTTTACACCTGTCTGAGATTTGCCTCCATATCTGCTCCTCTGTCTCTCCCTGACTGTTTAGAGGCCCATAGTACACTCCCAGTCAAGTGATTGCCCCCATTTTGTTTTTAAGTTCTACCCATATGGCATCATTTGAAGAACCTTCTAAGGTATCATCCTTTCTTCCTGCAGTAATTGACTCCTTAATCAACAGTGCAATGCCACCTCGTCTTTTATCCCCTCCCCTGTCACGAATGATGATTCTATACCCTGGAATATTGAGCTGCCAGTCCTGCCCCTCCCTCAAACATGTCTCTGTGATAGCAATAATATCATAATCCCATGTGTTAATCAATGCCCTCAATTCATCTGTCTTACTAGTAAGACTCCTTGCATTAAAATAGATGCAATCCAGCCTTGCATTTTTCATTTGTGCCTTAACAGGTCTATCTTTGCTCTGCCTTCCAGACTGACTCAGTTTCTCTTTTATATTTGACTGTGCATCACCCCCTACTGTACCTCCACTCTGTATCCCATTCCCCTGCCAAATTAGTTTAACCCTACCCCCCCACTCTCCCCCCCAACAGGACTAGCAAACCTCCCAGCTAGGATATTGGGCCCGTTCTGGTTCAGGTGCAACCTGTCCAACTTGTACAGGTCCCACCTTTGTCAGAAACAGACCCAGTGATCCAGGAAACTAAAGCCCTCTCTCCTGCACCATCTCTTCAGCCATGCATTCATCTGCTCTATCCTCCTGTTCCTATACTCACAAGCACATGGCATAGGGAGTAATCCAGAGTTTACAACCTTTGAGGTCCTGCTTTTTAATTTGCTACTTAGCTCCCTAACTTCTTACTTCAGGACCATATCCCTCTTTTTACCTCTATCGTTGGTACCAATGTGTACCTCAAACTCTGAATGTTTCAGAATGTCCTGCAGCCGCTCCGTGACATCCATGACCTGAGTACCAGGGAGGCAACATACCATCCTGGAGTCACATTTGTGACTCTTTTGATCAGACAACGTCAGTGGCCAAAAATAATCAACCAATTGGAAATGATGAAATATCTCTGAACCATTAGATATTCACTTTTGAAACACTGGATATATAAAAAAAGGTCTGAGACTGAATTTTATGAACACTCGTTGGCCTCCAGTGACATCCCTCACAACAAAACAGAATGTCTACCTTTGTGTTATTATTTTATGGTCTCTGAGGCTCGTTTTTGAAACAAGTTACATTTGGTCAGTCTGAATATCCAGTAGATTTGTCCAGCTTTTGATTAAGCTTTGTCAGGATTATACAATTGTAAGCAGCAATAATAAATGACATTTTAAAAAGAGTTTGTAGTTCTTATTATGCATCATTTAACTCAAATCTTTGTTCCAAGCCAAGTAGACTTCTTTGAACTCAAAAGTCAATATCATCCACAGAAATGTCCTTGGAGACTGCTGATAGGTAATGGGGAGAACAAAATTTAATCAAGACTCATTAAGGATGGTGACAATCTTTACAACCTTGAGGTAGATGTAATTATCAAACATGGTCCTTATTGAATGGAATTAATGGTTGAAGGGGCTTTGCCCCAAACCCTGCACTAATCCAAATACAGGAATGTTCTATTCCACTTGGTGTGACAGTAACAGACCCTTCCTACCTGAAAACTGGACCTGGGATGGGGCGGGGGGAAAGCAGGGTGAAACTTCTGAACTGTAGTATGGATTTTACAGCTTTTAACGAACTCAAACTATAAACTGAGTAACAGTCGGGTTCATTCGAGTAATCTGAACACAAACAAATGAATTTAAGATAAACATTCCAGCTCTCAGACTTACGATAAGAAATTTGTGAATGGCCAATTGTTCAGTGATGCATGAAGTTATCTGACACAAATATAAAGGAAGTACGGGCATCTAAACAGTGCTTAGTGATGCAAGAACCCGGGAAAACAAACTTTAATCCTGACAGACAGAATATAGTTTCAATTACTTTCTATTTAGTTACAAGCAACAATTATATACAGAACACAATATCCATCTGTAACCTCATTAACTAAATTTATCCGAGTGGTGTCGAGATATTATAAAGTCAGAACTCACTTTCTGTCCATGGCAAAATATGACCATTTATCGGTTCAGCAATTTCTGTATTGAGGACAAAAACAGCAACAGCTTGTGATTGCTGCAGCTCAAGTTGCAGTTCAGGCTGGGAGAAAAAATCAAATATCACCTCCCCCAACCCACACTGACTCAAAATATACAAAACTGCTCAAAAAATGTCCCTTGTTCACACAAACTCAACCATGGAGCAGCAATCTCACAGCACAGCTGATTTTTCAGACTGGCTCCCTGAGAGCTCAGTGAGTTTAGACATTGAGTCTGAGCCACACAGATCAGGAAGTTCTCAGGTTCAATCTCAGTCTTTGCTGAGTTGCCTGTTATGCGGGGATAAGTAGCCAGGTTTCCTGTCACCATTAACTACTCAGTGCCACCAGCTCCTGGAGGTGCTCTACATGGAGGGCAGATGAGGGCCGGATCAGACTGGGGTCTGTGAACAAACTCAAAGCTCACACGTGAATACTGGCAGGTGATTGGTGCAAGTAGAACCTGCCTTCAGGACGAGTGGTAAAATTTGACGCCGGGTGGGGAGTAGTTTAAGGGGAAAAAAATTTAACCAGTTGGAGAAAGAGAACATTTGACAGGAACAAACAGGCTTATACTCCTGGAGAAGGCCACATAACTCAAGCCTATAAGCAACTGAATTATGAAACCACTGATACCAAGTGCAACAAACACTGCAGCATCTCTGAAATGAGAACAGAAAGTGCCGGAAATGCTCAGCAGGTCTGGCAGCATCTGTGTAGAGAGAAACAGAGTTAACGTTTCAGGTCTGTGACCTTTCATCAGAACTGGCAAAAGTTAGAAATCTAATCTGTCGAAAAACTAAAGCATTTTCCATCTGAATAATCACATTCTACACAGAAACAGAACATGAGACATTTATTTGGATTTAGAGAACCTCTAAAATCAGACAAAGAAGCTGAGAAAATATTAAGAGACCTCAGAATTTAGATTACTGTGTTAAATGCACTACCAAAAAGGGATAAAATGTGATTAATGGTGTTCTTTAGTTTATATAAAATATACACATATATGTATAAAAAAAATCATTTCCTACATTAAAATCATGTCCTCGACAGATGAATCCTCTCACAGCACTCGACCTCCAGTTCGTTTGGGCTGACAGTACAAGCTGCATTTTCACCATTCATATAAATAGTCTAGGAAGGAAATAAAAACTTTACATTTCACTCTGTCAGACAAGTTAAACTCATAATGCAATTGCCACTGCAACAACAATTTGCATTTATATATCATCTATAACATCAGAAAGGCAAAACACTGCAGATGCTGGAAATCTGAATTAAAAACAGAAAGTGCTGGAAATACTCATCCGCTCTGACAGCATCTTAAGCGCGGTGGCTCATTTGAATAACTGGGGCATCCCGCCTCCACCTCACAACCCCGCCAATCACATGGAGGGGGCGGGATGTTCGTCACCGGCAATGGCATCAGTTGCCTGGTCACAGGCGCTGGCGCCATTTTTAAAGAGCAGCCAACCTGCTGGCGTATATACATTTTTAAAGCAAGATCCCCCCAAAAGCAAATAAATAAATTTCTTCTACCCTTTTCCCAGCTCTTCCATCAACAATTACAAGAAGTATTTGTCCTTCATTCCCCCCAAATACTTACCTTTTACATCTGATCTTCCCCCCCACAACTTCACAACGTTTCAGGTTCAACCCTTCCCAC
This sequence comes from Heterodontus francisci, assembly GCF_036365525.1. Taxonomy (NCBI): domain Eukaryota; kingdom Metazoa; phylum Chordata; class Chondrichthyes; order Heterodontiformes; family Heterodontidae; genus Heterodontus; species Heterodontus francisci. The sequence goes on from NC_090410.1 coordinate 34,909,533, forward strand.
CATCCTCTACACTCATTATGTGTATTTGAGCTCGTTCCCACCTCCCCTTCCCCTGCACTGATAAACCTACCTCCTCTTCCCTCCCCACCAGTGTCACACCTCGTTTCTCCGGACGGGGATCTGAAGGCGCAGGAGTGCCAGCCACCAGGCTGAAGATCATGGCGGGTCCTCAAGATCTCAGGTCAGTATATTTAAATGTATGACTTTTATTCTTTTGAATATGTTAATTGTGGTCCTATCGCCAAGCGGCGAGCCGGGTGGAGGGGGCACCCCAGAGCCTCACTGCCACCGCCAGGAGGATTGGACGGGCCCTGCCTGGATGATCGGGCCTCATCCGAAGTCACTTTCATGTCCTCCACATATCCATCACAATGTCAAGGGCTTCTTAAAATCCTGCCCAATGTTTCCGGTCTGTGACCTTTCACTCCAGTTACAGCCATGACTTAATGCTAAACGGGGGGGGTGCAGTAGGCACCAATGAACCAGACCCCAGCAAGGAGGCAGTGTCATTTGATAAGTGGAGGCGAGGGAAAGAAAGATTCTTCTGAACCACGGGCTGAATTATACCAGCCCCTCGACGGTGTGGGTCGTGGCGGGGAGGCCCTTAAAATGCTAGCGGGAGCGGCCCAGTACAACCTATGATGCCAAGAAGGTCCCGCTGGAACTTAGCAGTGGCGGCGAGGCCTCGATGCGGCCCCCCACCCCCTGCTGCTTGGCAACGGGGCCTTCATTACAAAATGTAAATCAGCATTAGTAAGATTCAAATTAACTTACCTGCTGACGGCGTCCGTCCCACACCAATATTACAGCCAACCGGCCACAACCCGCGTGCCTTCAGAACACCGTTGGTGTTCCGAGGCGAGACACTGGTTGGGCGGGGCGCGGAATAAAATTACCAGGGGGGGTGGGGGAGCAGGGAAAACACTTTTTATTGGATGTGGGGATGGTGGGAAGGTTTTGAAGGACAAATGTGAGAAGGTTGGGGGGAAGTTCAAGTCAGGAATAAAATAAGTTTTCTGAATATAGGGCAATGTAAAGATCATTGGGGGGGATTAGGAAAGGGCTTCTATTTTCTAATTATTTATTTAAAGAAAATGAAATCTAACATCCCTTTAAAAATGTAAATTTTTGCGAAGGGTTTCAAGCCCTTTACAAATGGCACCGCCACATGCACGGTGACGCCAGACGCCTTTGCCGGGGACGTGGCGGCCATCCCTGATGATGTCATCAGAGGCGGCCGATCCACCCCCTCTATTTAAATCAGCCCCTGCTTGTGATATCACGCGGGCTGTGCGGTGGCACTTCCGTATCGGAAAGCCGTCACTTACTGATAAAATTCAGCCCCACATGTACATCAAAGACAATTTTAACTCTTCAACCAGAAACCAGCAGTCACTGGGCTCAATTAGTAAATTGGTTCTGATACGGTATGGGGTAGAAGTCATGATGCCTTAATATTGCATAATACACTTCTTTGTGACACTCAATTCATCATCTTAAATTGCTCCCACCACCAGTGATAAAAATGTAACTGTTAGTATTTGGCTTCTGTGCCTTTTCAATCCAAATCCCCTCAGCAGACAACCCACAGTTGAAAAGGACAAAACCCATCATCTTACTGCTGGGTCCATTACTCTTTTCTGAAATTCTAGTGAAAAGAGAATGGTCGTTGTGAGGTTGTGAGAAAATTTTGCACTAGAATTACCGAGTGACAACCATAGTATAGAGATTGGTGAGTGAAACCCCAAGTGTGATCCTACCTGCTTTCTTCAGATTAGTTTTTATCTGCTGCTGGTACATCTACAGAGGTAAAAACTAAAAAGTTAGATTGTACAAAGAAAAGCTCTCTCACACTCACTGATTTTCTTAGAATAATTTTGCCAATTGATGATTTTCCAACCAGACTGCTGGATCAGGACAGGTGACCTGAGTGAAGGGGCTTCCTATGAGGAAAGAGTGTAGGAAAGAATTTCATTCCATTTCCATTCATTCACAGATTGATCCTAATCTGCATCAGTGAATAGAATGAGAGCTGCCCAGGTTTCAATTCTCTTCTGCACCTCCTGACAAAACCTGGTCTTTTCATTAAGTGATCAGGAAATGTCCACTCAGCTGCACCAGGGATACAATATATGGTTTCAACAAGACTCTGAGACTGTGTCGCTGAAGTACGATCCCCAAAGCCACAAAGAATCTGCCCAGACCCATGACACAAGAGCATTTAGGCAAGTCGAGAACATTCCATCACACTCCTGACTTGTGCCTTCTCGATGATGGATAGGTTTTGGAGAGTTAGGAGCTGAATTACGCCTCACAGCATTCCCAGCTTTTGACCTGCTCTGGTAGCCACAATATTTATGCAGCTGCTCCAGTTCAGTTTCTGGTCCATGATCACCCCCAGGATGTTAAAGGTGGTGGTTCAACAATTGTAATGCCATTGAATGTCAAGGGGAGATGGTTAGATTCTCTCTTATTGGAGATGGTCATTGCCTGGCACTTGTGTGGGGCAAATGTCACTTGCCATGTATCAGCCCAAGCCTGAAAGTTCTCCAGGTCTTGCTGTATATGGACATGGACTGCTTCAGTATCTGAGGAGTTGCGCATGCTACTTAACATGATGCAACCATCAGCAAACAACCTCCTTTCTGACCTGATGATGGAGGGAAGGTCATTGATGAAGCAATGAGATGGGCTCAGACACTACCCTGAGGAACTCCTGCAGCAATGTCCCGTGGTTGAGATGATTGCCCTCCAACCACCACAACTATCTTCCTTTGTGCTAGGTATGACTCCAACCAGCGAAGCATTTTCCCCCTGATTCCCATTGACTCTAGTTTTGCTGGAGTTCCTTGAGGCCACGCTCGGTCAAATGCTGCCTTGATGTCAAGGGCAGTCCCTGTCACCTCACCTCTTCAGTTCAGTTATTTTTGTCCATGTCTGGACCAAGGCTGTAATGCGGGTGGGATCTGAGTTGCCCTGGCGGAACTCAAACTGAGTGTTTGTGAGCCGGTTGTTACTGTTTATGTGCCACTTGAAAGCACAGTCAATGACACCTTCCGTCACTTTGCTAATGATCAAGAGTAGACTAATAGGATTGGAATTGGCCGGGTTGGATTTGTCTTTCTTTTGTATACAGGCTATGCCTGGGCAATTTTCCACATTGTCGACTAGATGCCAGTGTTGTAGCTATAATGGAACAGCTTGGATAAGGGCACAGCTAGTTCTGCAGCACAAATCTTCAGTACTACAGCCATAATATTGTCAGGACCCATAGCCTTCGCACTATCCAGTGTCTTCAGCCATTTCTTGATATCACCTGGAGTGAATCGAATTAGTTGAAGACTGGCATCTGTGATGCTGGAGATCTCAGGAGGAGGCAGAAATGGATCATCCACTCAGCACTTCTGGCTGAAGATGGATACAAATGCTTCAGCCTTGTCTTTTGCACTGATTTGCTGGGCTCCTCCATGACTGATGATGGGGATATTTGTGGAGCCTCCTCCAGCTGTTAGTTGTTTAATTGTCCACCACCATTGATGACTGGATGTAGCAAAACTGCAGAGCTTAGATCTGATCTGTTGGTTGTGGGATTGCTGAGCTCTGTCTGTTGCATGCTGATTCCACTGTTTGGCTTGCAAGTAACCCTGCGTTGTAACTTCACCAGGCTGACACCTCATTTTTATGTATACCTGGTGTTGCTCCTGGCATGCTCTCCTACACTCTATATTGAAGCAGGCTTGGTCCCTTTGCCGGATGGTAATGGTAGAGTGAGGGATATGCCGGGTCATGAGGTTACGGCTTGCGGTTGAATACAATTCTGCTGCTGCCATTTTTTAATTGGTTTATTTTGCAAGTTGCCCAGAGCAGGTGATGAGTCATTTCTTGCCATTCGGCAATCAGCTCAGAGGGAATTAAGAATCAAGTCAGACAGGTGGGACTGAAACCATTTGTAGGACAGAAAGCATCGGAGCGGAAGTTTCTGTTCCCTGAAGGGCAAAATGTTCTGCTGAAAGATCTCACTGTCCAGCACGAGAACCAACAAACACTGACCTGAAACACAACTGTGCTGGGATGTAGGAGTCGCTGGCTAGGCCGCATTTATTGTCCATCTCTAATTGCCCTTGAGAAGGTGGTGGTGAGCTACATTTTTGAACCGCTGCAGTCCATGTGGGATGGGTGCACAAACAGTTAGGAAGGGAGTTCCAGGATTTTGACCCAATGACAGTGAAGGAATGGCAGCATAGTTCCAAGTCCGGATGGTATATGGCTTGGAGGGAAACTTGCAGGTGGTGATGTTCCCATGTATCTGCTGTCCTTGTCCTTCTAGGTGGTGGAGGTTGCAGATTTGGAAGGTGCTGTCTAAGATGCCTTTGTGCAGCTTGTAGATGGCACACACTGCTGTCACGGTGCATCGGTGGTGCAGGGAGTGAATGTTTGTAGATGGGGTGCCAATCAAGTAGGCTGCTTTGTTCTCGACAGTGTCGAGTTTCTTGAGTGTTGTTGGAGCTGCACCCATCCAGGCAAGTGAAGAGTATTCCATCATATTCCTGACTTGTGCCTTGTAGATGGTGGGCAGGCTTTGGGGAGTCAGGAGGTGAGTTGCTCACCACAGGATTCCTAGCTTCTGACCTGCTTTTGTTGCCATGGTATTTATACTGCTACTCCAGTTAAGTTTTTGGTCAATGGTAACCCCCAGGATGTTGATAGTGGGGGGTTCAATGATCATAATGCCATTGAATGTCAAGGGGGAAAGGTTAGATTTTATCTTTTTGGAAATCATCATTACCTGTGCGGTACAGTGGCGCAGTGGTTAGCATCACAGCTCCAGCGACCTGGGTTCAGTTCTGGATACTGCCCGTGCAGAGTTTGCAAGTTCTCCCTGTGACTGCATGCATTTCTGCTGGGTGCTCCATTTTCCTCCCATAACCAAAGACTTGCAGGTTGATAGGTAAATTGGCCATTGTAAATTTCCCCGAGAGTAAGTAGGAGAATTTTGGGGATGTGGCATGGAATATGGGATGAATGTAGGATTATTATAAGTGGGTGGTTGATGGTCAGCACATACTCGGTGGGCCGAAGGGCCTGTTTCAGGGCTGTATGACTCTATGACACCTGTCCCACTGAGACTATCGTGGTGACAATGTGGCGCTTATCACCAGATCACACTATGGCCTGACCCCCTACTCCTCTGGCACTTTCTCCTCCTTTGAGTATCTCACCTTGTACTACCCCTCTCACCTCTTGTTCAAAATCCTCGTTCTCTCCCGCCCTCTCAAGTATAATGAACATTTTCTCACTGAGATATCTTCATTGCTTTTCTCCCTCAGCCTCTGCACTGAACGATTTCTCATCCTCAGCGATTTTAACCTCCACCTCAACTCATTATTCTCTCTCTCCTCTGAGTTCACTGCCTTCGTATCCTCCCTAAATCTTTCCCTCCATGTAAACTCCCCAACCCATATTCACGGCCACCACCTTGATCTTGTCATCTTGCTAATCCCATCCTGTCAATCACAGATAAGGCCAGCTCTGATCAATTCCTCACATCACCCTCCACCCACATCCCCCTTCCTTCTGTAACTGTCCCTGGGAAAAACTATCCCTCAGTTCATTTACACCTGCACTTTCAAAATACCAACTCTCTGCCTCTGGCCTTCCATTCGCCACAACATTTCTGCAGCTACTGATTTGCTCACCCACATCCTCACCTCCATCTTTGATGCCCCAGTCCCCAATAATTACATTACTGTCTCTTACTCTGGCCATTCCCCCAGTACGATCCTCATCTCCACTCCCTTTTGTCTAAGGGATGCAGACTTGAGAGGATATGGATATGGCTCCAGCGACCCGGGTTCAATTCTGGGTACTGCCTGTGTGGAGTTTGCAAGTTCTCCCTGTGTCTGCATGGGTTTCCTCCAGGTGCTCCGGTTTCTTCCCACATGCCAAAGACTTGCAGGTTGATAAGTTAATTGACCATTATAGATTGCCCCTAGTATAGGTTGGTGGTGGGGAAATATAGGGACAGGTGGGGATGTGGTAGGAATATGGGATTAGTGTAGGATTAGTATAAATGGGTTGTTGATGGTCGGCACAGACTCGGTGGGCCGAAGGGCCTGTTTCAGTGCTGTATCTCGAAACTAAAAACTAAATTGTCACCACCAGATCTGCTGGACCATGTGAAATACTATCGGGTCCTGCACCCATCTGCGTAAACAGCTCCTTGTTGCAGGATCAGCCTGGAATGCAAAGATAACACCGGCTTCTTTTCTTTGCCACACACTGTCTTCTTCAACCCTTCTTCCCTGTAAGATTATTAGATTACTAAAAGTTTACTAACCGGAATACCAAATGCTAAAATCTAGTTATTATAAACTAACAACTGATTTATTATGATAAACTAACATTTAGCTTTAGTAGAACCCTTCATTGCAGGATGGTAAATTGGGAAAACTGACGAATTAAGGGCACAGTATGGAGAAGATGTCAAGGTAGTGGGATTCTGGGAGATTATGTCATGTTTTAAAATGCTGACTTGCAATAAAATGATGAGGCTCAGACAGCAGACAGTGAAACAGCTCCTCTGAGAACAAATGTAGATCTATCTCGGAATGAGATAAGGAACCTCGGATTGTAAAAGCATGAAATACTATAGTCAACACAAAGGGGTATTACCTATGTAAATCCGAAAGGTTATAAACAGGCAAAGAATGATCCTTGATTGGTTAAGAAGGCATCCTGAAACACAAAGCTAAGGATGATTGGGTGTCGGGATGGTGAATTGGAAAGCAGCCAGGATAAAAGATGTCTTGTCTCTGTCCCTGTACAGCAGGCAATTTTTGAACAACAAAAAAGAGAGAGAGAGTGAGAGAGACCCAAGGAAACTTGAAGACTAGAAGCTGCAAGAGCATCCAGTTTTGCACTCTACCATCCAGTCTCTAATAGGGGTGGTATCTGCATTAAACTGTTAATCACTGCCTGAGTTTGTGACTAATAGTTAATCTGAAAATTGAATAAACTTGTTCTTACCTTTATCTCAATAAAGTCGATTCACAACAAAAACTTTGCTGCCAAGTCTGTTCCTGCCTTAGAAGGGGACATTAAACCCCAACAATCTTATCGTATCTTACACCCCTGTCTCCTCTGCCCTCACCTGCGACAAAAAGTGCAGGAAATAATTGACCTCTTTGTCACTGAGATTGAGACCATCTGATCAGCTGCCTCTGCCATGTTCCTCCTTTCCACTAACCCACCAAACCAAACTACCTCTAAACTCCCCACTCCCTTAGCTCTGAACAATTCACATCTTTCTCTGGTTCTCTCCAATCTCCCCTCGTTCCCTTTCTGAGTTCATCTTGTCCATGAAACCCACCTCCTGCTCCCCTGACCCTATTCCAATAAACTGCTGACACCCAACGTCCCCTCCTGGTCCCCATATTAGCCAATATCGTGAACAATTCCCTCTCTCCTTCAAATCTGCAGTTTCATCCCTCTCCTCAAAAAAACACCCTCACCTCACTGTCCTTGCAAACTACCACCCCATATCCAACCTCCTTTCCTCTCCAAAGTCTTTGAAGTATTGTCACTTCCCAGATCTGTGCCATCTTTCCCGGAACTCCATGTTTGAATCCCACCAATCAGGCCTCCACCCCTGCCATAGTCTCAACTCAACTCTTGTCAAAGTTACAAGTGACATCCTATGTGACTGTGACAAAGATTTTCTGTCCCTAATTGTCCTTCTCTGCTGTCTGCAGCCTTTGACATGGCTGACCACAGCATCCTCCTCCAACACCTCCCCACTGTCATCAGAACTGGGAAAATTTAGAAGTGTAATAGGTTTTAAACAGATGAAACGGGGAAGGTTGAAAAAGAGCAAATTGCATGCCATGTGATAAGGTCGAAGATGAGAGATTAAATGATAAAGAGTTGGTGTTGCAGGGCCAAAGGGAGTGGTAATGGGACCAGTAAAGAAACAAAAGATGTGTCCAGAGGAGGTGTGAGTGGTAGAATGATGAGCAACTGTGTCAGAAAGTGAAAACAAAGGATAAACAACAGTAAGACCGAAACATGCAAAGAAAAGTCAAAAGAAATAGGGCAGAGATTAAGCTCTGAAATTGTTGAACTCACTGTTGTTTCTGGAAGGCTGTAAAGTGCCTAATCAAAAGATGAGATACTGTTCCTCGAGCTTCCATTGAGCTTCACTGGAGCACTGCAGTAGGCCAAGGACAGAGAGGTCTGTGTGAGAACAAGGTGGAGAATTAAAATAGCAGGCGACCGGAAGCTCGGGGTCACACTTGCAGACAGAATGGAGGTGTCCTGCAAGGCGATCACCCAATCTGCGTTTGGTCTCCCCAACGTTGAGCAGACCACATTGTGAGCAGTTACACAGTGTAGTAAATTGAAATAAGTACACATAAATCACTGTCTCACCTGGAAGGAGTGTTATGCGACCTTGGATGATGAGGAGAGAGGAGGTAAAACGGCAGGTTTTACATCTCCTGTGCTTGCATAGAAAGGTGCTGTGGGAAGGGGAGGTGATGTTGGGGGTGATTGAGGAGCAGAGCAGAGTGTAGCGGAGAAAACAGTCCCCTCGGAATGCTGAAAGGGGAGGGGAAGATATCTTTGGTGGTGGCATCACGCTGGACATGACAGAAATGGTGAAGGATAACCCATTGAATACAGAGGCTGGTAGGGTGGAAGGTGAGGACAAAGGGAACCCTGTCATGTCTCTGGGAAGGAGGGGAAGGACTGACAGAAGAAGTGCTGGAAGTGGGACAGACACGGTCGAGGCTCCGGTTATTCATGGTGACAGAATACTTGGTTAAGTAAAAAAGACATATCAGAAGCACTGTAAGGTGACATCATTAGAACAGATGCAATGGAGATGGTGTACTGTGAGACGAGAATGGAGTCCTGACAGGAAGCAGGGTGTGAGCAAGTGCAGTTGATGTAGGTGTGGGAGTCACTGAGCTTCTGATAAATATTTGTTGAAAGCCTATACCCAGAAAAGGAGACAGAGAAGTCAAGGAAGGGAAGGTAAGAGTCAGAGATGGATCATGTGAAGGTGAAAGAAAGGTGGAACTTGGAAGTAAAGTTGATGATGTTTTGCAGTTCAGGATGAGAGCAGGACACGGCACTGATACAATCATCAATGTACCAGAAAAAGAGGTGAGCGAGAGGGCCTGAGTCAGACTGGAACAAGGAATAAAAACAGCAAGTGCTGGAAACACTCACCAGGTCAGCAGCATCTGTGGAGATAGAGACAGAGTTAACGTTTCAGGTCTGTGACCTTTCATCAGAACAAGGAATGTTGCACATATCCCACAAAAAGGCAGCATAGTTAGAACCCATGGCTATTTGTACCTCTGTGACATCACCCAACTTCACCCCTGTCTCAGCTCATCTGCCAGTGAAACCCTCATTCATGCCTTTGTTACCTCTAGAACTGATCATTCCAGCACATTCCTGACAGATCTCCCTCATTCTGCTTTCCTTAAACTTGAGGTCATCCAAAACCCTGCTGCCTGTGCCTGAACCTGCACCAAGTCCTGTTCCCCGATCATCCCTGTTCTCACTGATCTACATTGACTCCTTCTCAAGCAATGTCTTGATTTTAAAATCCTCATCCTTGCTTTCAAATTCCTCCATTGCCTCACCCCTCCCTGTCACTGTAATCTTCACCAGCCACCAAACCCTCCAAGATATCTGTGCACTTATAATTCTAGCCTCTTGAACACCCCCAATTTTAATCACTCCACCATTGGTGGACATGCATTCAGCTGCTTCAGCCCTAAGCTCTGGAATTCCTTCTCTAAATTTCTCAGTCTCTCCACCTCACTTTCCTCCTTTAAAACAATCTTTAAAGCCTCGCTCTTTGTCCAAGTATTTTGTCATATAGAAACAGAAACATAGAAAATAGGAGCAGGAGTAGGCCATTCGGCCCTGCGAGCCTGCTCTGCCATTCATTATGATCATGGCTGATCATCCAACTCAGTAACCTGTTCCCGCTTTCCCCCCATACCCTTTGATCCCTTTCGCCCCAAGAGCTATATCTTTCTCCTTCTGGAAAACATACAATGTTTTGGCCTCAACTGTTTTCCGTGGTTGCAAATTCCACAGGCTCACCACTCTCTGGGTGAAGTAATTTCTGCTCATCTCAGTCCTGAAAGGTTTACAACGTATTTTTAGACTATGACCCCTGGTTCTGGACTCCCCCACCATCGGGAACATCCTTCCTGCATCTATCCTGTCAAGTCCTGTTTGAATTTTATAGGTTTCTATGAGATCCCCCAACTCTTCTGAACTTGAGCAAATACAATCCTAACCAACTCAATCTCTCCTCATAAGTCAGTCCTGCCATCCCAGGAATCTGTCTGGTAAACCTTCACTGTATTCCCTCTATAGCAAGAACATTCTTCCTCAGATAAGGAAACCAAAACTACACACAGTTTTCCAGGTGTGACCTCACCAAGGCCCTGTATAATTGCAGCAAGACATCCCTGCTCCTGTAATCAAATCCTCTCGCTATGAAGGCCAACGTACCATTTGCCTTTTTTAACCGCCTGTTGCACCTGCATGCCTACTTTCAGCAACTTGTGTACGAGAACATCCAGGTCTCGTTGCATATCCCTCCCTCTAAGTTTATAGTCGTTCAGATAATAATCTGTCATCCTGTTTCGACTACCAAAGTGGATAAACACACATTTATCCACATTATACTGCATCTACCATGTATTTGCCCACAAACTCAACTTGTCCAAATCACCCTGAAGCCTCCTTTCTTCCTCCTCACAACTCACCCTGCCATCCAGTTTTGTGTCATCTGCAAATTTGGAGATATTACATTTAGTTCCCTCATCGAAATCATTAATATCTATTGTGAATAGCTGGGGTCCCAGCACCAATCCATGCGGTACCCCACTAGTCACTGCCTGCCATTCGGAAAAAGACCCGTTTATTCCTAATCTTTGTTTCCTGTCTGCCAACCAATTTTCTATCCATCGCAATGCACTACCCCCAATCCCATGCGCTTTAATTTTACATGCTAATCTCTTATGTGGGACTTTGTCGAAAGCCATCTGAAAGTCCAAATAAACCACATCCACTGTCTCCCCCTCATCAACTCTGCTAGTTAGATCCTCAAAGAATTCTCGTAGATTTGTCAAGCATGATTTCCCTTTCGTAAATCCATGCTGACTCTGTCCGATTCTACCACTGTTCTCCGAGTGCTCTGCTATAAAATCTTTGACAATGGACTCTGGAATATGCCCCACTACCGACGTCAGGCTGACTGGTCTATAATTTCCAATTTTCTCTCTACCTCCCTTTTTAAATAGTGGGGTTACATTAGCTACCCTCCAATCTGTAGGAACTGTTTCAGAGTCTATAGAATCTTGGAAGATGACCACTAATGCATCCATTATTTCCCGGGCCACTTCCTTAATTACACTGCGATGCAGATTATCAGGCCCTGGGGATTTATCGGCCTGTAATCCCTTCAATTTTCCCAACACCATTTCTCTACTAATACTGATTTCCTTCAGTTCCTCCCTGTCACTAAACCCTGTGTTCCCCAACATTTCTGGTAAGATATTTGTGTCATCCTTTGTGAAGACAGAATCAAAGTATGCATTTAGTTGGTTAGCCATTTCTTTGTTTCCCATAATAAATTCCCATGTTTCTGACTGGAAGAGACCTACATTTGTCTTCACCAATCTTTTTCTCTTCACATCCCTATGGAAACTTTTACAGTCAGTTTTTATGTTTCCCACAAGCTTGCTCTCGTACTCTATTTTCCCCTTCTTAATCAATCCCTTGCTCCTCCTTTGCTGAATTTTAAACTGCTCCCAATCCTCAGGTCTGTTGTTTTTTTTGGCAAATGTGTATGCCTCTTCCTTGGATCTAATGCCATTTCTAATTTCCCTTGTAAGCCATGGTTTGGCGACCTCTCCTGTTTTACTTTTGGGCCAGACATAAACAATTGTTGCAGTTCATCCATGCGCTCTTTGAATGTTTCCCATTGCCTATCCACCGTCATCCCTTTAAGTAACATTTCCCAAGCCATCATAGCCAACACGTGCCTCATACATTCATAGTTTCCTTTTTTAAGATTCAGGACCCTAGTCTCAGAATCAACTAAGTCACTCTCCATATGGATGAAGAATTCTGTCATATTATGGTCGCTCATCCCCAAGGGGTCTCGCACAACTAGATTGTCAATTATTCCTCTCTCATTACACAATATCCATTCTAGAATGGCCTGTTCTCAAGTTGGATCCTCAATGTATTGGTCCAGAAAACCATCCCGTATACACTCCATGAATTCCTTCTCTACTGTATTGTGACTAATTTGATTTGCCCAATCTATATGCAGATTAAATTCACCCATAATTACAGATGTTCCTTTATCGCATGCATCTCTAATTTCCTGTTTAAAGCTATTCCCAACATCACCACTCCAGTTTGGGATTCTATATACAACCCCCACTAATGTTTTTGGCCCCTTAGTGTTTCTCAGCTCTACCCATACAGATTGCACATCGTCAGAGCTAATATCCTTCCTCACTATTGCGTTAATTTCCTCATTAACCAGCAATGCAACTCCACCGCCTTTTACTTTTTCTGTCCTTCCTAAATACTGAACACCCTGGATGTTCATTTCCCATCCCTGGTCACCCTGCAGCCACGTCTCCGTAATCCCAACTATATCATACTCGTTTACATCTATTTGTACGATTAATTCATCCACTTTATTGCAAATGCTCTACGCGTTAAGGCACAAAGCCTTAAGGCTTATATTTTTAACATTGCTTGTCCCCTTCCCAACATTTCTCAGTGTGGCCCTGTTTGATTCCTGTCCTTGATTTCTCTGTCTATCACTTTTCTTTTTCCCCATAGTGTCTTTTGTTCTTGTCTTTGATCCCCCCTCCTCTGACTCCTTGCAAAGGTTCCCATCCCCCTGCCATTTTATTTTAAACCCTCCCCAACCACTCTAGCAAATACTCCCCCTAGGACATCTGTCCCTGTCCTGTCCAGGTGAAACCCGTACAGTTTGTACAGGTCCCACCTTCCCCAGACCAGTCCCAATGTCTCAGGAATCTAAAACCCTCCTCCTCACACAATCTCTTCAGCCATATATTCATCCAATTTTTCCTGCTATTTCTACTGTAACTAGCACGTGGCACTGGTAGTAATCCTGAAATCACTACCTTTGAGGTCCTACTTTTCAACATGCTTCCGAACTCCTTATATTCTGCTTTTAGGACCTCACCTTTTTTTTTACCTATGTCATTTGTACCAATGTGTACCACGACCACTGGCTGTTCACCCTCCCCCTTCAGAATGTCCTGTAACCGCTCTGAGACATCCTTGACCCGAGCATCAGGGAGGCAACATACCATCCTGGAGTCTCTCTTGCGGCCACAGAAATGCCTATCTATTCCCCTTACAATTGAATCCCCTATAACTATTGCATTCCCACATTATTACTCCTCCCAACCGTGGTGCAATATATTGGGCTGTTGCTGCTTTCCCCTGAGAGGCCCATACCCTCCAACTGTATCCAAAGCAGTATATCTGTTTTGCAGGGGAATAGCCACAGGAGATTCCTGCACTGCCTGCCTGGTCCTCCTGCTCTGCCTGGTGGTCACACATTCCCTTCCTGCCTGTGGAGTCTGAGCCTGCGGTGTAACCACCTCTCTATGTGTGATCTCCACGATACTCTCCGCCTCGTGGATGCTCCACAGTGACCTAATATCTCCTTTTGCGGCTCGGTGTCAAATGTGGTTTTAAAATGCTCATGTGCAGCACCTTGGGAAGTTTTTTTATTATGTCGAAGGCACTCTCCTAATGCAAATAGTAGTTGTTTCAAGACATTCATTTTATCATTCTGTACAGAAGGCGTCTGTGCCATCTTTCTGAAAGAGAGATTCAGTTATTACCTCTCGGCTGCTATTCCCCCACAGCCATGCAAATATCTCCTTTTCAATATATATCCACTTCCTTTGGAAAGTTACGATTGGATCTGCTTCCTCCTTTTTCAGATACTGCAGTCCAGCTCACAACAAATCACTGCATCAAATTTCTCCTCATATACTCTCTGGATTGTTTGCCAATTGTTCTCAATCTGTGTCATCTGTTATTGACCTCCTGCCAGTGGACACAGTTTCTCCCTCTTGATTCTGTCAAACATCCCTCATGATTTTGAGTGTATTTGTTAAATCTACACTAACTATTCTCTGTTCTGTGGAGAACCATCCCAGTTTCTCTCGTCTCTTCACATAACTCAGATCCTAGGTCAAAATTCAAGAATTAGGTCTTTGTTTGGTGGGGATCCCTCGGAATGTGACTCTGCCTCTGGAAGTGAGTAATTATGGATGGTTTCCCAGGAATTATGCCACCATCTCCAGTAAGTCCGATGTAATTGTAAATATTTATTCTGTCACGAATGATTGCATCACCATTTATAAAGACGGGGCTCATGAATTCTAATCACACTGGTCTCTGGATGGGAATCAATAATTGTGGGGAATCCTCAGGAATGTTTCAATGTTTAGAGGAGCTACATGACCACGAATGACTATGTGTAGGGTCAATGGTTGTGTATTTCTTGGCGCAATTCCAGATCCCGTGTGCACAATCTTTAGGGTCTGGGAGCGTGACAGAATTTTAAGGGCTCTGGAAATGAAATGACCCGGATCTCCAGAAATGAGTAAAGAATATTCTCGGGGCTGTACCACATGGTTTGGTCTCACTGGTTGAGTTTCAAGTCCACCCTGTGAATTGGATAGAAATTCTCTGAAATTACAGAACACATTATATCACAGAAATATCAGGAAGCTTATAAATAAATCTCTTCTCACTGCACCGAATGCTGTCCGACTCCGGATTTCACCCAATCTGTTCTTCCCTGACTCTGGGGAGATTCACTTTCCATTGTGCAATATCTGGCTAAATATAATTTATGATATTGCAATGTGTTGTGTAAATGAGATTAATGGAATCTTTTCGTTCAGTCAGTGTAAGTAATGTCAGCCTCCTTGACTCTTAATTATGTCAATGGAGATTTCTCCTGCCTTACATAAGGATCTTCGCTCAGTTACAGAGTCAGTAAGAGTTTGGTCTTCAGCACAAACTGAGATCAATATTCCACAGAAATTGAAAGAATGAATCGGATTCATACACTAGAAGATGTGGTCATTTGGATTCTTGTGGATTTCGAGGATATTTATTATCCCACCCTTGCTGTTATTGGTGTCCCTGGTAAGTGTTATGCCCATGTATTAATACTGTAACTGCGTTTATTCTGTTCCTGACTGTCAGTTGCTGTTGGGTTCCTTGTAAGTAAATACATCTCGATTTCATTATGTAGACGATATTTAACTGGAAGCACTGTCTTCGTTCTGTAGGATTCCACATCCAACAAGTCTATGTATTCGGTTTATTCTCCTTGCTGTGTGACTGAAAGTACATTGTTCCCTCGACAATGTTACTGGGTGATTTATTTGAAGAACAGTCTGCTCTCTGCATTGAGTCCTGGGTATAGATTTTATTCTTTACCACCTGGGTGTTAAACAGCACCTGAAGAGGGCGGTGGAATAAAAAGTGATGAAGAAAGATTGCACGTCCTTTATGGAACCAGCCTGATATTCATTGCATTGAGTTTAAGAGGAGGATAATCAGGTGGGTTTTATTCCTGTTGAAGGGTCTGTTTCCCCACCCTGATTATCATTGTGTATGCCTCACAGGAGCTGATTGATTGATATATGATGCAGATATGGCTTTTAAGATCATTTAAGGGTTGCTGGATAAGATTAATGATATAACATTGCAATTGGTGATAAATCATTCAAACTGATTTTACTTTCAATTGATTGTAAATGGAGTAATGTGTGAAGTAGATTCCATTCTCATTCTTCGATTCATATTCCCTCGAGTTTGTGGAAATCTATTCAATAAAACCTGACTATCCTCCTTTTAAACTCAATGCAATCTACTCTGTTCTCACTCACAGGTGGAAAGTGCCAGATTAATATTGTCCACTTCCATTCTGAAACATTCTCAAACCCGAGGTAGCAGATCTCAGCATCAGTTACAGCATCAACCCCTTGATAGTGACTGTTCATCAGAATAGCTTTGTAAAATAAGGGGAGCTTAAAAGATCGGCAGGAGAGAGACAGAGTGAGAGAGGCAGAGACCAGTGGGGGGTGCGGTGCGGGGCGAGTATTGGTTCGAATTAGGAGCTGGAAAATTAAGTAAGTGTTTCAATAAGAGTATAAGCATAGAGCAGGACTAGAGGTGTTCATTACAATTGATCATTTAAACAGGCTACTAAATAGTTTGTTTAAAAAGGGAATAGCGGGTTTTTGTTTCGATCATGGATGGGCAGCTAAGACCTGTTGCTTGAGTTCCATGTGGGAACTTCAAGACACTTCGTGACCTTGGGCAACCATGTGTATAGCTTCAGCTTGAGCTCAGGAGTTTCAGAGCTTGAGGGTCAGCTGGAATCAGTGCGGAGCATCAGGGAGCAGGACAGTTTCCTGGATTGTATGCTTCAGGAGCTGGTCACCCCACAGGCAGTAGGAGTTCAGGATGGGTGATCATCCAGAAGATTACAAAGAGGCAGGAAGTGCAGAAGTCTTCGGGGTGTGTGCTACTCACAAACTAGTACTCAGCTTTGGAGACTGCTGGGAACGACGACACCTTGAAGGAGTGCAGTTCAGAATATGGCAACCATGGACAAGGGACTGGACAGGAAGGAGCAGCAAAGGGCAGAAATGAAGTTGTTATTTGTGATTCCATAGTCAAGGGGTCAGATAGACATTTCTTTAAATGTTATCGAGAGTTCCGCATGGTGTATTCCAGCCCTGGTGCTCTGGCAACATTATGGAGATGGTGCAGGATATTCTGAAGGGGGAAGGGAATGAGCCAGAAGTAGCAATACACATTGATAGCAACAACATAGCAAAGGCTGGTATTGAGGTCCTGTGGTCAGATTTTCAGGAGCCTGAGAGGAAGATAAAAAGGATTAGCTTGAAAGGTAGTAATCTCTGGATTACTCCCAGTGCCACTGATTAGCGAGAGTAGAAATGGGAAGATAGGGAGGATCAATACATGGCTTCAAGAATGGTGCAGGAGGCAGGGCTTCAATTTCTTGGGGCATTGGGAGCAGTTCACAGGCAGAAGGCACCTATTTAAAAGAAGTCGATTGCACCTCACCAGGAATGGGACCAAAGTCTGAGCAGGAAAACTCACTGTTGTAGTTGGAGAGGGTTTAAACTAAATTGGCAGGGGGACGGGCACCAGCATAGAGTAGTCATAAAGAGGAATAAGGTACATAAGGTGAGAGTGTTAGACAGTACTAGAGAAGGAAGTAGTTCCATATTAGATTGGATGGATTGAGAAAGACTACGAGGAATGCAAAGAAAGATTACAATGCCTCAGTGTAAATGCACGAAGTGTGGTGATTAAGGTTAGTGAGTTAAAATCACAAATAGCAATATGGGAATATGATGTAGTTGCAATCATGAAAAATTGGCTTATCAGTGGCAAGGATTGGGTGCTCAATATACCAGGATATTGTCACGCCAATGTGATTTGTTAAATGATCATTTTCTTTAATCCACCGCCTGGAAATCTGAATTTATAATGTTTTTGAAAGACATTTGAAAAGACCAGCTAAAAGGATGACTTTGCTGGCAGCTTAAGATGATCAGCTAGTTTGCAACACTATATCCTATACTGCTCAGAACTGTGAGGAGGGAGAGGAAATGGCTGCATTTTCCAGCAAGAACCAAGACCCAGGAAGTCTAAGGGAACTGCTTGTTCTTTTCCTTTTTAACAAGAGAGGAATACTGCTAGCTGCTATGTTTTGAATCGCTGAGTGACTGTCAGGTGACAAACCCCTCCCCATCTGTAGTTTTAAGCTTGTGTATTTCTGCAGTCGAGAAGCAAGAAGCAACTGGACTCTGACACATGCAGACCCAAGTGGGAAGTCCTTCTCTTTTTCTCTCCATTCCAGCTTGAAAGCTTTCAAATCCTGCCTGGTTACTAACCACCTTGGCAGACTGCAGCTCTTGCCGGAAAACCTTTGAAGGAAATCATCTGCATCACTGTCTGCAAGAGGCCACCAAACCAGTCACATACCTCTTCAAACTAAAAGCTTCAGGACCACCAAATTCAGCAGAATTATCAACCATCACAGACTGCATATGCCTTTTTTCGATGGACTCTAACTTAACCAATCTATCTTTCCCCACTCTGTAACCTATTTGTGTGTGTGTCAGCCTCTAGTGGGTGTGTGTGTATGTGTATGTGTGAGTGAAAGTTGGTGCATTGTTTATTATTTTATTAGTTCAGTTTAGGTAAAATAATGTTAACCTCTTTCTTTGTTAACTCAAGAAAAACTCTCCGGTTGGTTCTTGTTTTGATCATAGCAAGTAAGGAATCAAATACCAATGAATTGGCCAGTACATCCACTTTAAAAAAGAATTAAACCTGTTGTAATCAAACAAGGAGAGGGAAAAGAGGGGAGCTTTTCGACCCCTCCTCACTTGACCGTAACAGAAATTTGGGGACTCACATCTGGGATTAAGCACAAAGACAAACGGGAAATTGGAAGCAGGAAACAAAATTGATCCCTATCAATAATTTAAAAACTTCATTACAGGTTTTCTTGTGGTTTTCTGTGCTCGAATACTAAAATGTCCACATTCGAGGGCAGTACCTTCCTAGAACAAAAGAGGGTGTATGATGCATGTCAGGTGAATTCTTCAAGTGAGAACCAGGCCAAATGCATTAAGTTGAGAGGGGAGGTGAAGAGGAAATTAAGACTGGCAAAGAGAGAATATGAGAATAGAATGACAATCAACATTAAAGGGGACCCAAAAATGTAAGCAGATAGTAAGAGGTGGAGTGGGGCCCATTAGGGACAAAGAGTGTAATATATTCTTAGAGATGCAGGGCAAGGCTTATATACTTAATGAGTACTTTGTATCAGGGTTCACTAAGGAAGTGGAATCTGACAAAATACAGGGAGAAAGGGAGAAAGTAGAGGATACAAATTGAGGAGGGGAGGCAGTAAGAAGGCTGGCAGTGCTTGGTTAGAGAAGTCAGGATAGCTTGCATCCCAGGTTGCTAAAAGAAAGTGGAGATGGAGATAATGGAAGAGCTGAAGAGTGATAAATGTGACATCCTTATTTAAGAAAGGGTGTTAAGGTGAGTCCTAGCAACTACAGACCAGTTAGTTTAGCATAAGTGGTGGATAAGGTTTAGAAACCATAATCAGGAAAAATTCAACAGACACTTGGAGAGATTTGAGTTAATGAAGGAAAGCCAGCATGGATTTGTAAAAGGGAAATCATGCTTGACTGACAAAATTAAATTTTTTGATGAAGAGACAGAAAAGGTTGATGAAGGGAATGTGGTGGATGTTGTTTATGTGGATTTTAAGAAAGCATTTGATAAGGTACCACATAACAGGCTGGCTAATAAAATTGAGGCTCATGGAATAGGAGGTCAGTGTCCAATTGGATTAAAAATTGGCTTAAAGAAAGAATACATGCGTCACAGTAAATTGCTGTTTCTCAAACAGGAGGGTGGTAGTCAGTGGTGTTCCCTAAGGGTCAGTGCTGGGCCCACTGGTTTTCTTGATTTCTCTAAGTGACTTGTATCCTGGAGTACA
This sequence comes from Heterodontus francisci, assembly GCF_036365525.1. Classification (NCBI taxonomy): domain Eukaryota; kingdom Metazoa; phylum Chordata; class Chondrichthyes; order Heterodontiformes; family Heterodontidae; genus Heterodontus; species Heterodontus francisci. Next base: position 34,929,211 of record NC_090410.1, read on the forward strand.
GAGTAGAATCTCAAAATCTGCAGATGACACCAAACTTGGAGGTGTGGCAAACAGTGAGGATGACATGAACCACCTGCAACAGGACATAGATAGGCTAGTAGAATGGACAGAGAGAGACGACAGATGGAACTTAATACTGATAAGTGTGAGGTGTTGCATTTTGTCAGAAGGAAAAGTGAGAGGCAATATTGACTTAATGGCACAGTTCTAAGGAGTGTGGAGGAATAGTGGGACCTGGGGGTACATGTGAATTGAACTTTGAAGGTGGGAGGGCATACTGAGTGTGATCAGTCACGCTGATGGGATCTTGGTTTTGTGGCTCCTATTGAATAGGTTTTCAGTTTCATTTTGGCAGAGTGAAAAAAAACCAGGGGAGCTGTGAGCTAGTTACTGCTGGAAACTGGCCAGGAATATAGCCCTGAGAAAACTTCCTCTTTAAGAATAATTCCTGTATCAAGTAAAAGGTTAATCTCTTCATAAAGTCAAAAGAACTTTGAAGGAGTTGCAAAAATCAAATGTATGGGAGCAAAAACCCTTGTTGCAATTCATGCCTGAAGAGCAAGGAAGAGCCAGAAAAAAGAGAATTTGCTACACTCTGTGGAGAAACCCTGCTGAAGTGAAAGGAAGCCTATATTTTGAGTGGGCAAGTTGCTGTTGCCTCCAGTCAAGAATCCCTGCCTCAAGAGTGAGTTACATAATTGCTGTGCTCTGTGGGGAAGGCTCATTTGCTGAGGGTAAGGCCTGTTTAATTTTGTATTTTTGGAAGCTCCTGAAATCTCAAGAACATTCCTACTGTTGGACTGCTACTTTAAAATTTAAATAGACCTGTTGCTACAGTCCATTGCTGAAAGATCTGTGTGAGGCCTGCTGCAGATGAACTACTTTGAGCGCCTACTCACTATGGACGATTCATTAATTTCACCTGGAGAGACATCAAATGGCATCCGACTATGCGACTCTGGGACACCTCACTGATCCAGGAAAATACTACCAGAAGATTACCCCAATTATTTTATTATCCTTAAGAAACTGTTATAAAATCAATATAACCATTTCCCCCCGTTAACCATTGGTAATTGAATGTATGTGTGTGCATGAGAGTTAGGAAGATTAAGGAGTTATAAAACTTTTCATACATGTAGATTCATCTCATTATCATTTAAAACTTAGTTTATTAATAAATAGTTAATTTTGTTGTTCAAGAAACCTGGTTTGGCGCATTTTATTCTGGGGATAAATAGTGATTAATTTGGCTATTTTTCCAGTACATTATAACTTTACTAATATGCTGTGACCTCTGGAGTAGTGGGACTGAATCAACAGTGCATTACTCCCACCTTGGTCATAACAGGCTTCATAGGTAGAGGCACTGAGTATAGAAGTAGTGAGGTTATTCTAAAATAAAAACAAGAAATGCTGGAGCTACTCAGCAGGTCTGGCAGCATCTGTGGAAAGAGAAGCAGAGTTAACGTTTCGGGTCAGTGACCCTTCATCAGAACTCGGAATTTTGTTTTTATTTTAGAGGTTATTCTAAACCTTTGCAAAGCTCTGGTTAGGCTCCAACTGGAACATTGTATCTAGTTCTAGTCACACACTTTAGGAAGGTCTGAGGGGCCTTGAGCAGATGCAGAGGAGAATGGTTCCAGGAATAGGGGATTTTAGTTGCAGATTTTGGTTAGAAATGCTGGGATTGTTTTCCTTAGAACAATGGAAATTGAGGGAGGGTTTATTAGAAGTGTACAAGATTATGGCAAGCTGAGATATGTTAGGCAAGGAAAAATGCTTTTCTTTAACTGATGGTACCAGGACTAGGGACACAGATTGAAGGATTTGAACAAGAGATGCAGGGGAAATATGAGGAAGAATTTTTTTAGGCAGCGGATGGTAATTACCTGGAGCTTGCTGCCTACAAGGATGGTGGAAGTGAAGATGATCAATGACTTCAAAAGGAAATTGGGTGGCCATTTGAAGGAAATAAATTTGCAGGGTGACGGGGATCGAGTAGGAGAATGTGACGAACTGGATAGCTCCGTGGAGAGCCAGCATGGACTTAATGGGTCGTAGCAACATTCTGTACCATAAATGACTCTTACTCTGTGTTCTGGGGCTGAGATGATTGACCTCCAACAACTACAACTACCTTCCTCTATGCCACAATTGATTCCAGCCAGAGGAGCGTGTTCCCCTGATCTCTATTACTTCAATTTTGCTGAGACTCTTGATGCCAAACTTGGTTAAATGCTGCCTTGATGTGAAGGGCAGCTGCTCTCACCTCACTTCTCGAATTCAGCTCTTTTTTCCATGATTGGACCAAAGCTGTAATTTTGTCCGAGCAGAGTTCCCCTGACAGAGCCAAACTGAGCATCAGTGAGCGGGTTATTGCTGAGTAAGTGCAGCTTGATAGCACTGTCAATGACACCTTCCATCACTTTGCAGATGATTGATAATAGACTGATGGGCGGTAAATGGCCAGATTGGAGTTGTCCTGTTTTTTGTGGACAGGATATACTTGGGCAATTTTCCATATTTTTGGGTCGATGTCAGGAATGTACTGGAACAGCTCAGCCGGGGGCACAGCTAGTTCTTGAGCACAGCTCTTCAGTAATACAGCCAGGATGTTTTCAAGGCTCATAGTCTTTTTTGTAATCAGTGCCTTCAGCCTTTCGTGATATCATGTGCAGTGAATTGATTTGGCTGAAGACTGGCATCTGTGATGCTGGGAACCTCAGGAAGAGGTTGAGATGTATCATCCACTCAGTACTTCTGGCTGAAGATTGTTCATGCTTCATCCTTATCTTTTGCACCGATGTGTTGGGATCCCCATCACTGAGCCTCCTTTGATTAGTTGATTAATTGTTCACCATCATTCACAAATGCATGTGGCAGGACCGAAAAGCTTTGATGTGAATATTTTGGTTGCAGGATCATTTAACTCTGTCTATAGCACAGTTCACAGTACTTCCAAGTTTTGTCATCTGCACATTTTGACATTGTGCCCTGCACACCCAAGTCCAATTTATGAAAGTATATCAAGAAAAGCAGCGATCTGAGTGCCTGTTCCTGGGGAAACAGCACTGATTTCTTTCCTCCAATCAAATATAAACATTCACCACCATCTCGGTTTTCTCTCACTTATCTAATTTTATCTACATGCCACCAGAGACCCTTCTAGTCCATGGGTTCAATGGTGATGACAAGCCTGTAATGCGGCACATTATCAAATGCCTTTTGGAGGTCTGGATACAACACATCAACCACATCACCCTCTTCAACCCTTTCTGTCACCTGGTTAAAAACTCAGTCAAGTTAACTGAACACTATTTGTCTTTATTAAGTCCATTCTGACTTTCCTAAATTAATCCACACGTCAAAGTGACTGTTAATTTTGTCCTGGATTATCATTTTGAAAGCTTTCCCATCACTGAGGTTAAACTGACTGGCCTGAATCTGCTGGGTTTATCTTGACACCCTTTGTTGAAAAGGGTGTAACATTTACAATTCTCCTGCCCTCTGGAACGACTCGAGAATCTCAGATGGATTGGAAGATTACAGCCAGAACCTCTGCAATTTCCACCCTTACTTCCCAAGCAACCATCTGGACCTGGTGACTCATCGATTTTAAGTCCAGTCAACCCCTCCAGTACCTCCTATTTATCCAATTTTAGCCCATCCAGTATCTCAACTATCTCCTCTTTCACTGTGAGTTTGACAGGATCTAATTCCTTGGTAAAGGCAGTTGCAAATTTCTCATTTTGTACCTTAACCATGTGCAAACATTTGATTCCTTTTTGGTCCCTAATTGCAGCCCCCCGCATCCCCACCCCCCCCCCCCCCCAACCCCCGCATCGCACCCCACCTCTGCACACAGGCAGGCAGACAGGCAGGTGCCCCTGCACACAGACAGACAGACACACAGGCAGGCAGACATACAGACAGGCAGACATACAGACAGGCAGGTAGACAGACTGACAGGCAGACAGACAGATAGGCAGGTGCCCCCGCTGACTGACAGACAGGGGGGCAGATGGCCCTGCAGACAGGCAGACAAATACGCAGATATTGGATCATTGCATATTGTATCCTGTGGAGTTGGTGAATTTGGATTTTCAGAAGGCTTTCTATAAGGTCCCACACAGGAGGTTAGTAAATAAAATTAGAGCACATGGGAATTGGGTGTAATATACTGGCATGGATTGAGAATTGGTTAATGGACAAAAAAAGAGAGTGGGAATAAATGGGTCATTCTCAGGGTGGCAGGCTGTTACTAGTGGGGTACCGCAAGGATCAGTGCTTGGGCCACAGCTGTTCACAATCATATACATGATTTGGATATGTGGACCAAATGTAATATTTCCAAATTTGCTGCTGACACAAAACTAGGTAGAAATGTATGTTGTGAGGAGGATGCAAGGAGGCTGCAAGGGAATTTGGACAGGCTAAGTGAATGGGCAAGAACACGGCAGATGGAATATTTCTCTCAGTTAACCAATTCTCAATCCATGCCAGTATATTACCCCCAATTCCCATGTGCTGTAATTTTATTTACTAACCTCCTGTGTGGGACCTTATCAAAAGCCTTCTGAAAATCCAAATACACCACATCCACTGGTTCTCCTTTACTGTCTTCTTGAGCAATCCCTCGGGAATGAGGATAACTTGCTTCCACTCCAGGGTTGTGGGCCCGAAGGTGACTGAATAGTCCAATTCTGGATCCACGCACTCTGCCACATGTGGGGTAGGTGGTGTTTGGTGAGTGGAGTGAATGAGATGCTCGAATTTCCAAATGTTCCTTCTGCTGTTTGCACTTGGTCGCTGCCTGGGCATGTTGGGTTGTTCAAACAGGCTGGCACCTTCTCGGATGCTTCTTCGCGATTTTGGGCAAGAGATTCCCATGAATCAGTGGAGATGTCACATTTTTTCAGAGAGGCTTTGAAGACATCCTTGTAGCGTTTCCTCTGCCCTCCCGGTAACCTCTTGCTGTGACGGAGAGCTTGTTTTGGGAGTTCTTTGTGTCAGGTGTGCAGACAACATGGCCCACCCAATATAACTGACTAGCCATTGACCAGTGTCTCAATACTGGGAATGTTGACCTGAGAGAGGACACTGACATTGCAGTGCCTCTCCTGCCACTGAATTTGTAGGATTTTGCAGAGGCATTGCTGTTAATATCTCTCTAGCTCTTTGAGATGTGTGCTGTACAGTGTCCATGTTTCGAACGCATACAGGAGTGCAGGTAACACTGCGACCCTGCAGACCACGAGCTTGGTGCCTGATTTGAAGTCCTTGTCGTCAAATACTCTTTTCCTCAGATGACTGAAGGCTGCGATGGCACACTGGAGGCGATACTGAGTTTCATCTTCGATGTCTACCATTGCTGAAAGGAGACTCCCAAGGTATGAGAAGTGATCCACATTATCCAGTGATTCTCCATGTATCTTGATAGTCGGGGGTGGTGTTGCACTGTGGGAGCAGGCTGGTAGAGGACCTTTGTCTTCCGGATGTTTAGCTTAAGGCCCATTCTTTCATTTGCCTTTGTGACTGCATCGACAAGGTTTTGAAGTTCGGCCTCTGAGTGTGCACATACGCAAGTGTCATCAGCATACTGCAACTCCTTTATCTGTTCTCCAAGTAACATCCTCCAGAAACTCCAACAGGTTTATCAAACATGATTTCCCTTTTTATAAATCCATGTTGACTCTGCCCAATCATATCCCAAACATATAGGGGAGGCAGTGGCGTAATGTTATTGTCACTGGACAAGTAACTCAGAGACACAGCGTATTACTCTGGGGACATGGGTTCAAATCCCACCACAGTAGAAGGTAGAATTTGAATTCAATTAATAAAAATCTACAGTTAAAAGTTGAAATGTGGTTGACTTTTAAATGCCCTCTGAAATGGTCGAGCAAGTCACTCAGTTGTATCAAACTGCTACTAAGTCAATAAGGAATGAAACCAGACCGGACCACCCAGCACCGACCTAGGCATCGGAAATGACACCAGCAAACCCAGCCCTGTCGACCCTGCCATGTCCTCCTTACTAACATCTGGGGGCTTGTGCCAAAATTGGTAGAGCTGTCCCACAGACACTAGTCAAGCAGCAGCCTGTCATAGTCATACTCACGGAATCGTACATCCCAGACACCACCATCCCCGAGTATGTCCTGTCCCAGCAGAGGTGACAGCACAGTGGTATGCCTTCGGGAGGGAGTTGCCCTGGGAGTCCTCAACATCGACTCCGGACCCCAGGAAGTCTAGTCAAGCACGGGCAAGGAAACCACCTGCTGATTATCATCTAGCGCCCCCCCCATACCCCATCAGATGCTGAATCAGTACTACTCCACTTGAAGGAAGCACTGAGGATAGCAAGGGTCACATCGTCCGCATGCCTGATAGAAGATTCCGAAAACAAGCTTTCTACTCCGAGCTCCATCACGGCAAGAGGCTCCTCTCAATTATCAGTAAAATGATGGAAGGTGTTGTTGACAGTGCTATCAAACAGCACTTACTTAGCAATATCCTGCTCAGTTTGGATTCCACCAGGGTCACTCAACTCCTGATCTCATTACAGCCTTGGTTCAAACATGGACAAAAGAGGTGAGGTGAGAGTGACTGTCCTTGACATCAAGGCAGCATTTGACTGAGTATGGCATCAAAGATCCCGAGCAAAACTGAAGTTAATGGGAATTAGGGAGAATTCAGTGGTTGTTGGAGGTCAATCATCTCAACCCCAGGACATCAATGCAGGAGTTCCTCAGGGTAGTGTCCAAGGCCCAATCATCTTCAGCTGCTTCATCAATGACCTTTCCTCCATCATGAGGTCAAAAGTGGGGATGTTTACTGATGGTTGCAAAACTTTAAGCACATTCACGGCTCCTCAGATACTGAAGTAGTCCGTGTGGAAATGCAGCAAGACCTGGACAATATCCAGGCTTTGGCTGATAAGTGGCAAGTAACATTCGCACCACACAAGTGCCAGGCAATGACGATCTCAAATAAAACAGAATCTAACCATATCCCCTTGACATTCAATGGCATTACAATCACTGAATTCCTCACTATCAACATTCTGGGGATTACCATTGACCAGAAACTGAACTGGAGTAGCAATATAAATACCATGGCTACAAGAGCAGGTCAGAGGCTCGGAATCCTGTGGCAAGTAACTCACCTCCTGACTCCCCAAAGCCTGTCTACCGCCTACAAGGCACATGTCAGAAGTGCATTGGAATACTCTCCACTTGCCTGGATGGGTGCAGCTCCAACAACACGCAAGAAGCTCGACACCTTCCAGGACAAAGCAGCCTGCTTGATTGGCACCCCATTCACAAACATTCAATCCCTCCACCACCGACGCACAGTGGCAGCAGTGTGTACCCTTTACAAGATGCACTGCAGTAACGCACCCCTTCAACAGCACCTTCCAAACCTGCGACCTCTACCACCGAGAAGAACAAGGGCAGCAGATGCATGGGAACACCACCACCTGCAAGTTCCCCTCCAACCACACACCATCCTGACGGAACTATATCGCCGTTCCTTCACTGTTTCTGGGTCAAAATCCTGGAATTCCCTTCCTAACAGCAATTTGGGTGTACTTCCAACCCAATGATTGTGGCAGTTCAAGAAGGCAGCTCACCATCACCTTCTCAAGGGCAATGAGGGAAAAGCAATAAATGCTGGCCTAGCCAGTGATACCCGTATCACATGAAAAATGAAAAAAAAATCATGATTTTCCAAGTGTCCAATTATTTCATCCTTTACAATAGATTCTAACATTTTCCCTACTACTGACGTCAAACTAATAGATTTGTAGATCTATGTTTATACTCTTGCTCCCTTCGTAATTAGTGGGGTTACATTTGCTACTTTCCAGTCTTTAGGAACCCTTCCAAAATCTATAGAATTTTGAAGAATAACCACCAATGCATCCATTATCTCGATAGCCACCTCCTTCAACACTCTAGGATGTCACTCACCTGGTCCAGGGGATTTATCAACTCTCAATCCAGTTAATTTTTCCAGTACTACCTCTTTATTGATACTAATTGCTAGCAGTTCCTCATTTTTACAAGTCCCTTGGTTCCCTAATTTTCTGATAAATTTTCTGTGTCTTCCTCTCTGAAGACAGACACAAAGCAATTGTTTAGTCTCTCCGCAATTTCCTCATTCTCCACCGCAAACTCTCCTGTCTCCATCTACAATGGACCCACAGTCGGCGTTTCTTATCTTTTCCTTTTCACATACCTGAAGAAGCTTTTACAATCCTCCTTTATGTTTCGAGCTAGCTTGCATTCATAATCTCTTTTCCCTTTATCAGTTTCTTGGTCCTCCTTTGTTTGATACTAAATTGCTCCCAATCCTCGGGCTTACCACTTTTTCTGGTGACCTTGTAAGCCACTTCCTTTGACCTAATGCAATCTTTAACTTCTTTTGTTCACCACAGTTGATGCACCTTTCCTCTTAGGTTTTTGTTCCATATGTTATGAATAGGTGGTTAATCTTTTTTTTTCTAAACAAATTTCTCTGTTTTTCCAACCACCTATCGGTATACAGATTAGTGATTGAATTTTTCCCTCCCTTAAACCCTGTTTAGTAAAGGACAGTCACAACAACACAGTTGCTAAAGTTAAATCAAAGAAGTAGGGTTTACTAACACACACTCTTAAACTAGGGAAGGTGCTTAACTTCACAACGCATAGTCAAAAACATACAAGGAAATGTTAAAGGCACAAAAAAGGCAAGAACATTTACTAAATAGATAATTGACTTAACTATACACTAACATGAACTTCAGTTGAAACTAGAGTCCATTTTCAATTGTCAAAAAGTCCAAAAAAACTGGAGATCACTGACTGGAAATGCCAAGCAGGGGAGGAGCTGTTGAAAATACCTCTTCTCTTACTCTTTCTTCTTCTTGCATTCTCGAAGGTAAATGGAGGTTGTCATGCAGGCCCCCACCTGTCAAGAATGAGGCACATTAATTTCGCCACATGGACATTAAACTTCAAACTGTTGCTGGGAAGAAAAGAGGACCTATTACAAGGAATTGCCAGGCCTTAAGCCGAGAAGTCATTTTTGCATACGAGCAGCCAGTGTTGGAACTAAGAAACCAGTCACTGCTCCCAACACACAGAACAGATGTGGTCAGACCAGGTTAGTCACATAACTAACTGGCTGTTGCAGTGTTTTGAACTGATAGTTTTAAATTGGAGAAACATTGTTTGAAAAAAGAAAGCTGTTTGCTCCTGGACTGAAAGGACCCCATGGCTGACTCGCCACAGCCTCTCCTGTCTGCTCACATCTCTTTCTCATGGAACACTAAAAACCAGCTGAAAACACATGAACCCCAAGATAGAAAAGTCTCCTACAGTGAACAAGGTTTGAGAAGAATACTGGGTCCCAATGAAAAGGAAGATCAACCTACAAAAGGACTATACAGTGAGCTTGAAGAACTGTAACAACCTCTTCAGATCATGCCTCAAACCTTTCCACTTTATTTTTTGTCTGCTCTTTTCTGTCTCTATTTGCATGTGCGTAACCTGTATGCATGCTAACGTGGGACGCAGTGTGTATCCATAGGTGTTAACAAAATTAAAGTTTTAGTTTAAGTTTAATAAATTTCACTTTTCTTCTTTAAAACTAAGAAAGCCTGTTTGTGCTCATTTCCTTGCCTTATAATTGGAAAGCGATGAACAGGGATTCACCAAGGGGAGTTCAAAACACAGTATGTTTAAAAACCCTGTTAGAGTAAGACCAGGTAAAGGTTGAGACGGACCTGTCAACACCTTTCTCATCTACTTTTAACAAGAATTTTAATTGCTGAAGTCACCAATTTTTGATGGAGTGAAAGTTGGAAGAAAACAAGTTTTCTTGCTGTTTTTGGAGACTGTGTCTTTTTAATTTTCTTGCTTCTTGCAGGAAGGTCTCAGAGACAATATGCAGCTTGAAGGGCAGCTGTGGTTTGCACGAGATGTTCCCTCCACTGCTGCAGTTTCAAATTCAAGCAGGCTGAAAAGGGTGGCTTCTGGGTCCTGTGACTGGACCCTTTCAAAAAGCTGTCCCACCTGCTCTCGCTCCTCCATTTTAACAAGTGGAATATAGAAGTAAAAACTTAGACATACTGTATAAAATGGCAGTTGACATTAATAGCCAAGTGCGCAAAACACAACTTACAGTCAGTTCTCATTGGTTCATGACAATTTACAGTTGGTTCTCATCTATTCCTGACACTTGGAGGAATGTATGTTTGTTGTAAACTGTGTAATACTTATTTAAATCCTAGCCATTGCCTGTCTCCCATCAAATCTTTTAATGTATTTTCCCAATCCATCATACTCAAGTTGCCCCTCAAACCTTAGTTTCCTTGGTTCCGTTTTATGATCCTAGTTTCAGAATGAACTATATCTCTTTCAAACTTAATGTAAAATTATGTCATATTGTGGCCACTATTTCCTGATGACTCCTTTACAGCAAGGTTATTAATTAGCCCTTTCTGAGTTCATAATACTAAATCTAAAATAGCTCGAACCCTGGTTTGTTCTTCAACATACTGTTCTAGAAACCCACCTTGCACACATCCAGGAATTCATACTCCACTGCATTAGTGCTAATTAGGTTTAACCAATCTATATGTCATTAAAGTCACCCATTATTACTGTACTGCCCATGTTACATGCTGCTCTAATTTCCTGATATATACCATGCCCAACATTACCACTAGAGTTTGGTGACCTATAGAAAATTTGCACATATATTTGCTGCCCCTTGCTGTTTCTTAGCTCACCCAAACTGATACTACATCTTGCTCCTTCGATCAAAGATCCTCTCACACTAATGTACTGATCTCCTCCTTTATTAACAGTGTTACCCCACCTCCTTTTCCCCTCCGCCTATCTTTCCTAAATGACCAATATCCCTGAATGTTCAGTTCCCAGTCCTGGTCACCCTGTAACCATGTCTCTGTAATGACAATTAAATCATACACATTTCCCACTGTTTGTGCCTTCAAATCATCAACCTTGTTGTGAAAGAGGATTGGCAATTCACAGGAAACCGAGAGTTGAGATAAATGTGGCATTTTCAGGTTGGCAAACACTGCCACAGGAATCAGTGCTGGGGCCTTAACTATTTACGATCTATATTAATGACTTGGACAAAACGACTGAATGTATTGTAAACAAATTTGCAGACAATACAAAGATGGGTAGGAAAACAAGTTGTGAGCAGGACATAAGGTGTCTGCAAAGAGATATAGATAGGTTAGGGAGTGGTCAAAAATTTGGCAGATGGAATATAATGTGGGAAATTGTGAAGTTCTCCACTTTGGCAGGAAGAATAGAAAAGCAGAATATTATTGAAAGTAAGAGAGATTGCAGAATGCTGCAGTGCAGAGGGAAGTGGGGGTCCTTGTACATGAATCACAAGAACTTAACATGCAGGTACAGCAAGTAATGAGGAAGGCAAATGGTATGTTAGATTTATTGCAAGGGGGACGGAGCATAAAAGTATGAAACTCTTACTACAACTGTACAGGGCATTGATGAGACAGCAGGTAGGGTACTGCATACAATATTGGTCTCCTTATATAAGGAGGGATATACTTGCATTTGAGGCAGTTCACTGATTTCTGGGATGAAGGACTTGTCGTACAAGGAAAGGTTGAGCAGGTTGGGCAAATACTCATTGGAGTTCAGACAACTGAGAGGTGATCTTATTGAACCATACAAGATTCTGAGGGGGCTTGTCAGGTCAGATGCTGAAAGGATGTTTCCTCTTGTGGGGAAATCTCGAACTGGGGGGCACAGTTTAAAACGAAGGGGTCTCCCTTATAAGACAGAGATGTGGAGGAATTTCCCAAGAGAGCAGTGGAGGCTGGGTCACTGAATATATTCAAGGCTGAGTTGGACAGATCTTTGATCTCCAAGGGAGTCAGGAGTTATGGGGGGCAGCAGTAAAGTGGAGTGAATGTGACAATCAGAGGGCCCATGATCTTGTTAAATGGCGGAGCAGGTTTTCGGGGCCGAATGGCCTACTCCTGCTCCCATCTCTTATGTTCTTATGAAGCGGGACATAGGAAGGGAGGCACCACAGAAGCGCTGGCAAGTGGGGTGAAGCATCACCTCATCCTGACAGATGCATGGCTGCATGTCGGCCACTGACCACCCTCTTTCACAGCTCACCCCCATTAACTCCCCCGAGAGCTGATAGGAGGGTGAGCTATAGAGGATACCCCAGAAGGGGGCGAGGTGATGCCAAGAGCAGAACAGTCTTGTTGATCTCTCTGTGAAGTATGACTACCTCCCTCTTTCCACTGACAGGACAAGAGGGCCCATAATAGGAAGAAGACGTCACTGACTGGCAGAGGCATCCCAGACATCAGACCTCTCTCCAAGGCTGAGGAGTAAGCACTTGAACTAATGGGTCCCAGGGTAGCAGCTCAATAACGAATGATTAGACTGGAGTCTCCACATTAAAGAGTGAGCGTTGCCTTCCATCAACATCCAGATCACTTCTAGACACCCCATCATGTATGGTTGGTATGACACAATTTGATCATGCTAAACCACACATGTTTTGCAGGTCGGTGTCCACAGGAGACTCTACTGGACGGAGGACATCATTCCACTTCGGAGGATGCACTGTCCCATGAATCTCCGGCACTTTCCACCAGTGCAGATAATTTCACCTCATTGGGTTTCTGCTCGATTTTAGAATCAGGGTCACAATCTGGTGCCTGAGCAGCCGGCTGAGGCTGGGACAGTCGTGGTCTCTGATAGTCGGAGGATTCTGGGTGACCAAGCCTACGCTGAGCCCGAGGCTCGTGAAGGGACTGTGGTGTTGACAGCACAGAGCATGCTGGAGTTTCAGAGAGAGTTGAGGTAAGGCAACATCTGGCAGAGATGCCAAAAATAATCTGCAGCCATGAGTGGATGATGGTGAAGTCCATCCATGCCTTGAGTGCTGCCATGTCTCAGGCATGGAAGTGTATGGATTCCTCCATTGAGAAGTTGGCAACCTTTATGGAGAGTCAGATGCCACAGATGTGCCCAGAGCTGTACACAATCACCTTGGCCATGAGTTGGAAACAGCAGTGGAAAGGTGAGAGAAGGACAAGGGACCTGGCGTATTCTCCAGTCCCTCGTACTTCTCTGAGCAGGGAGGTTCAGGCGAGCCTTGAAAGGGAGGAGGAGTGACTATCCTCCACAGCTGGGGACTCCCCACAGGGTGCTCTGAGTGTGGGCAGTGACTCCTCAGCCCCTCTGCCAGTGAGCTCAGCACCAGCAGCTGCGATGCCTGAGGAGAGACCTGCATCAGTGCAGGAATGCCTCAGGCAGCCAGGCCCTTCCAGGCTTCAGGTAACCAGAGGGTGGCTGCCAAAGTCATCACAGGCCAAGGGGCAGCCTGATCAGCAGCCTGTCTCCAGCCCAGCTGCTGGCGATGGGTTCACACCTCGTAGAAGCACTCGCAATCGTAAAAAGCAAAGCACCTCGACTCACATGGGGGTTCACGGGTGTTTGATATCTGACATGTGATGCTTCAGATAACGTTCTTTTGTTCAAGTCATTAACATTCATTGTGTAAAAGTTATTATTCTATCATTCCCTAATTGTGAGCTGCTGACTTCCCCCTTCCCCCTTCGTGAAATGCCAATGTAAGCACAGCCTCATTTAAATATGATCTCCCATGGGCACTGGTGTGTGTTTCAGCTGGGCACTAGGCACGGAACACCAATGGAAAGGAGGCGACAGACTACATGCATTGAGGTCAGTCTTTATTGTTTTCTCTGTGAGTGACCATCATGGTGGCTGGAAGTGGGTAAGTATGAGATTGTCTCTTGCCTCCTTGATGTGTTGCTCAAAGTTCCTGGATTCCAATGCAAAGGGTTCAACATCCAGTGCTGCCTGTCCATCACCCTCCTCGTCAGTGGAGGAATGGCGTTCACATGGCTTCATCGTGCATGGCCTCCCTCCTCTGCACTGCTAGAATGTGCAGAGCACAGCAGACCACCAGGATACACAAGACCCTCACTGGGGCATACTGCAGGGCTCCACCGGATTGATCCAGGCAAAGGAATCTCATCTTCAGCAGCCCAATGGCCTGATCGAAGGTCACTTGGGTGGAGCCGTGGCAATTGTTGTACCTCTCCTCTGCTGTGGTGTGAGGTTTCCTCACAGGTGTTGAGAAGCCATGTCTTCAATGGGTAGCCCTTGTCCCTGAGAATCCATCCCTGAAGGCAAGCGGGGGCCTGAAAACCTGTGGTACCTTTGATTGTTGAAATATGTAGGCATCTAGTGGCTGCTCCTCGGGAAGTGGGAACACACCTGCAGGAAACATTTTCGATGGTTGCAGACCAGATAAAGGTTGATCAAATGGAAGCTCTTCCTGTTGAAGGAGGAGGCTGACTGGTCTGTTGGAGACTTAATGACCACATTCTTGCAGTTGATCACATCATGCATCTTATCTTACATCCGCCCGTGGTCCATTTCATCCCAAGCACCATATTGAATCATAAAAATTGCATGCAAATGCATTGAAACAACATGTTGTGCAACTTCAAATGCACTCCCGTCACTTCGGGGCAGCGATGCTGTCTTGGTGCTTTCTCGTTACTGACTAGATCCAGAACCGATATCACAATGTCGGATTTCTGGGGAGACTTGTCTGATGCTATTCTCCCGCCCCCCCACCTCCATTCTCACTCCAAACGGCTGCATTAAATTGTGCCCTGTATCCCAGTGTCACTGATCAGGAGCAGGAGCCAGGGAGACAATGGTCAACAAAAGAGGTGACAGATAACATTAAGCTAAAGGAAAGAACATACAAAAGTGGAATGAATAGAGTAGGTCGGGGGAACTGTCAGAAAGATGATGAACAACAAAGAAAGAGTAAAAAATAGATATTAAAAGCTGCAGAACAGGTGATGTGAAAGATAATGAAAATAAGGAAATGTCAGGATTGTTGGATAATTGCTTTGTGTCAGTCTTCACAGGAGAGCAAGAGGATAATATACCTCACATTCCACAATGAATCAAGGACTGGAACTCACTAAAATTAACAGAAGCAAGAGAAGAATATTAGAAAAAATAATGGCACTAAAGACTGACGATCTACAGAACCTGATGGTTTCCACCACTGGATTTTAAAAATGTACTTGAGGAAATTGCAAATGTTTTAGTCAATATTTTACAAAGTTCTCTTGATTCATAAATTGTCTGTTTAGATGAGAAGATTACAAATTAAGAAATTGAAACAAATAAGGAAAGTGAGAGAGAGAATCCAAGAAATTATAGACCTGCTGGTGCAACATCTGTTGTGGGGAAATTATTGGAATCGACAATTCAGGACAGAGTCACTGAGCACTGAGAGCAATTTGAGGTAATTAGGAAGAAACAGCATGGAATTTTTAAAGGATTGGTCAAATCTAATGAATCCTATTGATTTTTTTGAGGAGATAATTCAAATGGTAGACTACGGAATGGCAATGGATGCAGTTTATATGGACTTCCAGAAGGCAGTTGATCAGGTTCCACAAAAGAGATTATCAGTTAAAAATAAAACTCCTGGAATTTAAGGCAAATTATTGACCTGGTGAGAAGATTGATTATGCTGGAGAACATAGAGAGTTTGGATAATTGGAATGTATTTGTACTGGAAGGAAGTGACTAGCAATGTGCCAAGATGAACTGTTCTGAGGCTTCAACTATTCACAATCGATATTGGTAACATTGATAGCACAATGAAACTGAGCGCCACATATCCCAGTTTTCCGAAGCATCAAAGGACGAAATCTTAATTCACAAAAACAGGTGGGTTGGGGTCGAGCTAGTGATTAAATGTAAAGAATCTGAAACAGGAACTCAACCTGCATCATATCCCACGGTCATGGATCAGCAGCAGAAGCCGGGGGATTAAAACCTCAGTATATCCAAAGGTCACTGATCAGGAGATAGACCCTGGTAATTGCCCCACCATATCCCCTGGTAACTGATTCCTATTGTCTCTAACCAAAAAAAGAATTGATCTCTTTGGTTTCACAGGGCACCAATGTGTTTACTCAATGTGCACCAAGGGAGACCATATTTTAACACTGCACATTTGTGAATGAACATAAGCATTTTGTTTTTGTGTTCATTTATCGAACTCTTCAGACATGGACTCTCAAATCTTTACTGTTAGTTAGTGCGAAGCCGTATCTCCATCATAAAGTTCAAACGCATTGTATTCCATTGTGGGATGTAGTGAGTTTTCAGTTTATTATTCCCATGTATCCATCATATTGATATTCCTGCTCCCATCCTGATGTATAATGGTCCTGTTTTTCCTCTTCCTTACAGTTAACTTAGTGACGATTGTGATCCTGTCTCGGGGAAAGTGTGGTCTCTCCAAATGTGTCACTCGTTACTTGGTGGCCATGGCAGCGGCGGATCTATTGGTCATTATCTTCGACCTGATACTGAGGCAAATTCCCATTAATTATCGTAGAATGTTTCAATTTCTGTTTGATATTCCAGTGTGTAATATCCACGCTGTCCTACTTTATGCAGCAACGGACTGTTCTGTCTGGTTCACTGTCGCTTTCACCTTTGATCGATTTGTGGCCATTTGCTGCCAGAAACTGAAAACTAAATATTGCACTGAGAAATCAGCAGCTGTGATTATTGGAACAATGTCTGTGTTGTTCTGTGTGAAGAATATTTTCTGGTACTTTATGCTTTCAAGCAGCTTTACCCGTTTTCGAGGCCCCTGGTTCTGCATTCTTCCCTTGAGTGTTCTGTTTTCACCAGTATGGGCAGCAATTGAATTGTTACATTATATTTTCACCCCGTGTGTACCATTTATTCTGATTCTGATGCTCAATGTTTTAACTGTCAGGCACATTCTAATGACCATCAGAATTCGCAAGAGACTTCGGGACCAGGTCAGTGGGGAGAGTCACAGTGATCCAGAGACCATGAACAGAAGAAAATCAATCACTTCACTTTTTATGATATCAGGAAATTTTATCCTTCTATGGGTTCTGTTCCTGGTGACTACGATGCATACTAGAATTGCTCTACTGTGGCTGATTGCTTCTGAAGGCACTTCACCCATTGTGGAACGGCTTGCAGTTATGCTTCAGCTCCTGAGTTGCTGCACAAACACTTTTATTTACGCTATGACCCAAAGTAAGTTTAGAGAGGAACTGAAGAATGGGGTGAAATATCCCTTCACTGTACTTTCTAAGATGATAAAATATTGAGAAAAATGGAAGATTTTCACACATGAACCACATTTGAACCCAGCCTCTCTGTAATCAGATTGTTTTAAAGACAAACCAAGATGATTTGATTGAGTTTGCATTTAATGTAAGGTGACTTTTGTAAAAGTAGAGCAACTGCAAAAAATCCTTTATGCTAATCATCCATATAGAATAAAATTAAACTAATATGCAGCATGTCCCATGAACACTCTCTCTGTCACGGTTTAATTGGAAAAATCTACAGCTTCCCACTTTATCTCTCTCAGCATCCTCCACAGTGGTCATCGAGGCACTCGGTGATCGCTCATTCCAATCATCAATCCCAATTGTCCCATCCTAATCTTTCACCGAATCTCCCACCCAGTGCACCCACTGAGGGCTAATTTTCCATATGAACATACGAATTAGACGCAGGAGTCGGCCACTCGACCCCTCGAGCCTGCTCCGCCTTTCAATAAGTTCATGGCTGAACTGATTACTCCATATTTTCACCTACCCCCGATAACCCTCCAGCCCTGTGCTTATCATGAATCTATCTACCTCTGCCTTAAAAATATTCAAAGACTCTGCTTCCACCACCTTTTGAGGAAGAGAATTCCAAAGACTCACGACCCTCTGAGAGAAATAATTTCTCCTCATCTCTGTTTTAAATGGGCGACCCCTTATTTTTAAAAAGTGACCCCTGGTTTGAGATTCTCCCACAAGGGGAAACATCCTTTTCACATCCACACTATCAAGACCGCTCAGGATCTTATATGTTTCAATCAAGTCGCCTCTTACTCTTCTAAATTCCAGCAGATACAAACCTAGCCTGTCCAATCTTTCCTCGTAAGACAACCCACCCATTTCAGGTCATAAAAGCAAAATACTGCGGATGCTGGAAATCTGAAATGTCCTGAAATCCCAGAGTTGACTCTGCTTCTCTCTCCACAGGTGCTGCCAGACCTGCTGAATATTTCCAGCATTTCTTGTTTTTATTCCACCCATTTCAGGTATTAGTCTAGTAAACCTTCTCTGTACTGCCTCCAATGTATTTACATCCTTCTTTAAATAAGGAGAACAATACTGTACACAGTACTCCAGATGTAGTTGCACCAATGCCCTGTATAGCTGAAGCATAACCTCCCTACTTTTGTATTCAATTCCCCTCGTGATAAATGCTGACATTCTATTAGCTTTCCTATTTACGTGCTGTACCTGCATACTAACCTTTTGCGACTCATGCAGTAGGACACCCAGGTCACTCTGCATCTCAGAGCTCCACAGTCTCTCACCATTTAGATAAATGCTTCTTTTTTATTCTTCATGCCAAAGTGGACAATTTCATATTTTTCCATATTATACTCTATTTGCCAGGTGTTTGCCCACTCACTTAACCTATCTATGTCCCTTTATATCCTCCTTACATCCTCTTCACAAGTTACTTTCCGACCTATCTTTGTGTCATTAGTAAATTCAGCAACCATACTTTCGGTCCCTTCATTTAGCTCATTTAGATAAATTGTAAAAAGTTGAGGCCTCAGCACAGATCCCTGTGGCACACCAATCGTTACATCTTGCCAACTAGAAAATGACCCATTTATGCCTACTCTCTTGTTTTCTGTTAGCTAACCAACCTTCTATCCATGCCAGTATGTTACCCCCTACACCATGAGCTTTTCCTTGCTGCAATAACCTTTGACATGGCTGCTTATCAAATGCCTTCTGGAAATCTAAGTACAATACATCCACTGGTTCCCCTTTATCCACAGCACATGTAACTCCCTCAAAGAACTCCAATAAATTGGTTATACATGATTTCCCTTTCAGAAAACCATGTTAACTCTGCCTGATTACCTTGAATTTTTCTAAATGCCCGACCAATATCATTCTCATCCAACTCACCATTCCCACTGCTGATGCTATGGACTCAGCCAGTGGATCAGCTCTCACCACCCCTCTATACATCTCCCACCAGAATGTCCGTTCAAGGCCCTTTCCATACAATGAAGTTATTGTGGATAATTGCAGCGACATCATGGCCTCATTGGAATCCTGGCTGAGAACTGATAACACTTTCAGAGAGTCATAGAGTAATACAGCACAGAAACAGGCCCTTCGGTCCATCATGTCTGTGCCGGCCTAACTATTCTAATCCCATTTTCCAGCACTTGGCCGGTAGCCTTGTATGCTATGCTGTTTTAAGTGCTCATCCAAATACTTCTTAAATTATTTGATTGTCCCTGCCTCGACCACCTCTTCAGGCAGTGTGTTCCCGATTCCAACCACCCTCTGGGTGAAAAAATTGTTCCTCAAATCCCCTCTAAACCTCCTATCCCTTACCTTAAATCTATGTCCCCTGGTTATTGACTCCTCCGATAAGGGAAAAAGTTTCTCCCCATCTAATATATCAATGCCCCTCATCATTTTGTATCGCTCAATCACGTCCCCCCTCAGACTACTCTGCTCGAAGGAAAACAACCCGAGCCTTTTAAGTCTCTCCTCATAGCTGAAATGCTCCAGCCCAGGCAACATCCTGGTGAATCTCCTCTGCACCCTCTCCAGTGCCATCACATCCTTCCTATAGTGTGGTGACCAGAACTATAAACAGTACTCCAACTGTGGCCTAACGAGTGTTTTATACATCTCCATTGTAACCTCCCTGATCTTATATTCTGTGCCTCAGCTAATAATGGCAAGTATCCCATATGCCTTCCAAACCACCTTCTCTACCTGTGCTGCTGCCTTCAGTGATCTATGGACAAGTACACCAAGGTCCCTCTGACCTTTTGTAATTCCTAGGTCCAACCATCCATTGTTTATTCCCTTGCCTTGTTAGTCCTCCCAAAATGCATCACCTCACACTTTTCTGGATTAAATTCTATTTGCCACTGCTCCGCCCATCTTCCCAGCCCATCTATATCATCCTGTAATCTAACGCTTTCCTCCTCACTATTTAAGACACCACCAAATTTCGTGTCATCTGCGAACTTACTGATCATACCTCCTATATTAATGTCTAAATCATGAATGTACAATATAAACAGCAAAGGTCCCAGCACCGATCCCTGTGGTACACCACTGACCACAGGCTTCCACTCGCACTAACAACCCTTGACCATCACCCTCTGCCTCATGTAACTAAGCCAATTTTGGATCCAATTTGTCAAATTACCCTGGATCCCATGGGCTCTTACCTTCTGAACCAATCTCCCATGCAGGACCTTATCAAAAGCCTTGCTAAAGTCCATGTCGACTATATCATCTGCTTTATCCTCATCTACACTTCGAGTCACCGCCTCGAAAAATTCAATCAAGTTAGTAAGACACGATCTCCCTCTAACAAAGCCATGCTGACTATCCCTGATTAATCCCTGCCTCTCCATGTGGAGATTAATCCTGTCCCTCAGAATTTTTCCAATAGTTTCCCAACCACTGATGTTGGACTCACCGGCCTGTAGTTACCTGGTTTATCCCTGCTACCCTTCTTGAATAATGCCACCACATTTGCAGTCCTCCAGTCCTCTGGTACCTCTCCTTTGGCCAGAGAGGATTGGAAAATTTGTGTCAGTGCTCCTGCTATCTCCTCCCTTGCCTCTCATAACAGCCTGGGATACATCTCATCTGGGCCTGTGGATTTATCCACTTTTGAGCCTTCTAAACCAGCTAATACTTCCTCGCTTTCAATGCTAATATGATCAAGAATATCACAATCCCCCTCCCTGATCTCTACACCTACATTGTCCTTCTCCATAGTGAACACAGATGAAAAGTAATCATTTAAAACCTCACCTCTGTCCTCTGGCTCCCCACACAGATTGCCACTTTGGTCCCTAATGGGCCCCACTCTTTCCCTGGTTATCCTCTTGCCCTTAATATACTGATGAAACGCCTTAGAATTTTCCTTTATCTTGCCCGCCAGTGTTTTTTCATGTCCCCTCTTCGCTCTCCTCATTACCTTTTTAAGTACCTCCTCCACTTTCTATACTCCTCTCGTGCCTCTGCTGTTTTCAGCACTCCGAATCTGCCATCAGCCTCCTTTTTGTTTCCTGATCCAATCCTCTATATCCCTTGACATCCACAGTTCCATGGACTGGTTGGTCCTACCCTTCACCTTAATGGATACATGTTGGCTCTGAACCCTCAGTATTTCCTCTTTGACTGACTCCCACTGGTCTGATATCGATTTTCCTACAAGTAGCTGCTCCCAGTCCACTTTGGCCAGATCCTGTTTGGCCAGATCCTGTTTTATCACATTGAAATCGGCCTTCCCCCAATTCAGTCTCTTTATTTCTTGCCTGTCTTGGTCCTTTTCCATAACTACCTTAAGTCTTACAGAGTTATGGTCACTATCCCCGAAATGATCCCCCACTGATACTTCTACCACTTGTCCAGCTTCATTCCCTAGGAGTAGGTCCAGTACTGCCCCTTCTCTTGTCGAACTTTCTACGTACTGGCTCAAAAAGATCTGCTGTATGCATTTTAAATATTCTGCCCCCTTTAAGCGATTTCCACTAAGACAATCCCAGTTGATATTAGGTAAGTTGAAATCCCCTACTATTATTACCCTATTATTTTTACACCTGTCTGAGATTTGCCTACATATCTGCTCCTCTGTCTCTCCCTGACTGTTTAGAGGCCTATAGTACACTCCCAGCCAAGTGATTGCCCCCTTTTTGTTTTTAAGTTCTACCCATATGGCATCATTTGAAGAACCTTCTAAGGTATCATCCTTTCTTCCTGCAGTAATTGACTCCTTGATCAACAGTGCAATGCCACCTCGTCTTTTATCCACTCCCCTGTCACGACTGATGATTCTATACCCTGGAATAATGAGCTGCCAGTTCTGCCCCTCCCTCAAACATGTCTCTGTGATAGCAATAATATCATAATCCCATGTGTTAATCAATGCCCTCAATTCATCTGTCTTACTCGTGAGACTCCTTGCATTAAAATAGATGCAATCCAGCCTTGCATTTTTGACTTGTGCCTGAACAGGTCTATCTTTGCTCTGCCTTCCAGACTGACTCAGTTTCTCTTTTATATTTGACTGTGCATCACCCCCTACTGTACCTCCACTCTGTATCCCATTCCCCTGCCAAATTAGTTTAACCCTCCACCCACTCTCCCCCCCAACAGCACTAGCAAACCTCCCAGCTAGGATATTGGGCCCGTTCTGGTTCAGGTGCAACCCGTCCAACCTGTACAGGTCCCACCTTTGTCAGAAACAGACCCAGTGATCCAGGAAACTAAAGCCCTCTCTCCTGCACCATCTCTTCAGCCATGCATTCATCTGCTCTATCCTCCTGTTCCTATACTCACTAGCACATGGCATAGGGAGTAATCCAGAGATTACAACCTTTGAGGTCCTGCTTTTTAATTTGCTACTTAGCTCCCTAAATTCTTGTTTCAGGACCATATCCCTCTTTTTACCTATATCGTTGGTACCAATGTGTACCTCAAACTCTGAATGTTTCAGAATGTCCTACAGCCGCTCCGTGACATCCATGACCTGAGTACCAGGGAGGCAACATACCATCCTGGAGTCACATTTGTGACTCTTTTGATAAGACAACGTCAGTGGCCAAAAATAATCAACCAATTGGAAATAATGAAATATCTCTGAACCATTAGATATTCACTTTTGAAACACTGGATGTATAAAAAAAGGTCTAAGACTGAATTTTATGAACACTCGTTGGCCTCCAGTGACGTTCCTCACAACAAAACAGAATGTCTACCTTTGTCTTATTATTTTATGGTCTTTCTGAGGCTCGTTTTTGAAACAAGTTACATTTGGTCAGTCTGAATATCCAGTAGATTTGTCCAGCTTTTGTTTAAGCTTTGTCAGGATTATACAATTGTAAGCAGCAATAATAAATGACATTTTAAAAAGAGTTTGTAGTTCTTATTATGCATCATTTAACTCAAATCTTTGTTCCAAGCCAAGTAGACTTCTTTGAACTCAGAAGTCAATATCATCCACAGAAATGTCCTTGGAGACTGCTGATAGGTAATGGGGCGAACAAAATTTAATCAAGACTCATTAAGGATGGTGACAGTCTTTACAACATTGAGGTAGATGCAATTATCAAACATGGTCCTTATTGAATGGAATTAATGGTTGAAGGGGCTTTGCCCCAAACCCTGCATTAATACAAATACAGGAATCTTCTATTCCACTTGGTGTGACAGTAACAGACCCTTCCTACATGAAAACTGGCCATGGGAAGGGGCGGGGGGAAAGCAGGATGAAACTTCTGAACTCTAGTATGGATTTTACAGCTTTTAACGAACTCAAACTATAAACTGAGTAACAGTCGGGTTCATTCGAGTAATCTGAACACAAACAAATGAATTTAAAAAAAACATTCCAGCTCTCAGACTTACCATAAGAAATTTGTGAATGGCCAAATTGTTCAGTGATGCATGAAGTTATCTGACACAAATATAAAGGAAGTACGGGCATCTAAACAGTGCTTAGTGATGGAAGAACCCGGGAAAGCAAACTTTAATCCTGACAGACAGAATATAGTTTCAATTACTTTCTATTTAGTTACAAGCAACAATTAGATACAGAACACAATATCCATCTGTAACCTCATTAACTAAATTTATACAAGTATTGTCGAGATATTATGAAGTCAGAACTCACTTTCTCTCCGTGGCAAAATATGACCAATTATCGGTTCAGCAATTTCTATATTGAGGACAAAAACAGCAACAGCTTGTGATTGCTGCAGCTCAAGTTGCAGTTCAGACCAGGAGAAAAAATCAAATATCACCTCCCCCAACCCACACTGACTAAAAATATACAAAACTGCTCAAAAAATGTCCCTTGTTCACACAAACTCAACCATGGAGCAGCAATCTCACAGCACAGCTGATTTTTCAGACTGGCTCCCTGAGAGCTCAGTGAGTTTATACATTGAGTCTGAGCCACACAGATCAGGAAGTTCTCAGGTTCAATCTCAGTCTTTGCTGAGTTGCCTATTATGAGGGGATAAGTAGCCAGGTTTCCTGTCACCATTAACTACTCAGTGCCGCCAGCACCTGGAGGTGCTCTACATGGAGGGCAGATGAGGGCCGGATCAGACTGGGGTCTGTGAACAAACTCAAAGCTCACACGTGAATACTGGCAGGTGATTGGTGCAAGTAGAACCTGCCTTCAGGACGAGTGGTAAAATTTGACGCCGGTTGGGGAGTAGTTTAAGGGGAAAAAAATTAAACCAGTTGCAGAAAGAGAACATTTGACAGGAACATACAGTCTTATACTCCTGGAGAAGGCCACATAACTCAAGCCTATAAGCAACTGAATTATAAAACCACTGCTACCAAGTGCAACAAACACTGCAGTATCTCTGAAATGAGAACAGAAAGTGCCGGAAATGCTCAGCAGGTCTGGCAGCATCTGTGTAGAGAGAAACAGAGTTAACGTTTCAGGTCTGTGACCTTTCATCAGAACTGGCAAAAGTTAGAAATCTAATCTGTCGAAAAACTAAAGCATTTTCCATCTGAATAATCACATTCTACACAGAAACAGAACATGAGACATTTATTTGGATTTCGAGAACCTCCAAAATCAGACAAAGAAGCTGAGAAAATATTAAGAGGCCTCAGAATTTAGATTACTGTGTTAAATGCACTACCAAAAAGGGATAAAATGTGATTAATGGTATTCGATAGTTTATATAAAATATACACATATATGGATAAAAAAAAATCATTTCCTACATTAAAATCATGTCCTCGACAGATGAATCCTCTCACAGCACTCGACCTCCAGTTCGTTTGGGCTGACAGTACAAGCTGCATTTTCACCATTCATATAAATAGTCTCGGAAGGAAAAAAAAACTTTACATTTCACTCTGTCTGACAAGTTAAACTCATAATGCAATTGCCACTACAACAACAATTTGCATTTATATATCATCTATAACATCAGATAGGCAAAACACTGCAGATGCTGGAAATCTGAATTAAAAACAGAAAGTGCTGGAAATACTCATCCGCTCTGACAGCATCTTAAGCGCGGTGGCTTATTTGAATAACTGGGGCATCCCGCCTCCACCTCACCACCCCACCAATCACATGGAGGGGGCGGGATGTTCGTCACCGGCAATGGCATCAGTTGCCTGGTCACAGGCGCTGGCGCCATTTTTAAAGAGCAGCCAACCTGCTGGCGTATTTACATTTTTAAAGCAAGATCCCCCCAAAAAGCAAATAAATACATTTCTTCTACCCTTTTCCCAGCTCCTCCATCAACAATTACAAGAAGTATTTGTCCTTCATCCCCCCAAAATACTTACCTTTTACATCTGACCTTCACCCCCACAACTTCACAACGTTTCAGGTTCAACCCTTCCCACCATCCTCTACACCCATTATGTGTATTTGACCTCGTTCCCACCTCCCCTCCCCCCGCACTGATAAACCTACCTCCTCTTCCCTCCCCACCCAGTGTCACACCTCGTTTCCCCGGACGGGGATCTGAAGCCACCAGGCTGAAGATCATGGCGGGTCCTCAAGATCTCAGGTAAGTATATTTAAATGTATTACTTTTATTCTTTTGAATATGTTAATTGTGGTCCTAACGCCAAGCCGCGAGTGGGGTGGAGGGGGCACCCCAGAGCCTCACTGCCACAGCCGGGAGGATTGGACGGGCCCTGCCTGGATGATCGGGCCTCATCCGAAGTCACTTTCATATCCTCCACATAAGCATCACAATGTCAAGGGCTTCTTAAAATCCAGCCCAAAGTTTCCGGTCCGTGACCTTTCACTCCAGTTACAGCCATGACTTACTGCTAAACCGAGGGGTGCAGCCAGCACCAATGAACCAGACCCCAGCAAGGAGTCAGTGTCATTTAATAAGTGGAGGCGAGGGAAAGAAAGATTCTTCTGAACTACGGGCTGAATTACATCAGCCCCTCGGCGTTATGGGTCGTGGTGGGGAGGCCCTTAAAATGCTAGCAGGAGCGGCCCGGTACAACCAATGATGCCAAGAAGGCCCCGCTGGATATTAACAGTGGCGGTGAGGCCTCAATGTGGCCCCCCACCCCCTGCTGCTTGGCAGTGGGGCCTTCATTACAAATTGTAAATCAGCATTAATAAGATTCAAATTAACTTACCTGCTGACGGCGTCCGTCCCACGCCAATATTACAGCCAACCGGCCACAACCCGCGTGCCTTCAGAACACCGTTGGAGTTCCGAGGCGAGACACTGGTTGTGGGGGGGAATAAAATTATCAGGGAGGGGTGGGGGAGTGGGGAAAACACTTTTTATTAGATGTGGGGATGGTGGGAATGTGAAATATGAGAAGTTTGGGGGGAAGTTCAAGAATAAAATAAGTTTTCTGAATATAGGGCAATGTAAAGATCATTTGGGGTGATTGGGAAAGGGCTTCCATCTTCTAATTATTTATTAAAGTAAAATGAAATCTAATATCCCTTTAAAAATGTAAATTTTTGCCCTTTAAAAATGGCACCGCCACATGCACGGTGACGCCAGACGCCTTTGTCGGGGACGCGGCGGCCATTCCTGATGATGTCATCAGAGGCGGCCGATCCACCCCCTCTATTTAAATCAGCCCCTGCTTGTGATATCACGCGGGCTGTGCGGTGGAACTTCCATATCAGAAAGCCGCCACTTACTGATAAAATTCAGCCCCACATGTACATCAAAGACAATTTTAACTCTTCAACCAGTAACCAGCTGTCACTGGGCTGAATTAGTAAATTGGTTCTGATACGGTATGGGGTAGAAGTCATGATGCCTGAATATTGCATAATACACTTCTTTGTGGCACTCAATTCATCATCTTAAATTGCTCCCACCACCAGTGATAAAAATGTAACTGTTTGCATTTGGCTTCGGTGCCTTTTCGATCCAAATCCCCTCAGCAGACAACCCACATTTGAAAAGGACAAAACCCATTGTCTTGGTGCTGGGTCCATTACTCTTTTCTGAAATTCTAGTGAAAAGAGAATGGTCGTTGTGAGGTTGTGAGAAAATTTTGCACCAGAATTACCGAATGACAACCATAGTATAGAGATTGGTGAGTGAAACCCCAAGTGTGCTCCTACCTGCTTTCTTCAGATTGGTTTTCATCTGCTGCTGGTACATCTACAGAGGTAAAAACTAAAAAGTTAGATTGTACAAAGAAAAGCTCTCTCACACTCACTGATTTTCTTAGAATAACTTTGCCAATTGATGATTTTCCAACTAGACTGCTGGATCAGGACAGGTGACCTCAGTGAAGGGGCTTCCTATGAGGAAAGAGTGCAGGAAAGAATTTCCTTCCATTTCCATTCATTCACAGAGTGATCCAAATCTGCATCAGTGAATAGAATGAGAGCTGCCCAGGTTTCAATTCTCTTCTGCACCTCCTGACAAAACCTGGTCTTTTCATTAAGTGAACAAGAAAAGTCCACTCAGCTGCACCAGGGCTACAATATATGGTTTAAAGAAGACTCTGAGACTGTGTCGCTGAAGTACAATCTTCAAAGCAACAAAGAATCTGCCAAGACCCATGACAGAATAGCATTTAGGCAAGTCGAGAATATTCCATCACACTCCTGACTTGTGCCTTATAGATGATGGATAGGCTTTGGGGAGTCAGGAGATGAGATGAGCACCACAGCATTCCCAGCTTTTGATCTACCCTGGTAGCCACAGTATTTATGCGGCTGCTTCAGTTCAGTTTCTGGTCCATGATCACCCCCAGGATGTTGAAGGTGGGGATTCAACAATTGTGATGCTGGAGACCTCAGGAGGAGGCAGAAATGGATCATCCACTTGGAACTTCTGGCTGAAGATGGATACAAATGCTTCAGCCTTGTCTTTTGCACTGATTTGATGGGCTCCTCCATCATTGAGGATACGGATATTTGTGGAGTCTCCTGCAGCTGTTAGTTGTTTAATTAGAACATAGAACATAGAACATAGAATAGTACAGCACAGTACAGGCCCTTCGGCCCACGATGGTGTGCGGAACCTTTAACCTACTCTAAGATCAAACTACCTACATACCCTTGATTCTACTATCGTCCATGTACCTATCCAAGAGTCGCTTAAATGTCCCGAATGTATCTGCTTCTACTACCACCGCTGGCAGCGCATTCCACGCACCCACCACTCTCTGTGTAAAGAACCTACCTCTGACATCTCCCCGAAACCTTCCTCCAATCACCTTAAAATTATGCCCCCTGGTGATAGCCATTTCCGCCCTGGGAAAAAGTCTCTGGCTATCCACTCTATCTCTGCCTCTCATCATCTTGTACCCCTCTTTCAAGTCACCTCTCATCCTTCTTCGCTCCAATGAGAAAAGCCCCAGCTCCCTCAATCTTTCTTCGTAAGACATGCCCTCCAGTCCAGGCAGCATCCTGGTAAATCTCCTCTGCACCCTCTCTAAAGCTTCCACATCCTTCCTATAATGAGGCGACCAGAACAGAACACAATATTCCAAGTGTGGTCGAACCAGGGCCTATTGAGCTGCAGCATAATCTCGTGACTCTTAAACTCAATCACCCTGTTCGTGAAAGCCAACACACCATACGCCTTCTTAACAACCCTATCAACTTGGGTGGCAACTTTGAGCGATCTATGGACATGGACCCCAAGATCCCTCTGTTCCTCCACACTACCAAGAATCCTGTCTTTAAGCCAGTATTCTGCATTCAAATTCGACCTTCCAAAATGAATCACTTCACACTTTTCCAGGTTGAACTCCATCTGCCACTTCTCAGCCCAGCTCTGCATCCTGTCAATGTCCCGTTGCAACCTACAATAGCCTTCCACACTATCCACAACTACAGCAACCTTCGTGTCATCGGCAAACTTGCTAACCCAGCCTTCCACTTCCTCATCCAAGTCATTTATAAAAATCACAAAGAGCAGAGCGGGCGGCACAGTGGTGCAGTGGTTAGCACCGCAGCGCAGCCTCACTGCTCCAGCGACCCAGGTTCAATTCTGGGCACTGCCTGTGTGGAGTTTGCAAGTTCTCCCTGTGTCTGCGTGGGTTTCCTCCGGGTGCTCCGGTTTCCTCCCACATTCCAAAGACTTACAGGTTGATAGGTTAATTGGCCATTATAAATTGCCCCTAGTATAGGTAGGTGGCAGGGAAATATAGGGACAGGTGTGGTAGGAATATGGAATTAGTGTAGGATTAGTATAAATGGGTGGTTGATGGTCGGCACAGACTCGGTGGGCCAAAGGGCCTGTTTCAGTGCTGTATCTCTAAACTAAACACAGGTCCCAGAACCGATCCCTGCGGAACACCACTGGTCACCGAGCTCCATGCTGAATACTTTCCATCGACTACCACCCTCTGTCTTCTATGGGCCTGCCAATTTTGTATCCAGACAGCCTGCTTTCCCTGAATCCCATGCCCACTCACTTTCTGAATGAGCCTACCATGGGGAACCTTATCAAACGCCTTGCTAAAATCCATATACACCACATCCACTGCTCTTCCTTCATCAATGTGTTTTGTCACATCTTCAAAGAATTCAATAAGGCTTGTGAGGCATGACCTGCCCCTCACAAAGCCATGCTGACTGTCTCTAATCAAACCATGCTTATCCAAATAATCATAAATCCTTTCTGTCAGAATTCTCTCCAATAATTTGCCCACTACCGACATAAGACTGACTGGTCTATAATTCCCAGGGTTATCCCTATTCCCTTTCTTGAACAAGGGAACAACATTTGCCACCCTCCAATCATCTGGTACTAATCCAGTGGACAGTGAGGACGCAAAGATAATCGCCTAAGGCGCAGCAATCTCTTCCCTCCCTTCCCATAATATCCTTGGGTATATCCCGTCTGGCCCCGGGGACTTATCTGTCCTCATATCATTCAAAATTTCCAGCACATCCTCCCTCTTAACCTCAACCTGTTCGAGCATATCAGCCTGTTCCATGCTGTCCTCACAAACGACCAGGTCCCTCTCACTAGTGAATACTGAAGCAAAGTATTCATTTAGGACCTCCCCTACCTCCTCCGACTTCAGGCACAAGTTCCCTCCACTATCCCTGATTGGCCCTACCCTCACTCTGGCCATCCGCTTGTTCCTCACTTAAGTGCAGAACGCCTTGGAATTTTCCTTAATCCTACCCGCCAAGACTTTTTCATGTCCCCTTCTAGCTTACCTAAGTCCATTCTTCAGTTCCTTCCTGGCTACCTTGTAACCCTCTATAGCCCTGTCTGATCCTTGCTTCCTCAACCTTAAGTAAGCCTCCTTCTTCCTCTTGACGAGCTGTTCCACATCTCTTGTCATCCAAGGTTCCTTCACCCTGCCATCCCTTCCCTGCCTCATCGGGACAAACCTATCCAGCAGTCGCAGCAAGTGCTCCCTAAACAACCTCCACATTTCTGTCGTGCATTTCCCTGAGAACATCTGTTCCCAATTTATGCTCCCCAGTTCCTGCCTAATAGCATGTAATTTCCCCGCCCCCAATTAAATATCTTCCCATCCCGTCTGCTCCTGTCCCTCTCCATGACTATAGTAAAGGTCAGGGAGTTGTGATCACTATAACTGAAATGCTCTCCCACCGAGAGATCTGCCACCTGGCCTGGTTCGTTGCCAAGCACCAAGTCCAACATAGCCTCCCCTCTAGTCGGCCTATCTACATATTGAGTCAGGAAACCTTCCTGGACACACCTGACAAAAACTGCTCCATCCAAACTATTTGCACTAAGGAGGTTCCAATCAATATTAAGGAAGTTGAAGTCACCCATGACTACAACCCTGTTACTTCTGCACCTTTCCAAAATCTGCCTCCCAATCTGTTCCTCCGGTTCTCTGTTGCTATTGGGGGGTCTATAGAAAACTCCCAACAAAGTGACTGCTCC
This sequence comes from Heterodontus francisci, assembly GCF_036365525.1. Lineage (NCBI taxonomy): Eukaryota > Metazoa > Chordata > Chondrichthyes > Heterodontiformes > Heterodontidae > Heterodontus > Heterodontus francisci. The sequence goes on from NC_090410.1 coordinate 34,960,285, forward strand.
TTTCCTGTTTCTGACTTCCACCCATAATGACTCAGTAGACAAACCCTCCTCGAAGACCTCCCTTTCTGCAGCTGTGATACTTTCCCTGATTAGCAATGCCACTCCCCCACCTCTTTTACCTCCCTCCCTATTCCTTTTGAAACATCTAAACCCCGGAACATCCAACATCCATTCCTGCCCCTGTGATATCCACGTCTCCGTAATGGCCACAACATCGTAGCTCCAAGTACTGATCCATGCTTTAAGTTCATCACCCTTATTCCTGACACTTCTTGCCTTAAAACTGTCCACCAACAGTGACGACTGGATGTAGCAAGGCTGCAGAGCTTAGATCTGATCTGATCTGTTGGTTGTGGGATTGCTGAGCTCTGTCTATTGCATGCTGCTTCCATTGTTTGGCTCGCAAGTAGTCCTGTGTTGTAACTTCACCAGGCTGACACCTCATTTTGAATTATGCCTGGTGTTGCTCCTGGCATGCTCGCCTACACTCTTCATTGAACCAGGCTTGGTCCCTTTGCTGGATGGCAATGGTAGAGTGAGGGATATGCCGGGTCATGAGGTTACAATTTGTGGTTGAATACAATTCTGTTGCTGCCATTTTTTAATTGGTTTATTTTACAAGTTGACCAGAGGTGGTGGTGAGTCATTTCTTGCCATTCGGCAATCAACTCAGAGGGAATTAGGAATCAAGTCAGACAGGTGGGACTGAAACCATTTGTCGGACAGAAAGCATCGGAGCAGCAGTTTCTGTTCCCTGAAGGGCAAAGTGTTCTGCTGCAAGATCTCACTGTCCAGTACGAGAACCAACAAACACTGACCTGAAACACAACTGTGCTGGGATTTCAACCCACAACCTCTGAATGGGTTTGTTCAGCCATTAATGAGAAACACCAATGCTCACTCCATGAGGACACAGAACCAATGAGCAACAGGACACCAAAGGATTTCAGAGAAAAGCAAAATACTGTGGATTCTGGAAATCTGAAATAAAAATGGAAAGTGCTGAAAATACTCAGCAGGTCTGGCAGCCTCTGTGGAGAGAGAAGCAGAGTTAAAGTTTCAGGTCAGTGACCTTTCATCACAATGGGCAATGGTTAGAAATGTAATAGATTTTAAGCAGAGGTGGGGGGTGGGGGAAGAGTACAAAAGGGAAGGTGTGTGATAGGACAGAGGGTCGGAGAGATTAACTGACAAGGAGGTCCTGGGGCAAAGGCAAAGAGAGTGTGCTAATGCTGTGGTGCAAGACAAAACATTAGTGTAGAGTGAGTGTTAATGACTGAATAATGAACAGCCCTAGCCAAAAGCATAAACACAAAAAAAAACTGTCGGAACACAGGAACATAGAGACATCGAAGCAGGAGTAGGCCATTCAGCCCGATTAACTGACAAGGAGGTCCTGGGGCAAAGGCAAAGAGAGTGTGCTAATGCTGTGGTGAAAGACAAAACATTAGTGTAGAGTGAGTGTTAATGACTGAATAATGAACAGCCCTAGCCAAAAGCACAAACACAAAAAAAAACTGTCGGAACACAGGAACATAGAGACATCGAAGCAGGAGTAGGCCATTCAGCCCATCAAGCCTGCCCCGCCGTTCAATATGATCATGGCTGATCATCTACTTCAATGCCTTTTTCTTACACTATCCCCATATCCACTCATGTCATTGGTATTTAGAAATCTGTCAGTCTCTGCTTTAAACATACTCAATGACTGAGCTTCCATAGCCCTCTGCGGTAGAGAATTCCAAATATTCACAACCCTCTGAGTAAAGAAATTTCTTTTCGGCTCTGTCCTAAGTTGCTTCCCCCTTATTTTGAAATTATGTCCCCTGGTTCTAGAGTCCCCAACCACGGGAAACATCTTAGCTGCATCTACCCTTTCTATCCATTGAAGTACTTTCTACGTTTCAATGGGATCACCTATCATTCTTTGAAACTCGAGAGAATAAAGGCCCAGTTTCCCCAATCTCTCTTTATAGGACAATCCCGCTATCCCAGGTCAAGTCTGGTGAATCTTCGTTGCACTCCCTCTATGGCAATAATATCCTTCCTATGGTAAGGGGACCAAAACTGCACACAGTACCACCAAGTGCAGTCTAACCAAGCTTCAATATATTTATAGCAAGAATTCACTCCTCCTGTACTCAAATCCTCTTGCGATAAAGCTAACATACCATTAGCCTTCCTAGTTGCTTGCTGCACCTGCATGTTAGTTTTCAGTGACTTATTGACAAGGACACCCAGGTCCTTTTGTACGTCGACACTTTCTAATCCCTTACCATTTAAGAAATACTCTGCACATCAATTCCTCCTGCCAAAATGGATAACCTCACATTTTTCCTCATTATATTCCATCTGCCACGTTCTTGCCCGATCACTAAGTCTGTCCAAATCCCATTGAAGCCGCTTTGCACCTTCCTCACAGCACATATTCCCACCTAGTTTTCTGTCATCTGCGAACTTGGAAATCTACATTTGGTCCCCACATCCAAATCATTAATATATATTGTGATCAGCTGGGGCCCAAGGACTGATCCCTGCAGTACCCCACTAGTCACAGCCTGCCAACATGGAAATGACCCGTTTATTGCTACTTGCTACTTTCTACCTGTTAACCAATCCTTAATCCATGCCAGTATATTACCTCCTATCCCACGTGCTTTAATTTTGCTAACCAATCTCTTGTGGGGAACTTTATCAAAAACTTTCTGAAAATCCAAGTATACCATGTCCACCAACTCCCCTTTATCAATTCTGTTAGTAACATCTTCAAAAAACTCCAACAGATTCATCAAACATGATTTCCCATTCATAAATCCATGTTGACTTTGCCCAATCTGATGATTATTATCCAAGTGTCCATTTATCACATCCTCCAGAATAGATACAAGCATTTTCCCAACAACTAATGTAAGACTAACAGGTCTGTAATTCCCTGTTTTCTCTCTCCCTTTCTTCTTAAATAGTGGGGTGACATTTGCGACCTTTCAATCTGCAGGAACCGCTCCAGAATCTATAGAGTTTTGGAAAATGATCACCAGTGCATTCACTATCTCCATGGCTACTCTTTTAACATTCTTGGATGTAGAATGTCAGGTCCTGGCGACTTATCAACCTTCAGCCCCATTAATTTCTCCAATACTAATATTAATTTTCTTCAATTCTGGGAAATTTCTCATATTTTCCTCAGTGAAGACAGACATAAAGTAATCATTTAGCTTCTCTGCCATTTCTCTATTCCCATTATAAATTCTCCTGACCCTGCCTGTAATGGACCCATATTTGTCTTCGCCAAACATTTCCTTTTTATGTTCCTGCAGAAGCTTTTCAGTCTGTTTTTATATCTTTTGTGAGCTTACATTCATATTCTATTCTCCCTTTCTTTCTCAGTTTCTTGGTTCTCCCTTGCTGTATTCTAAGATCAACCCAATCCTCAGGTTTACTCCTGTTTCTGGCAAATTTATTGGCGTTTTCTTTTAATCCTGTACAATCCTTAACTTCCTTTGTTATCCACGGTTGACTGCCGTTAACTTTGTGGTTTTTGCGCCTTGAAGGAATGTATAGTTGCTGTAAACAATGTAATATTTCTTTAAAGACTATCCATTGTCTATGTGCTGTCACACCTTTTAATATATTTTCCCAATCCACCTCAGCCAATTTGCCCCTCATACCTTCAGAATTTTGCTTGTTCAAATTTAACACCCTGGCTTCAGATTGAACTACCTCACTTTCAAACATAATGTAAAATTCTATCATATTATGGTCAGTCATCCCTAAAGGTTCTTTTACAACAAGATTATTAATTAATTAGCCATTTCACATTGCATAATACTAGATTTACAATAGCCTGCTCTCTAATCGGTTCCTCAACATACTGCTGGAAAAAACCATCCCGAACAGACTCCAGAAACTTGTCCTCCACAGCATTACTGCTCATTAGGTTTACCCAGTCTATATGCAGATTGAATTCACCCATGATCACTGTATTACCCATGCCACATGCTTCTCTAATTTCCTGATTAATATCATGCCCCATATTACCACTACTGTTTGATGGCCTATCAACAAGTCCTACCAATGTTTGCTGTTTGCTGTTACTTCGCTCCACCCAAACAGATTCCACATTTTCTTCTTCCGATCTGAGATCCTCCCTTACTCATGTATTGAACCCATCCCTTATTATCAGGACAACAACACCTCCTTTTCCTTTTTGCCTGTCCTTCCAAAATGTCGAATATCCTCGAATATTCAGTTCCCAGTCTTGGCCACCCTGTAACCAAGTTTCCTCTTTGGCCAGAGATGTAGAGGAAAGGATAGCGAAGATGATTCTCGACAGGGGCGAGAGTAACAGGGTAGTTGTTATGGGGGACTTTAACTTTCCTAATATCGACTGGAAATACTATAGTTCGAGTACTTTAGATGGGTCAGTTTTTCTCCAGTGTGTGCAGGAGGGTTTTCTGACACAGTATGTCGACAGGCCAACCAGGGGCGATGCCACATTGGATTTGGTACTGGGTAATGAACCCGGTCAGGTGTTAGATTTAGATGTAGGTGAGCACTTTGGTGATAGTGATCACAATTCGGTTAGGTTTACCTTAGCGATGGGCAGGGACAGGTATATACCGCAGGGCAAAAAATTATAGCTGGGGGAAAGGAAATTATGATGCGATTAGGCAAGATTTAGGATGCGTAGGATGGAGAAGGAAACTGCAGGGGATGGGCACAATCGAAATGTGGAGCTTATTCAAGGAGCAGCTACTGCGTGTCCTTGATAAGTATGTACCTGTCAGGCAGGGAGGAAGTTGTCGAGCGAGGGAGCCGTGGTTTACTAAAGAAGTTGAAGCGCTTGTCAGGAGGAAGAAGAAGGCTTATGTTAGGATGAGACGTGAAGGCTCAGTTAGGGCGCTTGAGAGTTACAAGCTAGCCAGGAAGGATCTAAAGGGAGAGCTAAGAAGAGCAAGGAGAGGACACGAGAAGTCATTGGCGGATAGGATCAGGGAAAACCCTAAGGCTTTCCATAGGTAAATCAGGAATAAAAGAATAACTAGAGTTAGATTAGGGCCAATCAAGGATAGCAGTGGGAAGTTGTGTGTGGAATCAGAGGAGGTAGGGGAAGTGTTAAATGAATATTTTGCGTCAGTATTTACAGTAGAGAAAGAAAATGTTGTCGAGGAGAATACTGAGATTCAGGCTACTAGGCTAGATGGGATAAAGGTTCACAAGGAGGAGGTGTTAGCAATTTTGGAAAGTGTGAAAATAGATAAGGCCCCTGGGCCAGATGGGATTTAAACTAGGATTCTCTGGGAAGCTAGAGAGGAGATTGCAGAGCCTTTGTCCTTGATCTTTATGTCGTCATTGTCGACAGGAATAGTGCCGGAAGACTGGAGGATAGCAAATGTTGTCCCCTTGTTCAAGAAGGGGAGTAGAGACAGCCCTGGTAATTATAGACCTGTGAGCCTTACTTCGGTTGTGGGTAAAATGTTGGAAAAGGTTATAAGAGACATGATTTATAATCATCTTGAAAAGAATAAGTTCATTAGAGATAGTCAGCACGGTTTTGTGACTGGTAGGTCGTGCCTCACAAACCTTATTGAGTTTTTCGAGAAGGTGACCAAACAGGTGGATGAGGGTAAAGCAGTGGAGGTGGTGTATATGGATTTCAGTAAGGCGTTTGATAAGGTTCCCCACGGTAGGCTATTGCAGAAAACACGGAAGTATGGGGTTGAAGGTGATTTCGAGCTTTGGATCAGAAATTGGCTAGCTGAAAGAAGACAGAGGGTGGTGGTTGATGGCAAATGTGCATCCTGGAGTTTAGTTACTAGTGGTGTACCGCAAGGATCTGTTTTGGGGCCACTGCTGTTTGTCATTTTTATAAATGACCTGGATGACGGGGTCGAAGGGTGGGTTAGTAAATTTGCGGATGACACTAAGGTCGGTGGAGTTGTGGATAGTGCCGAAGGATGTTGTGGGGTACAGAGGGACATAGATAGGCTGCAGAGCTGGGCTGAGAGATGGCAAATGGAGTTTAATGCGGAAAAGTGTGAGGTGATTCACTTTGGAAGGAGTAACAGGAATGCAGAGTACTGGGCTAATGGGAAGATTCTTGGTAGTGTAGATGAACAGAGAGATCTTGGTGTCCAGGTGCATAAATCCCTGAAGGTTGCTACCCAGGTTAATAGGGCTGTTAAGAAGGCATATGGTGTGTTAGCTTTTATTAGTAGGGGGATCGAGTTTCGGAGTCACGAGGTCATGCTGCAGCTGTACAAAACTCTGGTGAGACCGCACCTGGAGTATTGCGTGCAGTTCTGGTCACCGCATTATAGGAAGGATGTGAAAGCTATGGAAAGGGTGCAGAGGAGATTTACCAGGATGTTGCCTGGTATGGAGGGAAGGTCTTATGAGGAAAGGCTGAGGGACTTGAGGTTGTTTTCGTTGGAGAGAAGGAGGAGGAGAGGTGACTTAATAGAGACATATAAGATAATCAGAGGGTTAGATAGGGTGGATAGTGAGAGTCTTTTTCCTCGGATGGTGATGGCAAATGCGAGGGGACATAGCTTTAAGTTGAGGGGTGATAGATAGAGGATAGATGTCAGAGGCAGTTTCTTTACTCAGAGAGTAGTAGGGGCGTGGAACGCCCTGCCTGCAACAGTAGTAGACTCGTCAACTTTAAGGGCATTTAAGTGGTCATTGGATCGACATATGGATGAAAATGGAATAGTGTAGGTCAGATGGTTTCACAGGTGAGCGCAATATCGAGGGCCGAAGGGCCTGTACTGCGCTGTAATGTTCTAATTCTAATTCTAAATCTAATTAGATCAGACCCATTTACCTCTATTTGGGCCTGTAAATCATCTCCCTTGTTGTGAATGCTGCGTACATTCAGGTAGAGTGCTCTTAACCTTGTCTTCTTGACATTCTGCATTCTAAGCCTGGTTGATTCTCGCCTTTGTTTCACGTGCCTTCTAATGTCACTTGCTACTTTTCTACCTCCTGTTACCACCTTTACTTCCTTCCAATTTGAGCTACCCCTCAGGTTCCCATCCCCCTAACACGCTGGTTTAAACTCTCTTCAAAAGCACCAGCAAATCTCCCTGTGAGGATATTAGTTCCCGTCCTGTTAAGGTGTAGTCTGTCCATCTTGTACAGATCCCACCTGCCCCAGAACCGGTCCCAATGCCTCAGAAATCTGATGCCCTCCCTCCTACTCTAATTCTCCAATCACGTGTTCAATCGGTCACTTCTCTTAATCCTATGCTCACGGGCACGTGGCACTGGGAGCAATCCTGAGATTACTGCTTTGGAGGTCCTGATTTTTAATTTCCTTCCGAAATCCATAAATTCTGCTTTCAGAACCTCATCTCTCTTCTTACCTATGTAATTGGTACCAATGTGAACCACGACCTCTGGCTGTTCACCTTCCCCCAGAAGGATGCTCTGCAGCCGCTCAATGACATCCTTGACTCTGGCATCAGGGAGGCAACACACCATCCTGGAGTCACGATTACTGCTGCAGAAATGTCTGTCTGATCCCCTGACTATCGAATTCCCTATCACGATTGCGCTCCCACTTTTCTTCCTCCCCTCCTGTGCAGCTGAGCCACCCGTGGTGCCATGGACTTTGCTCCAGCTGCACTCCCCCGAGGAGCCATCGCCCTCATCAGTATCCAAAATGGAAAACCGATTAGCAAGCAAGACTCCTGCACTGCCTGCCTGGTTCTCTTAGACTGCCTGGCAGTCACCCATTCCCTCTCTGCCTGCATGCTCCTAACCTGCATTGTGACCACCTCCCTAAACGTGCTATCCATGTAGTCCTCTGCCTTGTGGATGCACAACAGTGACTCCAGCCACTGTTCAAATTCCGAAACCCAGAGTTCATGCTTCTGCAGCCAGTGACACTTCCTGCAGATGTGTTCGTCTCGGACACGTGGTGTGTCCTTGACTTCTCACATACCGCAGGCCATACATTCCATTTGTCCAAGCTGACCTGCCAAATCGCTGCTTCACCTGAAAGGAGTGTTTAGAGCCTTGGATAGTGAGGAGAGAGGAGGTAAGAGGGCAGGTATTACACCTCCTGCGATTGCATGGACAGGTGCCATGGGAAGGGGATGAAGTGTTGGTGATAATGGAGGACTGGACCAGGGTATTGTGGAAGGAACAATTCCTTCGGAAAACTGACAGGGGAGGCGAGGGGAAAATGTGTTTGGTAGTGGCATCATACTGGAGGTGGAGGAAATGGCAGAGGACGATCCTTTAAATGTGGAGGCTGGTGGGGTGGAAAGTGAGGACAAGGGGAACCCTGTCATGGTTCCGGGAGGGAGGGGAAGGTGTGAGGGCAGAAGTGTGGGAAATGGCTCGGACACGGTTCAAGGCCCTGTCAACCATCGTGAGGGGGTATCCTCAGTTCAGGAAAAAGAAGTGCTGTTGTGGAAGGTTGCATCATCAGAAAAGATGCCTCAGAGATGGAGAAATTGGGAGAATGGAATGGAGTCCTTAAAGGAAGCAGGATGTGAGGAAGTATATTCGAGGTAGCGGTGGGAGTCTGTGGGCTTATAATGAATATTAGTGGACAGTCTATCCCGAAAGATCGACCCAGAGAAGTCGAGGAAGGGAAAGGAAGTGTCAGAGATGGACCACGTTGTCACGCAGGCCCCCATCTGCCAACAATGGAGCACAAATATTTTGCCACATGGACATTAAATTTTAATGTTGTTGCTGGGAAAAAATGAAGGCCTATTACAGGAGGTTGTCAAACCCCTGACTGGAAAGACATTTGCATAGTAACAGACAATGCTTGGAAAGGACAAAGGGGCCAGTCCCAGCTCCAATTTAATCCAATTTAACGTTTCCAGACATTGAAGGTGGAGAGGCCAGCATTCCAGGTTAACTGCTGAGATGGCCGAATACACAAACAGACATGATCAGACATGTTTACTAACATGACTAACTGGCTGTTGGAGTTTTTTGAATTTGAACTTGCTACAGAGAATTTGAACTAAGACAGCTGTTTGCTCCTGGACTGAAAAGACCTCTCTCCTGTCTGCTCCCATCTCAGGATCTAATGAGAGGGAGGAACCGAAGGAAATCAGTATTAGTAAAAAAATGTGGACGGAAATTAATGGGGTTAAAGGCTGACAAATCCCCAGGGACTGATAATCTACATCCCAGAGTACTGAAGGAAGTGGCCCTGGAAATAGTGGATGCATTGGAGGTCATCTTCCAAAATTTTATAGACTCTGGAGCAGTTCCTACAGATTGGTGGCTGGCAAATGTAACCCCACTATTTAAAAAAGGAGGATGAGAAAAACAGGGAATTACTGACCAGTTAATCTTACATCAGTAGTGGGGAAAATGCTAGAGTCTATTATAAATGCGATAGCAGAACAGCTGGAGAGCAGAAACGGGATTGGGCAAAGTCAGCATGGGTTTACGAAGGGAAATCATGCTTAACAAATCTACTGGAGATTTTTTAGGATGTAACTGGTAGCATAGATAAGGGAGAACAAGTGGATGTGGTGTATTTGGATTTTCAGAAGGCTTTTGATAAGGTCCCACGTAAGATATTAGTGTGCACAATTAAAGCACAGGGGATTGGGAGTAATTATTGCCATGGATTGTGAATTGGTTGACAGACAGACAGGAAACAGAGAATAGGAATACACGGGACTTTTTCAAGGTGGCAGGCAGTAACTAGTCAGGTACCGCAGGTATCAGTGCTTGGGACCCAGCTATTCACAATATATATGTATGACTTGGGTGAGGGAACTAAATGCAACATTTCCATGTTCGCAGACAACACAAAGCTGGGGGTGGGGGTGTGGGTGCGGGGGGTGGGGGGGGTGCCGGGGGGGAATGTGAGCTGGATGAGGAGGATGCAAAGAGACTCCAATGTGATTTGGACAAATTGGGTGATTGGGCAAATGCATAGCAGATGCAGTATAACATGGATAAATGTGAGGGTATCTGCTTTGGTTGTAAAAACAGAAAAGCAGATTATCTGAATGGTGATAGATTGGGAAAGGGGGAGGTGCAATGAGACCTGGGTGTCCTTGTACACCAGTTGTTGAAAGCAAGCATTCAGGTGAAGCAAGCAATAAGCAAGGCGAATGGTATGTTGGCCTTTATTGCAAGACGATTTGAGTACAGGAGCAAGGATGTCTTACTGCAGTCATTCAGGGCCTTGGTGAGACCACATCTGGAGTATTGTGTGCAGTTTTGGTCTCCTTATCTGAGGAAGGATGGTCTTGCCATGGAGGGGGTGCAAAGAAGATTTACTCGGCTAATTCCTGGGATGGTAGGGTTGATGTATGAGGAGAGATTGGCTTGACTGGGCCTATATTCACTAGAGTTTCAAAGAATGAGAGGGGATCTCATAGAAACCTATCAATTTCAGAAAGGACTATACAGCTAAAAGCAAGGAGGAGGCTCCTGATGGCTGGGGAGTTTAGAACCAGGGGCCCCAGTCTCAAGGTAGGGGGTATGCCATTTAGAACCGAGATGAGGAGAAATTTCTTCACTCAGAGGGTGGTGAACCTGTCGGAATTCTCTATCGCAGAAGGCAGTGGAGGCCAGGTCATTAAATATATTCAAGAAGGAGATTGATATATTTCTTAATGCCAAAGGGTTCAAGGGATATTGGGGAGAAAGCGGGAACAGGGTACTGAATTAGACCATGAGCTTCTGTTTTGAATGGCGGAGAAGGGCCGAATGGCCTACTCCTGCTCCTATTTTCTATGTTTCTCACAGAATTGAAGACCCATTGAAGACACATGAACCCCAAGAGAGAAAGGTTCCCGATAGTGAACAAGGTTTAAGAAGAATACTGGGCCCCAACGAAAAGCAAGACTACCTACAAAAGGACTACAGTGAGCTCAAAGCACAGTGAACAAGAAACTCTTCTGATTTTGCCTCAGATCTCTCTACTTTATTTTTTATTCTGCTCTTTTCTGTCTCTATTTGCATGTGCGTATCATCTACACATGCTAGCATGGGGCGCACCGTGTGTTCATAGGCGGTAACCGAATTACAGTTTAAACTTAAGTTTTAATAAATTTCACTTTTCTTCTTTAAATCTAAGAAGGCCTGGTTATGCTGGTTTCTTTGCCTTATAATTGGAGAGTGGTGAACAAGGATTCACCAAGGGTGAGTTCAAAACAGGGTATGGATAAAATCAAACTCTATTACAATAAGACCAGGTGAAGTTTGAAAAAGACCACCAGACACCTTGCTCACCTGGTCGGAACAACGTAAATGTGAGAGAAGGGTGGAAATTGGAAGCAAAGTTGATAAAGTTTTCCAGTTCAGGGTGGGAGCCTGAACTGTCATTAATGTACTATAAAAAGAGTTGGGGGAGGGACCTGAGTAGGACTGGAACAAGGAATGTTCGACATACTCCACAAAAAGATAGGTAAAACAAGGACCCATGCAGGTACCCATCGCAACACCTTTTATTTGAAGGAAGTGCACAAAGTTAACATGCAGGTACAGCAGGCTATTAGGAAGGTAAATGGCATGTTGGCTTTTATTGCAAAGGGATTGGAGTACAGAACAAAGAAATCTTACTCAAATTGTACAGGACTTTGGTGAGACCGCACCAAGAATACTCCTTGCAATTTTAGTCTCCGCATTTAAGAAAGGATATACTTGCACTGGAGGCAGTGCAGTGAAGATTCACTACATTGGTCCCTGGGATGAGGGGGTTGTCCAATGATGAGAGGCTGACTAAATTGGGCCTAAATTCTCTGGAGTTTAGAAACATGAGAGACAATCTAACTGAGACATATAAGATTCTGAAAGGGCTTGATAGGGTAGAAGCAGAGAGATTGTTCCCACTGGTCGGAGAATCTAGAACGCAGTGACACGGTCTCAGGATAAGGGGTCAATCATTCAGGATTGAGATGACGAGAAATTACTACATTCAAAGGGTTGTGAATCCTTGGAATTCTCCACCCCAGAGGATTGTGGATGATCCATCATTGAATACATTTAAGGCTGGGATAGATAGATTTTTGGTCTCACAGGGATATGGGGAGCGGGCAGGAAAGTGGAATTGAAGCCCAAGATCAGCCATGATCATATTGAATGACGGAGCAGGTTCGATGGGCCATATGGTCTACTTCTGCTCCTATTTCATGTGTTCTTGTGTTCTTGATTGGAGTTAAAGGAGAAGTTATTATTAATATTATGAAGTTATTCTTCATGATTCCTGAGCATGTGGACAAGGGTTTTGAAAGTAGTGTGAGAACTGGCATGGCCCAGTGATTGAAGGAGCAGGTTAAGGCTCTCAGCTCTGCTGAGGTGTGGTTTTGAGGGCCAGAAAGGCCAGAATTGGTTTCTCTTTGATCCACTTCAACAAAAATCCTTCTTTTCTCAGTAGTGTCATTTGTGATATTGCTTTGGTTTGTGCACAACTCCCACAGCTGATGTGTAGCCGTGATCACACAGTGGTTAGTACACTGAGTTGTGGCTGCATCAACGTCTGGTCTCTTTTGCACATGTTAACAGAACACAGTGAAAATCAATCTATTCCAACTGGAAACAAATTGTTGCTCATGGAAAACAATTTGCTCCTTCAAATGCTCGCACTCTCACATGCCTGTGCTTGATGCTTCATAATTCAAACACGTCTCTTCTCCCAGCTTGTCCTCCTTTCACAGTCAATATCCCTCCTTTACTTTCCTCCTTCCATTCCATTGTCGATTTCCTGCAGTATTGCCTCATCGAACATCCATTTTCAATATTACGCCGTTAGGTTTGCTCTGCTCCCACTGCTGTTCCTGGGGACACAGGTCCCATTCACACCAATGTTCATTTGTGTCTTGAATCCAGATACATTTCTATCCATGGGACTACTTGGTGAACAAGCTGTGAAAGCAGAGCCGGCCTTTAGAGGGACAGCGGCCCAGCAGCTCATGATACTTTCTTGGGGAATATTGTGATATGGGGGATACTAACTGAAAACTGGCTTCCGTTTATCTGGTAGTTGGCGCTTTTCTCTAAACAGTTGAGGTGATGAGTGACGGGCAGTGCCACATAGCTGCCAATGAGGGCTCAAATGTGCCATTTTGTCAAGCTAGGTCAGTGCAGCAAGATCCAAAACATCCTGTCTTCATCTTAATCGATCTGTTGAAAGATGTGATTGAAAGAAATGGAGAATAAATGAACAGAATGCTAGTGGCAGAAAAGGAGCAATTACAGGAGATTGGCCATGAGTCAAAGGTCTTTAAAATGTCCATGTGCTGTGATCAGAAACAGCAGAATTTAAAACACGTGTGAAGGAAAGTAAAGAGTGATCTTGGATGTGAGAAGATCACAAGAAAGTTGTGTCTGAAGCTGTGTCCTTGAAGCAGTCTGTGTGTTGTCAGGAAACTGTTATAGTGAAAGCACAAACAACAACAACTTATATTTATATAGCACCTTTAACAGAATAAAATATCCCAAGTAGCTGAACAAGAGGGCAATAACACAAAATTTGACACCGATCCACATGAGGAGATTTTCGGGCAGACAAACAAAATCTCAAAAAAGAGATAGGTTTTGAGGAGTGTCTTAAAGGAGGAAAGTCAGGTAGAGATGCGGAGAGGTTTAGGGAGGGAATTCCACAGCTTAGAGCCCAGGCAGTTGAGGGCACGGCCGCCAATGGTGGAGCGATTAAAATCGAGGATGCTCAAGAGGCCAGAATTAGAGGAATGCAGATATCTCGGAGGTTTGTGGGACTGGAGGAGATTACAGAGATAGGGAGGGTCGAGGCCATGGAGGGATTTGAAAACAAGGAGGAAAATGTTAAATTCCAGACGCTGCTTGACCGGGAGCCAATGTATGTCAGCATGACCAATTTCTGCTGATCCAGTTCTGGATGTTGGACAAGGAGTCTAACAATTTAACAAAGGTGGAAGAGTCGAGAGAGGTGATGGTGAGGGAGAGCTGGGTGTCATTAGTGTATACGTGGAAACTAACACTGTGCTTTTGGATGATGGAATGGAATATGAACACCTGAGGAACAGCGGTGCTGACTGAGCAATGTTAAAGGTCTAAAAACATGAAAGTGAATGTTACAGGAGGCTTAGCTGAAGAGAAATGAAATGGAAGTTTGTCAGTATTAATGGTGGAAGGAATAAGCTGAGAGAAGGACTGGGTTTGAATGTTGGAGCCTGAAGCACAGGCTTGTGAAAGTGTGAGCATGTAAAAGGAGTCAATAGGTTTTCTCCATCCAGAAGAAATACATCTTCACTTTATAAAGATTGACTATTTGTTGCGTTCTATTATCGTCGTTAGCTGGAGGAAGAGACCTCTGTTATCTCACAGGGGCCAAGGGGGCCGGAGACTTTCTGGCCGAGCGTCGTGCTGTCCGTCCGGTACCTGCGGGTCATCCTCAGCGGTACCAGAATTCTCCTCCTCCTCTACTTCTGCAATCTTTACCTGGCCAACAACCATCACACACACAACACCCCTGTACACCTGCAACTTCTCTCTCAGTCTCTCTATCTCACTCTGACACTCAGTGTGATCTGCTTTCATGCCTTTCTCTTTATGCTGTTGGTGTATAACACGGTGCAGCCTTCATGTCCTCAGCCTCTTGTTCTGCTCTGTCTGCCCCATGGCACTGCTCTGCTTCCCGTGCAGCCCATTCATCACACTCGTGCTGGCTTTCCAAAAATTGAGTTCTGATTAACCACCGCTCCCTTTCCAGCTCAAATTGTTCACTGTCCTTTTTCGTCATCTCTCTCTCTTCCTCTCGCTGTTTCATTAACCCATTAATAACCACATCCCATTCACTGAGCTTCTTTATCTCTCTCCTCCGGCTCCTGCTTGAATTTAGTTTTCGCAGCCTCATCTTTCCTGTGCTGCCACTGATCTGCCATCAGCCAAACTGGGCCTTCATCAAGATCCGCTTTCAAGTGGACCCCTGTGTCCACTGTTCTGCCTCACCTACCGGATCATCGCCCTCCAGCATAACCCGAACCCACCGACTGTTGAAGAGATAATTTCCCTGCCATGTACTTCGTGAAAAACCCATCCCTGGTATTTTCTGCCATTTCTTTATCTTCAAGACTCCTGGCTGGCTCACCACTTGTAAGACCCTCTCTCTGGTCTAAAGGTTCTTTTCTTTACTCCTCATATCAATGGCACACAATGACTTGGATACAGTTTCAGTAAATGTGATACACCTTGATGAAATCTCTAAGCAATGGTACATACTGACAATGACACTGGTTGCTTCGGAATCCCGCGAGCTCGGATCAGTCTCAGGTGGTCAGTCCTTCAACAGATCTCTAGTCCTGACTTCAGAATGGCTGACCAGGTCACTCTACCGACTGCAGTAACAATGTCCTTGAGGGCTGTGACTTTATACAACTTCCTGACCCTGGCCCATGGCATATCAGGTAATACTTGAAATCGGATCATCCGATTGGATTAATAATCACACCTTGGCCATTCAGAACCACCCCCCACATGATCATATCCCAGCAGTGGGGTAGGGGGGGGGGGTAGTGTGTCTCTGGTTGCATGCCAATAATGGGTATGATTACTGTATCCTGGAGCAGGAAGAAGGCCATTCACACATTCTTGAGTGGCCATTGTCTGTAGGCATAGTGTCTTTGGCAATTCACCACCTCAGGGACATGTCCTGACATATCTGTATGTGTTTTTTTATTTGTTCCTGGGATTTAGGAGTCGCTGGCAGCATTTATTGCCCTTCTCTAATTTCCCTTGAGAAGGTGGTGGTGAGCTGCCTTCTTGAACCTCTGCAGTCCATTTGGGTAGGTATACCAACAGTGCTGTGAGGAAGGCAGTTCCAGGATTTTGACCCAGTGACAGTGAAGGAAAGGCGATATAGTTCCAAGTCAGGATGGTGTGTGGCTTGGAGGGAAAATTTCAGGTGGTGGTGTTCCCATGTATCTGCTGCCCTTGTCCTTCGAGGAGGTCAAGGTCATGGGTTTGGAAGGTGCTGTTTGAGAAGCAGGTACAGCAAGTAATTAGGAAGGCAAATGGAATTTTGTCCTTCATTGCGAAAGGGATTGAGTTTAAAAGCAGAGAGGTTATGTTGCAGCTGTATAAGGTACTGGTGAGGCCGCACTTGGTGTACTGTGTGCAGTTTTGGTCTCCTTACTTGAGAAAGGATGTACTGGCACTGGAGAGGGTGCAGAGGAGGTTCACTAGGTTGATTCCGGAGTTGAGGGGGTTGGCTTATGAGGAGAGTACTAAGTAGATTGGGATTATATTCATTGGAATTCAGAAGAATGAGGGGGAATCTTATAGAAACATATAAAATTATGAAGGGAATAGATAAGATACAAGTAGAGAGGATGTTTCCACTGGCAGGTGAAGCTCGGACAAGAGGGCATAGCCTCAAGATTAGAGGGAGCAGATTTAGGACTGAATTAAGAAGGAGCTTCTTCACCCAGAGGGTTGTTAATCTATGGAATTCCTTGCCCAGTGAAGTAGTTGACACTTCTAAAGTTAACATTTTTGAAGCTAAGGTAGATATCTTTTTGAACAATAAAGGAATTAAGGGATACGGTGAGAAAGCGGGTAAGTGGATCTGAGTCCACGAAAAGATCAGCCATGATCTTATTGAATGGCGGAGCAGGCTCGAGGGGCCAGACGGCCTACTCCTGTTCCTAATTCTTATGATCTTATGATCTTATGATCTAAGCCTTGGAGCGTAGCTGCAGTGCATCGTGTAGATAGTTCCCAATGCTGCCACTGTGCGTCGGTGGTGGAGGGAGTGAATGTCTTTAGATGGGGGACCAATCAAGTGGGCTGCTTTGTCCTGCATAGTGACGAGCTTCTTGAGTGTTGTTGGAGCATCACCCATCCAGGAAAGTGGGGTGTATTTCATCACATTCTTGACTTGTGCCTTGTAGATGGTGGACAGGCTTTGGGGAATCAGGAGGTGAGTTACTCACTGCAGGATTCCGAGCCTCTGACCTGCTCTAGTAGCCGTGGTATTTATATTGCTACTCCAGTTATGTTATTGGTCAATGGTAACCCCCCACCCCCCTGCCAGGATGTTGATAGTGGGGCATTCAGCGATCATAATGCCATTGAACGTCAAGGGGAAATGGGTAGATTCTATCTTTTTGAAGATGATCATTGTCTGGCACTTGTATGGCGTGAATGTTACTTGTCACTTATCAGCCCAAGCCTCGATATTGTCCAAGACTTGTTGCATTTCTACACGGACTGCTTCAGTATCTGAGGAGTTGTGAATGGTGCTGAACATTGTGCAACCGGTCTGTTTTAGTTAAAACTGTCCCAGTAATAATGTCTTCAGTCAGAATTCCCCCTTCATAGCTCCATCTTCCAACCACCATGAGATAAACTCTGCCCACAGGACTCCACCACAGCCAGCTTACATTCATAAATATGAAAGAAATAAAAGCACGGTTTAAATGAAAAAGAGTGATTAATACAATTCAGGTAAATAATGCATTGGCTTACACATGTCACAAAAATGCCAGGCAATGACCATTTCCAACAAAAGAGAATTGAACGATCTCAGCTTGAGATTTAACATCATTACCATTGCTGAATTTCCCACCATCAACATCCTGGGGGTGGGGGAGGGGAGTGGTCACCATTGATCAGAAACTTAACGGGACCAGTCATATAAATACTGTGGCTACAAGAGCAGGTCAGAGGCTGCAATTCTGTGGTGAGTAACTCACCTCCTTACTCCCCAAAGCCTGTCCACGATTGACAAGGCACATGTCAGGAGTGTGTTGGAACACTCTGCACTTGCCTGAATGCGCACAGCTGCAACAACACTCAAGATGCTTGATACTATCCAAGACAAAACAATCAGCTTGATCAACACTCCATCCACCACATTAAACATTCACTGCCTCCACCACCATTGCACAGTAACAGTATTGTGTATCCTCTAAAAGATGCACTGCAGCAACTTGCCAAGGTTCCTTCGACAGCACTTTCCAAATACACAACCTCTACCACCTTGAAGAACAAGGGCAGCAGGCACATGGAATACCATCACCTGCAAGTTCCCCTCCAAGTCTCACACCATCCTGACTTGGAACCATATCACGATTCATTCATTGTCACTGGGTCAAAATTCTGGATCTCGCTCCCTTACAACACTCAAGGAGTAGCTACACCACATGGACTGCAACGGTTCAAGAGGGCAACTCACCACCACCTTCTCAAAGGCAATTAAGGATGGGAAATAACTGCTGGCGTTGCCATTGATGATCCCATGAAGATAAAAGAAGTATTCATAGAAAGCAAAATTTATTCAGTATTTCGCATGAACGAGCCGACATTAACTGGAAATCTCAACGTGTGATTATACAGACTTTTACGAGGGTTGGGGGAGTGCTTCAGTATTCAAAATAATCTTGAGAATTGACTTAATATCACAAGCTTCAACATTGATTCAATATATGGAATCTTATTTGGAAGTCTGGCCATACAGTCAAAATGTAGGCTGCAATCCATACATAGGCCATAATCTGACCTTCAAATAGCTTCTGGGTTTCACTTGCTTTTCCTGTCTCCGAACTCGACAACAGTTCATGATGCTCTGTGCTGACTCCACCCTGTCTCCATCAGCGTTATACCCTCACAGGACCTCTGTCTTTAACTCTGGACTCTTTCCTGTTATCTTCCATTTCTCGTCTATTGGCAGGTACTTATGTTCCCTAATTTATATATAAACAGATCCATGTGACTTGAGGCTTCCCTGAGTCCATTCGAATGTGTATTTTAGCTGCCACACCGGACCCGAGCCCATCACTCTTTGTTCTTTTTTTTTAACTTCTTTTCTTTTTACTCCTCCTAGATGCCTCTCTTCTACCGTCCTGCCTACTTTCACTTCTCCCCTCTCAGGTACTCTCAATTCCCAACCCAAACCTTTCAGTACTCCTCGATCATCCTACTCCCATGTCGCTGTCCCAGCTTGGGCTCCATCTGAGATGAGCATTAAACCCCTTCAATTTATCATATCTTACACCCCTGTCTCCTCCACCCTCACCTCCAACAATAAGTGCAAGGAAGTGAGATTGAGACCATCTGATCAGCTGCCTCTGCCATGTTCCTCCTTTCCACGAACCCACCAGGACAAACCTCCTCTAAACTCCCCGCTGCCTTAGCTCTGAACAACTCACATCTTTCTCTGGTTCTCTCCTATCTCCCCTTGTTCCCTTTCTGAGTTCATCTTGTCCATGAGACCCACCTCCTGCTCCCTTGACCCTATTCTAATAAACTGCTGACCAGCCAATAACCGCTCCTGGTCCCCATGTTAGATGATATCGTTAACGATTCCCTCTCTCCTTCAAATCTGCAGTTTCATCCCTCTCCGCAAAAATAACCCTCACCCCACTGTCCTTGCAAACTACCACCCCATATCCAACATCCTTTCCTCTCCAAAGTACTTGAAGGATTGTCATCTCCCAAATCCGTGCCCATCTTTCCCGGAACTCCATGTTTGAATCCCACCAATCAGGCCTCCACCCCTGCCATAGTATCAACTCAACTCTTGTCAAAGTTACAAGTGACATCCTATGTGACTGTGACAAAGATTTTCTGTCCCTAATTGTCCTTCTCTACTGTCTGCAGCCTTTGACACAGTTGACCACAGCATCCTCCTCCAACACCTCCCCACTGTCATCAGAACTGGGAAAAGTTAGAAATGTCATTGGTTTTCAGCAGGTGAAACGGGGAAGGTTGAAAAGGAACAAAATAGATGGTCTGTGATAATGTGGAAGACAGGGGAGATTAAATGACAAAAGAGTTGGTGGAGCAGGGCCAAAGGGAGTTCTCATGGGACCAGTAAAGTTTAGTTTTTAGTTTAGAGATACAGCACTGAAACAGGCCCTTCGGCCCACCGAGTCTGTGCCGACCATCAACCACCCATTTATACTAATCCTACACTAATCCCATATTCCTATCACATCCCCACCTGTCCCTATATATTTCCCTACCACCTCCCTATACTAGGGGCAATTTATAATGGCCAATTAACCTATCAACCTGCAAGTCTTTGGCATGTGGGAGGAAACCGGAGCACCCGGAGGAAACCCACGCAGACACAGGGAGAACTTGCAAACTCGGCACAGGGAGTACCCAGAATCGAACCCGGGTCCCTGGAGCTGTGAGGCTGCGGTGCTAACCACTTGCGCCACTGTGCCGCCCTAAAGAAACAAAAGATCTGTCTAAACGAGGTGTGAATGATAGAATGATGAACAGCTGCTGTCAGAAATCAAAAACAAGACATTTACAACAGTAAGGCCAAAACATGCAAATAAAAGAAAAAAGAAAAGGGGCAGTGATTATGGTCTGAAATTGTTGAACTCATTGTTGAGTCTGGAAGGCTGTAAAGTGCATAATCAAAAGATGAGATGCTGTTCCTCGAGCTTCCATTGAGTTTCACTGGAACACTGCAGTAGGCCAAGGACAGAGAGGTCAGTGTGAGAGGAAGATGGAGAATTAAAATGGCAGGTGACCGGAAGCTCGTGGTCACACTTGCAGACAGAATGGAGGTGTCCTGCAAAGCGATCACCCAACCTGTGTTCAGTCTCCCCAATGTAGAGCAGACCACATTGTGAGCAGTGAACACAGTGTAGTAAATTTCAATAAGTACACATAAATCACTGTCTTGCCTGGAAGGAGTGTTATGCGACCTTGGACGGTGAGGAGAGAGGAGGTAAAATGGAAGGTTTTACATCTCCTGTGCTTGCATAGAAAGGTGCTGTGTGAAAGGGAGGTGGTGTTGGGGGTGATTGAGGAGCGGAGCAGAGTGTAGTGGGAAAAACAGTCCCTCGGAATGCTGAAAGGGGAAAGTAAGATATCATTGGTAGTGGCTTCACACTGAACCAAGCAAAAACGGTGAAGGATAATCCATTGAATACAGAGGCTGGTAGGGTGGAAGGTGAGGACAGAGGGAACCCTATCATGTCTCTGGGAAGGAGGGGAAGGACTGACAGAAGAAGTGCTGGAAGTGGGACAGACACGGTTGAGGCTCTGGTTATTCATGGTGGGGAAATCCTTGGTTAAGAAGAAAATGAAGACATATCAGAAGCACTGGAAGGTTATGTCATCAGAACAGATGCAATGGAGATGGTGTGCTGTGAGAATAGAATGGATTCCTGACAGGAAGCAGGGTGTGAGCAAGTGCAGTTGATGTAGGTGTGGGAGTCACTGAGCTTCAGATAAATATTTGTTGAAAGCCTATACCCAGAAATGGAGGCAGAGAAGTCAAGGAAGGGAAGGGAAGAGTCAGAGATGGATCATGTGAAGGTGAAAGAAAGGTGGAACTTCGAAGCAAAGTTGATGATGTTTTGCAGTTCAGGATGAGAGCAGGAACCGTCACTGATACAATCATCAATGTACCAGAAAAAGAGGTGAGCGAGAGGGCCCGAGTCAGACTGGAACAAGGAATAAAAACGGAAAGTGCTGGAAATACTCACCAGGTCAGCAGAATCTGTGGAGATAGAGACAGAGTTAACGTTTCAGGTCTGTGACCTTTCATCAGAACAAGGAATGTTGCATATTTCCCACAAAAAAGCAGCATAGCTAGGACCCATGGCTATTTGCACCTCTGTGACACCACCCAACTTAGCCCCTGCCTCAGCTCATCTGAAACCCTCATTCATGCCTTTGTTACCTCTCGAACTGATCATTCCAACACATTCCTGACAGGTCTTCCACATTCTATTCTCCTTCAACTTGAGGTCATCCAAAACCCTGCTGCCTGTGTCTGAACTTGCACCAAGTCCTTTTCCCCGATCACCACTGTTCTCACTGATCTACATTGACTCCCTCTCAAGCAATGTCTTGATTTTAAAAACCTCATCCTTGCTTTCAAATCCCTCCATTGCCTCACCCCTCCCTATCACTGTAATCTTCACCAGCCTACAAACCTCCAAGATACCTCTGCACTTCTAATTCTGGCCTTTTGAACATTCCCAATTTTAATCGCTCCACCATTGATGAACATGCATTCAGCTGCTTAGGCCCTAAAATGTTGAATTCTCTCTCTTAATCTCTCCGCCTCTCCACCTCACTTTCCTCCTTTAAAACAATCCTTAAAGCCGAGCAGTTTGTCCAAGTTTTTTGTCATCTGACCTAATATCTCCTTATGTGGTTCGGTGTCAAATGTGGTTTTAAAATGCTCAGGTGCAAAGCCTTAGGATATTTTTATTATGTGGAAGGTACTATACAAATGCAAATAGGAGCTGTTTATCGACAGCCATTTTATCATTCCACACTGAAGGAGTCTGTGCCATCCTTTTGAAAGAGAGATTCAATTATTATGGAGCAGCACAGTGGCGCAGTGGTTAGCACCATAGCCTCACAGCTCCAGAGACCCAAGTTTGGTTCTGGGTACTGCCTGTGTCGAGTTAGCAAGTTCTCCCTGTGACCGCGTGGGTTTCTGACAGGTGCTCCAGTTTCCTCCCACAGCCAAAGACTTGCAGGTTGACAGATAAATTGGCCATTGTAAACTGCCCCGAGTGTCGGTAGGAGAATTGAGGGAAGGTAGGGAATATGGGAAGAATGTAGGATTAGTATAAATGGGTGGTTGATGGTCGGCACAGACTCTGTGGGCCTGTTTCAGTGCTGTCTCACTCTATTACCTCTCTGCTGCTATTCCCCCATCGGCATGCAAATATCTCCTTTTCAATATATATCCACTTCCTTTGGAAAGTTACGATTGGATCTGCTTCCTACTTTCTCAGATACTGCAGTCCAGCTCACAACAAATCACTGCTTCAAATTTCTCCTCATATCCTCCCTGGATTGTTTGCCAATTGTTCGAAATCTGTGTCATCTGGTTATTGACCCTCCTGCCAGTGGAAACAGTTTCTCCCTCTCGATTCTTTCAAAATCCCTCATGATTGTGAGCATCTCTGTTAAATCGACACTAACTATTCTCTGTTCTATGGAGAACCATCCCAGTTTCTCTCCTCTCTTCACATAACTCAGATCCTCGGTCAAAATTCAGGAATTAGGTCATTGTTTGGTGGGGATTCCTTGGAATGTGACTCTGCCTCTGGAAGTGAGAGAATATGTATAAGAAATACTTGAGAGTGAATTTGTTCATTCGTCGGACTTAGGCATCACTGGCTATGCCAGCATTTATTGCCAATCCCGAATTGCCCTTGAGAAGGTGGGGGTGAGCTGCCTTCTTGAACCACTGCACTCATTGGGGTGTATGTAAACCAACAGTGCTTGCAGTTTGATACAACTGAGTGTTTTTCTGGGCCATTTTCAGAGGGCTTATAAAAGTCAACCACATTGCTGTGGGGATGTCGGCCAGACCACGTAAGGACAGCAGATTTTCTTCCCAAAATGACATTAGTGAACCAAGCGGGTTTCTCAGACAATCAACATGTTTTCATGCTCACCATATGACTAGCTTTTTAATTCCAGATTAATTAAATGAATTCAAGTTTCATTACATGCTGTTATGGGATTTAAACCCATGTTCCCACAGCATTAGCCTGGGCTCTGAATTATTAGTCTAGTGAGATGACCATTACACCACCACCTCCTGGAGTCTTAAGGGCGATGGAAATAGAATGATATGTGAGCTGGATCTCCAGAAATGAGCAAAGAATATTCTCAGGGGCTGTACCACATGGACTGGTCTCACTGGCTGAGTTTCAGTCCACCCTGTGAATTGGATAGAAATTGTCTGAAATTACAGAACACATTATATCACAGAAATATCGGGAAACCTGTAAATAAATCTGTTCTCACTGCACCCAATTCTGTCAGACTGTGGATTTCACCCAGTCTGTTCTTCCCTGGACTCTGGGGAGATTCACTTTCCATTGTGCAACAACTGGCTAAATATAATTTATGATATTGCAATGTGTTGTGTAAAAGAGATTAATAGAATCTTTTTGTTCAGTCACTGTCAGTAATGTCCTTGCCTCATAATTATGTCAATGGGGATTTCTCCTGCCTTACATAAGGGTCTTCACTCAGTGACAGAGTCAGTAAGAGTTTGGTCTCCAGCACAAACCCGGATCAATGTTCTACAGAAATGGAAAGAATGAATCGGATTTCTACACTTGAAGATTTGGTCTTTAAGATTCTTCTGGATTTCGAGGATATTTATTTTCCCACCCTCGCCGTTATTGGTGTCCCTGGTAAGTTTTATGCCCAGGTATTAATACTGTAATTGCATTAACTCTGCTCCTGATTGTCAGTTGCTGTTGGTTTTCTTGTAAGTAACCATATCTCTATTTCAATATGTCGATGATATTTAACTGTGAACACTGCCTTCATTATGCAAGTTTCCATATCCAACAATTCTATGTATTCAGTTTATTCTGCTTGCTGTGTGATTGAAAGTACATTGTTCCCTCGATAATGTTACTGGGTGATTTATTTGATGAACAGTCTGCTCACTGCATTGAGTCCTGGGAGTAGATTTTATTCTTTACCATCTGGGTATTAAACAGCGCCTGAAGAGGGCGGTGGAATAAAAAGTGATGAAGAAAGATTGCACGTCCTTTACAGAACCAGTCTGATATTCATTACAATAAAAGCAAAATACTGCGGATGCTGGAAATCTGAAATAAAAACAAGAAATGCTGGAACCACTCAGCAGGTCTGGCAGCATCTGTGGAAAGAGAAGCATTTCGGGCCAGTGACCCTTCTTCGGAACTGACAAATATTAAAAATGTCACAGGTTATAAGCAAGTGAGGTGGGGGTGGGGCAAGAGATAACAAAGGAGAAGGTGTAGATTGGACAAGGCAACATAGCTGACCAAAATGTCATGGAGCAAAGGCAAACAATATGTTAATGGTGTGTTGGAAGACAAAGCATTAGTACAGAAAAGGTGTTAACGGACTGAATATTGAACAGCAGCAAGTGCAAACATGAAAAAATGTTTGATGATATTCATTACATTGAGTTTAAGAGGAGGATAATCAGGCGGGTTTTATTCCTGATGAAGGGTCTGTTCCTCCACCCAGATTATCAATGTGCACGCCGGGCAGGAACTGCTTAATTGATCTATGGTGTCGACATGGCTTAAAGGATCATTTAAGGTTTGCTGGATAAGATTAATTATATAAAGTTGTAATTGCTGATAAATCATGCCAACTGATTTTACTTTCAACTGATTGTAAATGGAATAATGTGTGAAGTCGATTCCTTTCTCATTTTTTGATTCATATTCCCTTGAGTAAGTGGAAATCTATTCTGTTCTCACTGACAGGTGGAAAGTGCCTGATTAATATTGTCCCACTTCCATCCTGATACATTCTCAAACCTAAGGGAGCAGATCTCAGCATCAGCCCCTTGGTAGTGACTGTTCATCATAAGGGGAGACCAGCAAGGGGCGGGGGTTGGGGTGGTGCCGTAATGGTTTGAATTAGGAGTTGGAAAATTAACTAAGTGTTGTAATACGAGTATAAGCACAGAGCAGGACCAGAGGTATTAATTACAATTGATAGTTAAAACAGGCTACTAAATAGTTTGTTCAAAAAGGGAATAGTGGGTTTTTGTTTAGATCATGGATGGGCAGCTGTGACCTGTTGCTTGCAATTCCTGTTCCATGTGGGAACTTCAGGACACTTCATGAGTCTTGGGCAACCATGTCCATAGCTTCAGATCGAGCTTATGATTTCCGAGCTTGAGGGACATCTGGAATCACTGCGGAGCATCAGATAGCAGGAGAGTTTCCTGGATTGTACACTCCAGGAGCTGGTCACCCCACAGCCAGTAGGAGTTCTGGATGGGTGGCCATCCAGAAGGTTAGGAAGAGGCAGAAAGTGCAGGAGTCTTCGTGGTGTGTGCTACTCACAAACCAGCTTTGGAGACTGCTGGGAGTGACAACACCTTGAAGGAGGCACCAATGGGCATGGGACTGTACAGGAGGGAGCAGCAAAGGGCAGAAATGAAGTTGTTATAGGGGATTCCATAGTCAGGAGGTCAGACAAGCATTTCTTTAAATGTTATCGAGAGTTCCGCCCCCCTGTGTATTGCCCCCCTGGTGCCAGAGTAAACTATATCTTGGAGAGGGTGCAGGATATTCTGAAGGGGAAGGGAATGAGCCAGAAGTAACTGTGCACATTGATAGCAACAACATAGAAAAGGCTGGTATTGAGGTCCTGTGGTCAGATTTTCAGGAGTTAGCGAGGATGATAAAGAGTATTAGCTTGATCACAATAGCTTAGAGATACAGCACTGAAACAGGCCTTTCGGCCCACCAGGTCTGTGCTGACCAACAGCCACCCATTTATACTAATCCTGCATTTAATCCCATATTCCCTACCACATCCCCGCAATTCTCCGACCACCTACCCACACTAGGGGCAATTTGCAATGGCCAATTTACCTACCAACCTGCAAGTCTTTGGTTGTGGGAGGAAACCAGAATACGCAGTGGAAACCCACGCAGTCACATGGAGAATTTGCAAACTCCACACAGACAGTACCCAGAACTGAACCTGGGTCACAGGAGCTGTGAGGCTGCAGCCCGAACCACTGCGCCACCCCATGTGCCACTCCTAGTGCCACTGATTAGCGAGAGTAGAAATGGGAAGGTAGGGAGGATCAATACATGGCTTGAATGGTGCAGGAGAGAGGGCTTCAATGTCTTGGGGCATTGGGAGCAGTTGACAGGCAGAAGGCACCTATTTAAAAGAAGCTGCTTGCACCCCACCAGGACTGGGACCAAAGTCCTCGCAGGGAGATTCACTGGTGCAGTTGGAGAGGGTTTAAACTAAATTGGCAGGGGGAACGGCAACAGCATATAGTAGTCAAAAAGAGGAAGAAGGTGCATAAGGTGAGAGTGTTAGACAGGACTAGGCAAGGGAGTAGTTCCATATTAGTTGGGATGGACTGAGAAGGGCTATGAGGAATGCAAAGACAGGATTACAATGCCTCAGTGTAAATGCACGAAGTGTGGTGATTAAGGTTAGTGAGTGATAAGCACAAATCGCACTATGGGAATATGATGTAGTCGCAATAACGGAAATGTGGCTTTTCAGTGGCAAGGATTGGGTGCTCAATATACCAAGATATTTGTCACGCCAATGTGCTTTGTTAAATGATAATTTTCTTTAATCCACTGCCTGGAAATCTGAATTTATCATGTTTTTGAAAGACTTTGAAAAGAACAGCTAAAGGATGACTTTGCTGGCAGCTTAAGCTGATCGCCTAGTTTGCAGCACTGTATCCGCCACTGCAAAGGACTGTGAGGAGGGAGACGAAATGGCTGCATTTCCCAGAAAGAACAAAGACCCAGGATGTTTAAGGGAACTGTTTGTTCTTTTTCTTTTTAACAAGAGAGAAATACTGCTAACTGCTATGTTTTGAATCACTGAATGACTGTCATGTGACAAGCCCCTCCTCCATCTGTGCTTTTAAGGTTGTGTCTTTCTGCAATCGAGAAGCAAGAAGCAACTGGACTCTGACACGTGCAGGCCCAAGTGGGAGGTCCTCCTCTTTCTCTCTCCATTCCAGCCAGAAAACTTTCAAATCTTGCCCGGTGACTGACCACATTTGCATACTGCTGCTACAACCAGAAAACCTTTGAAGAAAATCATCTGCATCGCTATCTCCAAGAGACTCACCAAACCAGTCACCTACTTCTTCAAACTAAAAGCCTCAGGACCACCAAATTCAGCTTGAAGCCAGCTGAATTATCAAATGTCACAGATTGCATATGCCCTTTTTCTATGGATTCTAACTTAACCAATTTATCTTTCCCCAGTCTGTCACCGAACCATGTGTGTGTAAACCTCGAGTGGGTGCGTGCAAGTGTGTGTGTGTGAGTGAAAGTCGGTGCATTGCTTATTATTTCATTAGTTCAGTTTAGGTACAATAATGTTCACCTTTTTCTTTGTGAACTGAAGAAAAACTCTCTAGTTGGTTCTTGTTTTGATCAGAGCAAGTAAGGAATCAAACACCTAATGAATTGGCCATTACATCCACTTTAAAAAAGAATTAAATCCATTGTGGTCAAACAAGGAGAGGGAAAAGAGGGAAGCTTTTCGACCCCTTCTCATTTGACTGTAACAGAAATTTGGGGATTCACATCTGGGATTAAACAAAAAGACAAACAGGCAATTGGAAGCAGGAAACAAAATTGATCCCGATTAATAATTTCAAAACTTCATTACAGGTTTTCTTGTGGCTTTTGGTGCTCGAAGACTAATATGTCCACATTCGACGGCAGTACCTTCCCAGAATAAAAGAGGGTGTATGATGCATGTCAGGTGAATTCTTCAAGTGAGAACCAGGCCAAATACAATAGGTTGAGAGGGAGGTGAAGAGGAAAATAAGACTGGCAAAGAGTGAATATGAGAAGAGAATGACAGTCAACATAAA
Source organism: Heterodontus francisci (assembly GCF_036365525.1). NCBI lineage: Eukaryota > Metazoa > Chordata > Chondrichthyes > Heterodontiformes > Heterodontidae > Heterodontus > Heterodontus francisci. The sequence goes on from NC_090410.1 coordinate 34,988,591, forward strand.
AGAGGAACCAAACATTTTCCACCAGCATGAAAGCTGAGAGTAAGAGGTGGAGTGGGGCCTGTTAGGGACAAAGAGGGTAATATATGTTTATAGGTGCAGGGCAAGGTTTATAAACTTAATGAGTACTTTGTATCAGAGTTCACTAAGGAAATGGAAACTGACAAAATACAGGGAGAAGTGGAGAGAGTAGAGGATCGAATATGAGGCAGGGGAGGCAGTAAAAAAGCTGACTATGCTTGGTTAGATAAGTCAGGAAGGCTTGCATCCCAGGCTGCAAAGAAAAAGTGGAGATGGAGATAACGGAAGAGCTGGAGAGTGATAAATGTGACATTTTATTTAAGAAAGGGTGTAAGGTGAGTCTAGCAACTACAGACCAGTTAGTTTAGCATCAGTGGTGGATAAGATTTTAGAAACAATAATGAGGAAAAATTCAACAGACACCTGGAGAGATTTGAGTTAATGAAAGAAAGCCAGCATGGATTTGTAAAAGGGAAATCATGCTTGACCAACAAAATTGAATTTTTTGACGAAGTGACAGAAAAGGTTGATTCAAGGAATGTGGTGAATGTTATTGATATGGATTTTAAGAAAGTATTTGATAAGGTACCACATAAAAGGCTGGCTAATAAAATTGAGGCTCATGGAATAGTCAGTGTCCAATTGGATAAAAAATTGGCTTAAAGACAGAACACAGCGGGTCATTGTAAATTGCTGTTGTTCAAACTGGAGGATGGTAGACATTGGTGTTCCCTAAGTGTCAGTGCTGGGCCACTGGTTTTCTTGTTGTATATAAATGACTTGGATCTTGGAATACAGAGTAGAATCTCCAAATCTGCAGATGAAACGAAACTTGGAGGTGTGGCAAACAGTGAGGATGACATGAACCACCTGCAGCAGGACATAGATAGGTTGGCAGAAAGGGCAGACAGACGGCAGATCGATTTTAATATTGACAAGTGTGAGGTGATGCATTTTGTCAGAATGAACAGAGAGAGGCAATATTGACTTAATGGCACAGTTCTAAGGAGTGTGGAGGAACAGTGGGACCTGGGGGTACATGTGAATTGATGTTTGAAGGTGGGAGGGCATATTGAGAGTGATCAGTCACACTGATGGGATCTTGGTTTTGCCATAAGAGTTTTGATTTTTTTCTCAAAAAGTACTAAGTGGATTTGCAGATAATGACGAGGATTGTCAGAGGATACAGAAGAAAACGAACATCATGGGGCAGGATGTCAGAAATGCTCCATCCATCAATATTGGCGACCACGCTCTGGAAGTGGTTCAAGAGTTCACCTACCTAGGCTCAACTATCACCAGTAACCTGTCTCTAGATGCAGAAATCAACAAGCGCATGGGTAAGGCTTCCACTGCTATGTTCAGACTGGCCAAGAGAGTGTGGGAAAATGGCGCACTGACACGGAACACAAAAGTCCGAGTGTATCAGGCCTGTGTCCTCAGTACCTTGCTCTACGGCAGCGAGGCCTGGACAACGTATGCCAGCCAAGAGCGACGTCTCAATTCATTCCATCTTCGCTGCCTTCGGAGAATACTTGGCATCAGGTGGCAGGACTATATCTCCAACACAGAAGTCCTTGAAGCGGCCAACATCCCCAGCTTATACACACTACTGAGTCAGCGGCGCTTGAGATGGCTTGGCCATGTGAGCCGCATGGAAGATGGCAGGATCCCCAAAGACACATTGTACAGCGAGCTCGCCACTGGTATCAGACCCACCGGCCGTCCATGTCTCCGTTATAAAGACGTCTGCAAACGCGACATGAAATCGTGTGACATTGATCACAAGTCGTGGGAGTCAGTTGCCAGCATTCGCCAGAGCTGGCGGGCAGCCATAAAGACAGGGCTAAATTGTGGCGAGTCGAAGAGACTTAGTAGTTGGCAGGAAAAAAGACAGAGGCGCAAGGGGAGAGCCAACTGTGCAACAGCCCCAACAAACAAATTTCTCTGCAGCACCTGTGGAAGAGCCTGTCACTCCAGAATTGGCCTTTATAGCCACTCCAGGCGCTGCTTCACAAACCACTGACCACCTCCAGGCGCGTATCCATTGTCTCTCGAGATAAGGCGGCCCAAAAGAAGAAAGAACAACAGGATATATAACGGTTAGAGATTTGGGCGGAGAAATGGCAGATGGAGTTGAATCTGGACAAATGTGAGATAATGCATTTTGGAAGGTCTAATGCAGTTGGGAGGTATTCAGTGAATGGCAGAACCCTTAGGAGTATTGACAGGCAGAGAGATCTGGGTGTACTGGTCCACAGGTCACTGAAAGTTGCAACGCAGGCGGATAAGGTAGTTAAGAAGGCATCCAGTGTGCTTGCCTTCATCGGTCGGGGCATAGAGTATAAAAATTTGCAAGTCGTGTTGCAGCTGTACAGAACCTTAGTTAGGTTTACAAAGTTATGAGCGGCATGGACAGAGTGGATAGTCAGAAGCTTTTTCCCAGGGTGGAAGAGTCAGTTACTAGGGGACATAGGTTTCAGGTGCAAGGGGCAAAGTTTAGAGGGGATGTGCGAGACAAGTTTTTTACACAGAGGGTGGTGAGTGCCTGGAACTTGCTGCCAGGGGAGGTGGTGGAAGCAGATATGATAGCGACGTTTAAGAGACATGGTGACAAATACATGAATAGGAAGGGAATAGAGGGATATGGGCCCCGGAAGTGCAGAAGGTGTTAGTTTAGGCAGGCATCAAGATCAGCGCAGGCTTGGAGGGCTGAATGCCCTGTTCCTGTGCTGTACTGTTCTTTGTTCTTTGTTCTCTTTTGTTCTGTGTGCCTTTAAGACCTGATGCTATTTTCTGTGAACAGTGACTGGAGGGATTGTGGTATTTGAAAGTCCAGGCTGCAGGGCAATGTGTTTCCAAGCAACAGGAATATTTTATGATGGTCTTGTGACTCCTATTGAAAAGGCTTTCAGTTTCATTTTGGCAGTGTGAAAAAAAAAACAGGGGAGCTGTGAGCAGCTATTAGTTACTGCTGGAAACTGGCCAGGAATACAGCCTTGAGAAAACGTTCTCTTTAAGAATAATTCCTGTATCAAGTAAAAGGTTAATCTCTTCATGAAGTCAAAAGAACTTTGAAGGAGTTGCAAAAATCTAATGTATGGGAGCAAAAACCCTTGTTGCTATTTAAGCCTGAATAGAGAGGAAGAGAATCAGGAAAAAAAGGATTTGCTACACTCTGTGGAGAAACCCTGCTTTGGTTAAAGGAAGCCTGTATTTTGAGTGGGGCAAGTTTCTGTTGCCTCCAGTCAAGAATCCCTGCCTCCAGACTAAGTTACATAGTTGTTGTGATCTGTGGGGAAGGCCTGTTGACTTTTGTATTTTTGGAAGTTCCTGAAATCTCAAGAACGTTCCTACTGTTGGAGTCATAGAGAGATGCAGCACCGAAACAGGCCCTTCAGCCCAACGAGTCCGCGTCAACCAGCAACCACCCATTTATACTAATCCTACATTAATCCCATTTCCCTCTCACATCCCCACCTTCCCTCAATTCTCATACCACCGACCTACACGAGGAGCAATTTACAATGACCAATTTACCTATCAAGCCGCCAGTGTTTGGCATGTGGGAGGAAACTGGAGCACCTGGAGGCAACCATGGGGTCACAGGGAGAACTTGCAAACTCCTCACAAGCAGTACCCAGAACTAAATCTGGGTCGCTGGAGATGTGAGGCTGTGGTGCGAACCACTGTGCCACTGTGCTACTTTAAAATTTAAATAGACTTGCTGCTGCAGCCTATTGCTGAAAGATCTATGTGATGCCTGCTGCAGATGAACCACTTTGAGTGCCTACCCACTATAGTCTATTCATTAATTTCACCTGGAGAGACATCAAATGGCATCTGACCATTCGACTCTGGGACACCTCACTGATCCAGGAAAATACGACCAGAAGATTACCCCAATTATTTCATTATCCTTCAGAAACTGTTATCAAATCAATATAACAATTTTCTTCAGTTAACAATTGGTAATTATATGTATGTGTGTGCATGAGGGTTAGGAAGATAAGGAGTTATAAAAATTTTCATACAAGTAGATTCATCTCATTATCATTTAAAATTAGTTTATTAATAAATAATTAATTTTGTTGTTCAAGAAAACTGGTTTGGCGTTTTTTATTCTGGGGATAAATAGTGATTAATTTGGCTATTTTTCCAGTAGATGGAAACTTTCCCAAAATGCTGTGACCTCTGGAGGAGTGGGACTGAATCAACAGTGCATTACTCCCACCTTGGTCATAACAGGCTTCATAGGTAGAGGCACTGAGTATAAAAGCAGGGAAGTTGTTCTAAATCTTTGTGAAGCTCTGGTTAGGCTCCAACTGGAGCATTGCTTCCAGTTCTGGTCACACACTTTAGGAAGGTGTGAGGGGCCTTCAGCAGATGCAGAGATTTCCCAGAATGGTTCCAGGGATAGGGGATTTTAGTTACAGCTTTTGGTTAGAAATGCTGGGATTGTTTTCCTTAGAACAATGGAAATTGAGGGAGGGTTTATTAGAAGTGCACAAGATTATGGCAAGCTGAAATAAGTTAGACAAAGAAAACTTGTTTTCTTCAACTAATGGTACAAGGACTAGGGACATAGATTGAAGGATTTGGACAAGAGATGCAGGGGAAATATGAGGAAGAATTTTCTTATGCAGTAGGTGGTAATTATTGGAATTTGCTGCCCACAATGATGGCGAAAGTGAAGACGATCAATGACTTCAAAAGGAAATTTGATGGCCACGTAAAGGAAATAAATTTGCAGGGTGACGGGGATCGAGCAGGAGAATGTGACTGACTGGATAGCTCCGTGGAGAGCCAGCATGGACTTAATGGGTCGTAGCCTCATTCTGTGCCACAAATGACTCTTACTCTGTGTTCTGGGACTGAGATGATTGAACTCCAACAATCACAACCATCTTTCTTTATGCCATGTTTGATTCCTACCAGTGGAGTGTGTCTCCCTGATACCCATTACTTCAATTTGGCTGTGCTGGGAAATTCAGGAAGAGGCTAAGATGGATCATGCACTCAACACTTCTGGTTGAAGATTGTTCATGCTTCATCCTTGTCTTTTGCACAGATTTGTTGGGCTCCCCATTATTGAGGAGCCGCCTCCTTTGGTTAGTTGTTTAATTGTTCACCATCATTCACAAATGCATGTGGCAGGACTGAAAAGCTTTGATCTGAACAGTTGGTTGCAGGATTGTTTAGTTCTGTCTCCGGAAGAGAAAGATCCTCTACCAGCCTGCTCCCACAGCGTACACCAACTCCCCCTGTTCATTACCAATCCTCTTTCACAATAAGATAGATGATTTGAAGGCACAAACAGTGGGAAATGTGTATGATTTAATTGCCATGACAGAGACATGGTTACAGGGTGACCAGGACTGGGAACTGAATATTCCGGGATATTTGTCATTCAGAAGGATAGGAGGAGGGGAAAAGGAGGTGAGGTAATGTTGCTAATAAAGGAGGAGCTCAGTACATTAGCGAGAGGATCTTTGATCAGAGGAACAGGATGTAGTATCAGTTTGGGTGAACTAAGAAACAGCAAGGGGCAGCAAAAATTTGTACAAATTTTTTATAGGTCACCAAACTCCAGTAGTAATGTTGGGTACAATATACATCAGGAAATTAGAGCTGCATGTATCATGGGCAGTCCAGTAATAATGGGTGACTTCAATTACATATAGATTGGTTAAACCTAATTAGCACTAATGCAGTGGAGTATGATTTCCTGGAGTGTGTACAAGATGTGTTTCTGGAGCAGTATGTTGAAGAACAAACAAGGGATCGGGCTATTTTAGATTTATTATTATGTAATGAGAAAGGGCTAATTAATAACCTTGCTGTAAAGGAGGCATCAGGAAATAGTGACCACAATATGATAGAATTTTACGTTAAGTTTGAAAGAGAGACAGTTCATTCTGAAACTAGGATCATAAAACTGAACAAAGGAAACGAAGGTTTGAGGGGCAAGTTGACTGTGATGGATTGGGAAAATACATTAAAAGATTTGATGGTAAACAGGCAATGGCTAGTATTTAAAGAAGTATTACACGGTTTCCAACAAATATACATTCCTCAAAGTGTCATGAATAGATGAGAACCAACTGTAAATTGTCATGAACCGATGAGAACTGACTGTAAATTATGTTTTGTGCACTTGGCTATTAATGTCAACTGCCATTTTATACAGTATGTTTAAGTTTTTACTTCCATATTCCATTTGTTAAAATGGAGGAGCGAGAGCAGGTGGGACAGCTACTTGAAGGGGTCCAGTCACAGGACCCAGAAGCCACCCTTGTCAGTCTGCTTGAATTTGAAACTGTAGCAGTGGAAGGAACATCTCGTGCAAACCACAGCTGCCCTTCAAGCTGCATATTTTCTCTGAGACCTTTCTTCAAGAAGCAAGAAATTTAAAAAGACACAGTCTGCAAGAAAACTTGTTTTCTGCCAGATTTCATTCCATCAAAAAATGGTGACATCAGCAATTAAAGACCTTGTTAAAAGCAGGTGCAAAAGGTGTCTACAGGTCCCTCTCAACCTTTACCTGGTCTTCCTGTAACAGGGTTTGATTTTTAAACACACCGTGTTCTGAGCTCCCTTGTTCACCGCTTTCCAATTATAAGGCAAAGAAATGAGCACAAACAGGCTTTCTTAGTTTTAAAGAAGAAAAGTGACATTTATTAAACTTAAACTAAAAACTCTAATTTGAGTAAACGCCTATGGATACACACTGCGTCCCATGTTAGCAAGCATATGCAATATGCACATGCAAATAGAGACAGAAAGAGCAGATGAAAAATAAAGTAGGAAGGTTTGAGGCATTATCTGAAGAGTTTGTTACAGTTCTTCGAGTTCACTGTATAGTCCTTTTGTAGGTTGATCTTCCTTTTCGTTGGGGCCCAGTATTCTTCTCAAACCTTGTTCACTGTAAGAGACTTTTCTCTCTTGGGGTTCATGTGTCTTCAGCTGGTTTTTAGTGTTCCATGAGAAAGAGATGCGAGCAGACAGGAGAGGCTGTGGTGAGCCAGCCATGAGGTCCTTTCAGTCCAGGAGCAAACAGCTTTATTTGTTCAAACAATGTTTCTCCAATTTAAAATTCTCAGTTCAAAACACTGCAACAGCCAGTTAGTCATGTGACTAAACTGGTCTGACCACATCTGTTCTGTGTATTGGGAACAAGGACTGGTTCCTTTGTTCCAACACTGGCTGCTAGTATGAAAAAATATCTTTCCGGCTTGGGGCCTGGCAATTCCTTGTAGTAGACCATCTTTTCTTCCCAGCAACAATTTGAAGTTTAATGTCCATGTGGCAAAATTAATGTGCCTCATTCTTGACAGGTGGGGGCCGACATGACCACCTCCATTTACCTTCGAGAGTGCAAGAAGAAGAAAGAGTAAGAGAAGAGGTATTTTCAACAGCTCCTCCCGCCCTCGGCATTTCCAGTCAGTGATCTCGTTTTTTTGGACTTTTTGACAATTAAAAATGGACTCTAGTTTCAACTGAAATACATTTTTGTGTACAGTTAAGTCAATTATCTATTTAGTAAATATTCTTGCCTTTTTTATGCTTTTAACATTTCCTTGTAAGTTTGTGAGCCTGCATTGCGATGTTAAGCCCCTTCCCAAGTTTAAGAGGTGTGTGTTAATATACCTTACTTCTTTGATTTTACTTTCACAACCATGTTGCTGTGACTGTCCTTTACTCGTCAGAGTTTAAGGGAGGGAAAAATTCAATCAATGATCTGTTTATGGACAGGTGGTTGGAAAAGCAAAGAAATTTGTTCAGAAAAAAAAGATTAACTACCTGTTCGTAACATGAGGCTCAAAAACCCAACAGGAAAGGTACATCAACCGTGGCGAACAAAAGAAGTTAAAGATTGCATTAGGTCAAAGGAATTGGCTTATAAGGTCAGCAGAAAAAGTGGTAAGCCCGAGGATTGAGAGCAATTTAGAATCGAACAAAGGAGGACCAAGAAACTGATAAAGGAAAAAGAGATTATGAATGCAAGCTAGCTTGAAACATAAAGGAGGATTGTAAAAGCTTCTTTAGGTATGTGAAAAGAAAAAGACAAGAAACGTCGACTGTGGGTCCATTGTAGACGGAGACAGGAGAGTTTGTGGTGGAGAATGAGGAGATGGCGGAGAGACTAAACAATTGCTTTGTGTCTGTCTTCAGAGAGAAAGACACAGAAAATTTCCCAGAAATATTAGGGAACCACGGGACTTGTAAAAATGAGGAACTGCTAGAAATTAGTATCAATAAAGAGGTAGTACTTGAAAAATTAACAGGATTGAAAGTATATAAATCCCCTGGACCAGATGAGCAACATCCAAGAGTGTTGAAGGAGGTGGCCATATAGACAATGGATGCATTGGTGGTTATTCTTCAAAATTCAACAGAGTTTGGAAGGGTTCCTAAAGACTGGAAAGTAGCAAATGTAACCCCACTAATTACGAAGGGAGCAAGAGTATAAAGAGTGATCTGCAGACCTGGTAATTTAATATCTTCTTTTCTTTCTTTCTTTTCTTTTGGGCCTCCTCATCTCGAGAGACAATGGATACGCGCCTGGAGGTGGTCAGTGGTTTGTGAAGCAGCGCCTGGAGTGGCTATAAAGGCCAATTCTGGAGTGACAGGCTCTTCCACAGGTGCTGCAGAGAAATTTGTTTGTCGGGCTGTTGCACAGTTGGCTCTCCCCTTGCGCCTCTGTCTTTTTTCCTGCCAACTACTAAGTCTCTTCGACTCGCCACAATTTAGCCCTGTCTTTATGGCTGCCCGCCAGCTCTGGCGAATGCTGGCAACTGACTCCCACGACTTGTGATCAATGTCACACGATTTCATGTCGCGTTTGCAGACGTCTTTATCGCGGAGACATGGACGGCCGGTGGGTCTGATACCAGTGGCGAGCTCGCTGTACAATGTGTCTTTGGGGATCCTGCCATCTTCCATGCGGCTCACATGGCCAAGCCATCTCAAGCGCCGCTGACTCAGTAGTGTGTATAAGCTGGGGGTGTTGGCCGCTTCAAGGACTTCTGTGTTGGAGATATAGTCCTGCCACCTGATGCCAAGTATTCTCCGAAGGCAGCGAAGATGGAATGAATTGAGACGTCGCTCTTGGCTGGCATACGTTGTCCAGGCCTCGCTGCCATAGAGCAAGGTACTGAGGACACAGGCCTGATACATTCGGACTTTTGTGTTCCGTGTCAGTGCGCCATTTTCCCACACTCTCTTGGCCAGTCTGGACATAGCAGTGGAAGCCTTACCCATGCGCTTGTTGATTTCTGCATCCAGAGACAGGTTACTGGTGATAGTTGAGCCTAGGTAGGTGAACTCTTGAACCACTTCCAGAGCGTGGTCGCCAATATTGATGGATGGAGCATTTCTGACGTCCTGCCCCATGATGTTCATTTTCTTGAGGCTGATGGTTAGGCCAAATTCATTGCAGGCAGCCGCAAACCTGTCGATGAGACTCTGCAGGCACTCTTCAGTGTGAGATGTTAAAGCAGCATCGTCAGCAAAGAGGAGTTCTCTGATGAGGACTTTCCGTACTTTGGACTTCTCTCTTAGACGGGCAAGGTTGAACAACCTGCCCCCTGATCTTGTGTGGAGGAAAATTCCTTCTTCAGAGGATTGGAACGCATGTGAAAGCAGCAGGGAGAAGAAAATCCCAAAAAGTGTGGGTGCGAGAACACAGCCCTGTTTCACACCACTCAGGATAGGAAAGGGCTCTGACGAGGAGCCACCATGTTGAATTGTGCCTTTCATATTGTCATGGAATGAGGTGATGATACTTAGTAGCTTTGGTGGGCATCCAATCTTTTCTAGTAGTGTGAAGAGACCACGTCTGCTGACGAGGTCAAAGGCTTTGGTGAGATCAATGAAAGCAATGTAGAGGGGCATCTGTTGTTCACGGCATTTCTCCTGTATCTGACGAAGGGAGAACAGCATGTCAATGGTCGATCTCTCTGCACGAAAGCCACACTGTGCCTCAGGGTAGACGCGCTCGGCCAGCTTCTGGAGCCTGTTCCGAGCGACTCGAGCAAAGACTTTCCCCACTATGCTGAGCAGGGAGATTCCACGGTAGTTGTTGCAGTCACTGCGGTCACCTTTGTTTTTATAGAGGGTGATGATATTGGCATCGCGCATGTCCTGGGGTACTGCTCCCTCGTCCGAGCACAGGCAAAGCAGTTCATGGAGTGCTGAGAGTATAGCAGGCTTGGCACTCTTGATTATTTCAGGGGTAATGCTGTCCTTCCCAGGGGCTTTTCCGCTGGCTAGAGAATCAATGGCATCACTGAGTTCCGATTTGGTTGGCTGTATGTCCAGCTCATCCATGACTGGTAGAGGCTGGGCTGCATTGAGGGCAGTCTCAGTGACAGCATTCTCCCTGGAGTACAGTTCTAGGTAGTGCTCAACCCAGCGGTCCATCTGTTTGCGTTGGTCAGTGATTATGTCCCCCGATTTAGATTTGAGGGGGGCAATCTTCTTGATGGTTGGCCCAAGAGCTCTCTTCATGCCATCATACATTCCTCTGATGTTTCCGGTGTCTGAGGCCAGCTGAATATGACTGCATAGGTGTTGCCAGTAGTCGTTTGCGCAACGCCTAGCTGTTCTTTGTGCAGTACTTCTGGCTGCTTTAAGTGCTGCGGATGTTAAATCGCTGGGGGCTTTCTTATAGTTCAACAGTGCAATGCGCTTAGCGGCTATGACAGGTTCCAGCTCTTCATTATGAGATTGAAACCAGTCTGCATTTCTCTTCGCACTTTTGCCGTAGGTGGTCAAAGCTGACTCATAGATGGCGTCTCTGATGTGGGCCCACTTGGTCTCAGCATCCCCTGTGGGAGTGTTTTGAAGGGCTGTTACAAGTGAATTTAGAAATTTTTGTAACAGCTGTGGGTGAGAAATTCTGCTCGTGATGATGCGCGGGTGGCCCTTCTGCTTGGAATGATGCAACTTCTTTGTTCTGAGTCTGACCTTGCTGCACACCAGGGAGTGGTCGGTGTCGCAGTCCGCACTGTGGAAGCTGCGTGTGATTTGAACACTGTTTAAGGCGGCTCGCCTTGTGACAATGAGGTCTAGCTGGTGCCAACGACGCGATCTTGGGTGCCTCCATGAAACCTGGTGACAGGGTTTAGTGTGAAAGAACGAGTTGGTGATGCAGAGGTTATGATAGGTACACAACTCAAGCAGTCTCTGCCTGTTCTCATTCATCCTTCCAACGCCATAGCGCCCAAAGCAGGAGGGCCGTGAGTCATGGTCGGCCCCAACCCTGGCATTAAAGTCCCCCAGCAGGAATCGGTGTTGGGGATGCTGCTAATGATGTTATGGAGTTGTTCAGAGAACTGGTCTTTAGCTTCAGGAGGGGAGCAGAGTGTTGGAGCATAGATGCTGAGTAGGTGTACTGGACCAGAGGTGGTGAGCAGTTGGATGGACAGTATGCGTTCCGAGCCATTTGAGGGAGGCTCTATCATGCTGAGCAAGGAGTTTCTGATGGCGAAGCCCACTCCATGCTGTCTTGGTTCTTCAGGATCCCTGCCCTGCCAGAAGAAGGTGTAGTCTTGCTCTGCTAGAGAGCTACTCGCGGGGAGGCGAGTCTCCTGAAGTGCTGCAATGTCTACATTGAATCTACTGAGCACGTTGTTAATGATGGCGGTCTTCCGAGAATCGCTGATTTGTGTAAGGTCTTCCGACAGGCCAGGACACATAGTTCTGACGTTCCAGCTTGCAAAGCGAAGGGCTGGCACCTTCTTTCCTTTTTTCATGTTGTTTGGTGCGGTGTATCAGTCCACCTTTCGGGCAATGACCCTGAGCTCCAAGCACCCATTGAAGCAGCTAGACTGTGGCGGGACAGAACCTTATTGACCGGGGGCTGCCCGGTTTGAGGCGGGCGGTAGCTGTCCAGTGAGGTGCGATGACCTCTCCCACCGACAAAGGCAACCCGTGGCGCCCAGTTTCTACGGCAATTTATCTGGACTTATAACCCGTAACTGCTGCCTTCCGTGTTGTTTTCGTCGCTGTGAGGCAACTATGGAGTGACCTCTCCATGGCGCATGCCTGGGCGAATTTATGGAGGTTGAGAGTTGCCCAGTCGTCAAAACCCCCCTCTCGGCCTTTCTGGTGGGGTCCAAAGGAGTGCAGGACACGACGTTTGGCACCAGTATGGCTGCAGGAACTGCCGGAAACATGCCAAAGGTGACACATGACCGCCTACGGGGTTCCGCTCCGGATTATCTGTTAGGGTTTACTCCCTTAGCCTTGGTCTCTCCCGAGACGCCCACAAGGCAGTGGGGTTGTTGAGGCCCCTACACAGGTGTAGGATGGTGCCGGTGGGAGGAGGGGATGCAAGGGGGAGGGGTAGAGGGAGGGGGTGGGGGGGGGTGCAGGGGAAGGGGGTGCGGGGTGAAGATGGTGCGAGGGGGGGGTGGGCTGGGACGGGGTTGTGAGGGGGTGAGCTGAGGGGGTGGAGCAGGGAAGGGGACGGGGTGGGGGGTGGAAGGGGGGTAAAGGGGGGGGGGGAAGCTGGTGCAGGTAATAAGCCATTTCCTCAGTGCCCACCATCGACGTCCGGAAAGCTCATCCACGTCCTTCGGGAGGTGAAGCATCATTTGGCAGACTTAGAGGTGATTACATTTGCTCAGGGTTTTTTTTTCAGTGGTTTAAATAAAGGCATGCAGCATTGCCGACAGTGCGCTGCAGATGTTCTCCGAGCCATCTCCCGCGGGTGCTTTGAAGATGCGGCCGGGGGCGCCGTTCGTGGATTTTTTGAGTGTTCGGGGCACCTTTTCTCAAGACTTCTCTCGGGTCCCGCTGCTCCTTCTTCACCTCAATGGACTTACCGCACGCCGTGGCCGCAGACACTCTGGACAGTGAAGACATCAGGATCGGAGATTAAAGTATCGACAGCTGTGCTCGTCAGTTTCATCCGGATCAATTTCATTGAGAAAACAAAGAGCAGGTGTGGCTGGGGGAGGGCAGTGGGCCCAGGTAACAGAAACTAAACTAACTGTTAGCTTTTAGTTAGGGCTAAAATGAACTGATTTAAAGAGCCAGGGGAATTTAAACAGTTTAAGAGGGCAGATTGGGGGAGAAAACGTTAGGGATGGGAGCAGATGGCCATGGATAGAGTTGAACAGCAAGGGAGCTTCCTAGGGAGCTTCCAGCCCAGGAGCCATCTTGATAGGTAATTTAATATCAGTCGCAGGGAAAATGATAGAATCTATTGTAAAAGATGAGATAATTGGACACTTGGAAAATCATGTTTTTTTTTCATTCTTTCATGGGATACAGGTGTCACTGGCTTGGCCAGCATTTATTACCCATCCCTAATTGCCCTTGAGAAGGTGATGGTGAGCTGCCTTCTTGAACTGCCACAATCATTGGGGTGTAAGTACACCAAAAGTTCTGTTAGGAAGGGAATTCCAGGATTTTGACCCAGCGACAGTGAAGGAACGATGACATAGTTCCAAGTCAGCATGGTGTGTGGTTGGAGGGGAACTTGCAGGTGGTGGTGTTGCTATGCATCTGCTGCCCTTGTTCTTCTAAGTGGTAGAGGTCGCAGGTTTGGAAGGTGCTGTTGAAGGAGCTGTCGTGCATTACTGTAGAGCATCTTGTAAATGGTGCACACTGCTGCCACTGTGCGTCGGTGGTGGAGGGAGTGAATGTTTGTGAATGCGGTGCCAATCAAGTGGTTGCATTGTCCTGGAAGGTGTCGGGCTTCTTGTGTGTTGTTGGAGCTGCACCAATCCAGGCAAATGGAGAGTGTTCCATTATACTTCTGACATGTGCCCTGTCAGTGGTAGATAGGCTTTGGAGAGTCAGGAGGTGAGTTATGTGCCACAGGATTCCGCGCGTCTGACCTGCTCTTGCAGCCATGGTATTTATATTGCTACTCCAGTTCAGTTTCTGGTCAATGGTAATCCCCAGGATGTTGAAAGTGAAGGATTCAGCGAATGTAATGCCATTGACTGTCAAGGGGAGATGGTTAGATTCTGTTTTATTTGAGATCGTCAATGCCTGGCACTTGCGAATGTTACTTGCCACTTATCAACTCAAGCCTGGATATTGTCCAGGTCTTGTTGCATTTCTACATGGACTGCTTCAGTATCTGAGGAGCCGTGAATTTGCTTCACGTTTTGCAGCCATCAGCGAACATCCCCACCTTTGACCTTGTGATGGAGGAAAGGTAATTGATGAAGCAGCTGAAGATGGTTGGGTCTCGGACACTACCCCGAGGAACTGCTACAGTGATGTCCTAGGGTTGAGATGATTGACCTTCAATAATCACTGATTTTCCCCCTAATTCCCATTGACTCCAGTTTTGCTCGGGCTCTTTGATGCCATACTCAGTCAAATGCTGCTTGATGTCAAGGGCAGTCAATCTCACGTCATCTCTTTTGTCCATGTTTGAAGCAAGGCTGTAATGAGATCAGGAGTTGAGTGGTCCAGGCCAAACCCAAACCGAGCAGGATATTGCTAAGCAAGTGCCATTTGATAGCACTGTCAACAACACCTTCCATCACTTTACTGACGATTGAGAGTAGCCCCTTGCTGTGATGGAGCTCGGAATAGAAAGCTTGTTTTGGGACCTTCTGTCAGGCATGCGGACCATATGGCCCTTGCTACCCTCAGTGCTACCTCCAAGTGGAGTTCAACATGGAGCAGTACTGATTCAGCAGCTGAGAAGGGGTGGGGGTGGGGGTTGCTCGGTGATAATCAGTAGGTGGTTTCCTTGCCTGTGTTTGACGAGACTTCATGGGGTCCAGAGTCAATGTTGAGGACTCCCAGGACAACTCCCTCCCAACTGTATACCACTGTGCTGCCATCTCTGCTGGGCCAGGACATACTCGGGGATGGTGAAGGTGGTGTCAGGAATGTACGATTCTGTATTACTATGACAGGCTGCTGCTTGACTAGTGTCTGTGGGACAGCTCTACCAATTTTGAAACAAGCCCCCAGATGTTAGTAAGGAGGACTTGGCAGGGTCGACAGGGCTGGGTTTGCTGTTGTCATTTCCGGTGCCTCGGTCGATGCTGGGTGGTCTGGTCCAGTTTCATTCCTTATGGACTTTGTAGCGGTTTGATACACTGAGTGACTTACTCGGCCATTTCAGAGGGCATTTAAAAGTCAACCGCATTTCTCGCTTTTAATTATAGATTTTTATTAATTGAATCCAAATTCTACCTTTTGCTATGGTTGGATTCGAACCCATGTCTCGAAAGCAATACCCTGGGTCTCTGGGTTACTTGTCCAGTGACAATAACATTATGCCACTGCCTCCCCTTTATGTTTGGGATATGACTGGGCAGAGTCAACATGGATTTATAAAAAGGGAAATCATGTTTGATAAACCTGTTGGAGTTTTTGAAGGATGTTACTTGTAGAACAGATAAAGGAGTTGCAGTATGCTGATGACACTTGCGTATGTGCACACTCAGAGGCTGAACTTCAAACACTTGTCGATGAATTCACACAGGCAAATGAAAGAATGGACCTTAAGCGAATGTGGCATTTTCAGGTTGGCAAACTGAGCCACAGGGATCAGTGCTGGGGCCTTAACTATTTACAATCTATATTAATGACTTGGACAAAACGACTGAATGTATTGTAAACAAATTTGCAGACGATACAAAGATGGATTGGAAAACAAGTTGTGAGGAGGACATAAAGTGTCTGCAAAGAGAAAAAGATCGGTTAAGTGAGTGGTCAAAAATTTGGCAGATGGAGTATAATGGGGGAAATCTTGAGGTTGTCCACTTTGGCATGAAGAATAGAAAAGCAGAATATTACTGAAAGGAAGAGAGATTGCAGAATGCTGCAGTGCAGAGAGAAATGGGGGTCCTTGTACATGAATCACAAGAACATAACATGCAGGTACAGCAAGTAATTAGGAAGGCAACTGGAATGTTGGATTTATTGCAAGGGGGACGGAATATAACAGTATGAAACTCTTACTACAACTGTACAGGGCATTGATGAGACAGCAGGTAGAGTACTGCATAGAGTATTGGTCTCCCTATATAAGGAGGGATATACTTGCATTGGAGGCAGTTCAGAGAAGGTTCACCTCACTGATTTCTGGGATGAAGGGCTTGTCTCACAAGGAAAGGTTGAGCGGATTGGTCATATACTCATTGGAGTTCAGACAAATAAGTGGTGATCTTGTTGAACCATACAAGTTTCTGAGGGGGCTTGTCAGGTCAGATGTTGAAAGGAATTTTCCCCTTGTGGGGAAATCTAGAACTAGGAGGCACAGTTTAGAAATAAGGGGCCTCCCTTATCAGACAGAAGTGTGGAGGAATTTCGTTTGTCAGGGGGTCACTAATCTTTGGAATTCTCTTCCCAAGAGAGCAGTGGATGCTGGGTCATTGAATATATTCAGGGCTGAGTTAGACAGATCTTTGATCTCCAAGGCA